>NW_020450794.1:3335970-3433447 GCF_003343035.1 Apteryx rowi | reverse complement strand
GACGGTATCGGGGGCGCCTCCTCCGTGAGGGGAGGCGGTAACGGCCGTTCGCGGACCTCTCCCCGGTGGCAGCGGCCCGGGCCCGCGCCGTTGCCAAGGGAGATGGGTCGGCGAGCAGTTCTCCACGGCCGGGAGGGGGGTTACCGGGACGTGGCTGGGAGGGGAGCAGCTCCGGTGCCTCCCCGTGTGCGCACACGCAGACTTCTTTTCATCACGTTAGTTTTAACGAGGAGAGAAAAGTGCTTTTCTGTCCGTTGGCCGCAGGCCCTTTATCTGTGAAACTAGCAGCGGCTAGTGCAGCACAGTATTAAGTGGTTGGTGATCACCTTAGAAATAACACATAGGGAAGCAACAGAGAGCCAGGAGTTGCTCCATGTGGGTACGGATCTGGACACGTTGCAGCTGCAATGCATTCCCTTGTCTGCTCAATTGCTCTGGTTCCTACAATAACCACATATCAATTCTGGGTTGTATCTAAGCAAAGCTAATCAAACTTTATAAATTTTAGCTATTTTTTAAAGCCTGTGTTCTGCCAAGTAACGTGAACCCAGTCGCTCTTGCAACTTATCTAGCAAGTGTGATAAATGTCTTAAAAACACTTGACTTTACAGTTACATTGTCATCAGTGGACAAGGTTGCTGTTGTCACTAGTTCGCAGCTTCCATGTCTCTTTTTCTTAGGCAGTAAAAATGTATATCAAAATACAGATGGGATTTAGGCACTCAAAGCTCACTCATCTTCTCTGGGTTTGGGGCAGTCCAGCTGTGCCCCAGAAACCTTCTATTTCAGCCACTTATTGTCCCACTGGAACAATGAGGATGGTAATATATGTCTTAAGATAAATGGAATGAGATGGTTTGCTTTCTAATCTGAGTACTCTTTTCTTCCCATTCTTTCCATCTTTCTTTTCTTCTCTCTTTCTGGACATTTTAACAGGTGGGAATATAAAATTGTTTTTTTAGACTTCTCTAATTCATCAGCACTCCTTTCTTCCTGCTTTTTAATCTTCAGTCGCCTTCCAAAACTCAAATGTATTATTTGTCCCAATAAAGGTTAAAGTATACTTAGGAGGAAGGAAAAACATGTGTTTTTTTTCTACTAAGGATCAGAGTTGACTTGAATCTCTCCTTCAAAAATTGTGATTAAAAAATTGGGAAGATTCTTTTTTTTTGCTATATGAGAAATAATCCTGTATAACTGAAAATTGTTGCTGGGTGGCATTTTCTGAATATATAGTTAATCTTGCTGTAGGTTTTATGCTACAGTTTGACCTGCAGTTGACATGCTTCTCATAGGAGAATACTGAAATCTTCATTACACAATGCTTTTAGGCAGCGAGTATTTTTGAGATTTTTGGGGCACAAACTTAAGGCAATGTAAATGTAGTTATTGCATAGCGCCTTAGATACCTTTTGTATTGCTAAGGGCCTTCCATTGCAACTCTGCTGCCTGCCTTTCCCTGCGGCTCYGTCTCCTTTGACGCAAGCTGCCTTGGCAGTGTGTTGCAGAGCCTCCAGGGCAGTATTTTTCCCTTGTTGTTCTCACGCTGTTGTTTCTGGGCTGTTATTCTCGAGGCCTTGCATCTGTGAACCCCAGTAGTGTTTCGTGGGTTCTCCTGGGAAGCAACTGCCACCAGCAGGAAAATCACCCCTTCATCCCCCTTTGCCTATCCTTTGGTTGCTGCTTTTGGATTCATTTGGGAACGCAATGATATGCTTTTACAGAGTTTAACAACCAACAAGCATGCAACCAGTGGGGCATTGGAGGGGGTCCTGATGAAAACTATATACGTACTATGGGAAATTGTTACGGGGGAAACCATCTGCTGCACTGGAGAGACCACTCACCTTGGAACACATGTTCGCACTCACTCTCACTCACTCTCTCTCTCTCCTTCTGTTTCACTTTTCCCCCAAAGTAACTTCAGTCATCAATGTATGCCATCAGCTGTGGACCCACTAATAAATCTTTATGCCTGTGAACCTGTCTCAGCATCCTTTATGCAGCACAGATAGTTTTCATGTACTTAAATCCTAGGCAAAAAAATCAAAATTAACAACGCTAATGCTTGTGTGTCCTCTAGGGAAAGATTTCTAAATAGTAAATATTGCTGGAGCCTTGAGGTGGGAAGGAAGGTCAGATTACATTGGTAAAAGTTTTATTATTCAAGCTTTGTATTAGAACACCTGGAAGGTGGGCATCGTTTTTTGCATTCACAAGAGGGCCTCCCTTCTTTCTCTCCCACCCTCAAAGCCGAAATAAAGTTCTCTAGCCTTTTCAGCTCCTGTAGTCCTCTGAAAACTTCCTCCTCTTCCTCCACCACAAAATAAAACAATGCAGTTCATGAATTTCTGGGCTCTTTCTTCCTCAGGGCGATATATAATGTAGTGTCTATTTTCTAGCCAATCTGCAATCAAAGTCTTAGCTCTTAGGAAGGTTTGAAAACAGGCCAGAGGTGTTTCATTGGTGGAGGGAAACCTTTTCAGTGTTCAGTCAAAGCGTTTCTCCTAAAAAATAAAATAAAATAAAATAAAAATGTTCAGACAGACCAGGAAAACTAGAAGGCTGCAGCTGCTTCTAAAGCAATTAAGTAATCTGTGTCTTCTCAGATGTGACCCTCTAAGACTCTCTGATATGCYTACCTTTGTGTTCCACATTTAGTCCTGGTAGGTAGTGGCCTCTTCCACATGCTTTGATTTTTAAATACATTTTTTAGCTTGAGGAATTAAGTTCTTCAGATCCAATTGTTTTTCCAAGGTAGCTGGAGGTTTTTAATAAAAAGCAATGTCAGTGCACTGACTTCATCACTCCATGGACCTTGTGGCTTTCTTGAGCACTTACAAGATGATATAAGAAATACTAACCATTCTGAAATAACTGCTCTGTTGTGACATTCATATGATTATATTACTTCTGTGCAATAAGTTTTATTTGAATAAAAAAAGTAAGCAAAATGTTAAACAGAAAAACCCTAGGCGAAAAAAAGTTTTTGCCAAGTAAATGTTAAGTTAATAGCACTTGATATCTTCAGAACTGCAGTCTTGGAATTTAATCAGAACATCTCTGTTTTCTTGTAAATTAACTTTTTAAGAATGTTGTGATTATTTCAGGCTAGAGCCTCCCATTTGTATGCCTGGAACTACACCCAGGCAATTTTTACTAAGCTCTAATTATAACCACACAATAAGCTTCTTGAAGGCTCTTTTTTAGAGTTTTTTCACAATGCAGTTCTCACTGCTGAAACTAACTTCATGCAGCATTTCTTTCTCTCAAGTACAGAACTGGCTAAGAACATTTTTCTGTATTTAATTCCTCTTGAAAATAATTACAGGATTAAGGGTATTATTAAATTGTTGCCAATTGATAAAAAAAAAATTGGTTAGGGCTCAAACTTGCTGAACGCTGCATTCACTGGTAAAGTAAATATGTGTTCAGCATACTTGCTGTCTTTCAAGATGTTAGGTGATGTAGAAAGCAAATGGTAATGTGTGCCAGTTTGGGGCATGGCGTGTGGTGACAGGTGCTGCACCCTCTGCATAAATCTCCTAAAGGTGGTGAGTTGAACCAATATGTTGCTGAAGTAAATGTTAGGAAAGTTATAATGAAGTGGGTACAACCAAATAGTAGACTTGTATGTGAGCTAGAGTGAGTGTTAGAAAGAAAATTTTTAGGAACCAAAAGTTTGCAGAAATAAGATGGTTACTTTCTAGGAGCTGTCCCTTACTGAGAATTATTCACCCATTAGCTTTACATATCCATGTATCACAAGGCTCATTCTCCTGTGGTTACTGTTGCATCTTGTGAGAAAAATGAAAGGGTTTTATTAGGTGACTTTTTAGTGCTGATTTTTTTTTCTTTTTTTTTTTTTAAAGAATGAAGCATGACACTTAAAATCAATGCGAGGTTTTAATTGTTGTATTGTTTATAGCCAGGAAATAAGTATGCACTGAGGGGTTAATTTTCCTTTAGTGCAGAGAAGGACCTGTGTATAGCAAGCATGCATTTTTTTCTGCTCTGTTGACTTGTCTTTTGCTGGTGGCAAGACATCGGTCCTGCACTCATGACCTATCTTGCTTTTACAGACATCTGTAGTACCAATTCAGTTTTGAATAGCTTACAGTAGGAAAAATGTTAGATTTTAAATTTAAAACCTGTCATGGGTAGTGGTGTTTGGAAGAATTAWAGGAAATGGAGGATATGATGCATTAACTGAACATACTCACATGTCACAGTGCTGTTTTACTGAGATGTGACATTTCAAACTGTTTACCTTCCATAAATATTTTTATTCTTTGCTCTGCTTTCGAAGTGTCTATTCCCTTGGTAGCAGTATGTGCACAGCAGTGTGTGGGTACACTCTATTAAATATCAGCACTCAGTGTTTCAGGCTTTGGGAATCATGTTTTTCTGCCACATTTTCCTTCTCCATCTCTTGTCCTGCTACAGTTCAGAGACCAAAACTGTCCCTTCTCCCAGTGTCCAGAATATGGTTATCACAGTCCCTGGGCTTCCCTAGACATCTAATTTCGGTTTCCAGCTCACAGCTGGTATTCTCTAACTGCAAGTCTTAAAAATATAAATTGCTTTCCTGGTAACACTCTATTTAAAAAAGATTAAATCTTTATAGAAAATGTTAATAGGAGATTTGTCATATGTTTCAGTGAAAGCAAGATCTCACCCAAGATTTTTAGCAACTTCTGTTACGAATTAAGATACTCTGATTTTGTAGTACTTTTTAACATAGCTTTGGATCAAAAGACTTCTTGAGGTCAGTTGGAGGTCTTCTGACGCTTTTTATGTAATACCAATGTTTACTTGGCTTCTCCTTTTTTAACGTTTGACTTTTTCTTCTCTTCTGTGCCCCAACTATTCCGTCAAAATTCTTTTTCTGTAGCAGTTGCTCATCCGATACCATTGCCTCTTGATTCTTCTTACTGTTGTCATTTTATCCTGATTTTATTGCCTCTACATAGACTTTTTTCATATTTGCACTGTAGTTTCAGAAGAAGCTGGATTGGTATCTAGGGTGTGCAATTTCTTTGGTAATGAACGTAGGAGTAAAAAGAAAAACAAAAACCCCAACTTGCATTGCAAACCCTTTTGACAATGAAGTAAACTGTCCAGTACTCTTATGTTTTGTTTTCCAAATGAATGTATTGTTTCTTAGGCAGAGATTTCAGGATGTGGTTTCATAGTACAGAACTGTGAAAGGATCCAACAGCTTAGCTGCTAGAAGTGCCAATGACCAAGGCAAAGCATGTACCATTGAGTCTGGCCCAGCCTGCTAGTGTTGTTCCTGATGATGAGCTTAATGTCGATCAGTCATTTACGTAATTTTAGCTAATAATAAAGTGTTTCTCCAATAGATAACTAAAAATGAAATGTCTGTAGACAAACAGGATATAAAAGGAGCAGGACAGAGAAGCTAAATTAATTCTTTTTCTGAAAATTAAGTAACTGTGGATGAGGTTATGGGACAAATATGCAGGATGAGCATTAACAGACCTCCAGGATCAGACACTGTTCACATACTAATTCTAAGAGCAAGGATGAAAAAGCTGAATTACTCATAGTAGTTTGTAACTTCTCCTTTGAAACTTCTTTGGTAGCTGAAGACTGCAAGGTGGTAATGTGACACCAATTTTAAAAAAACCTTCCGGAAGAGATGAGGATAAAAAAGAAGATTATGCATGCCTTCAGTAAAGGAAAGTTATTTCTTACAAATCTATTAGAGCTTGTGTGTGTTTGTTGTTTTTTCTAAGAGACTCATGAAGATAAGGGTGATCCAGTTGATGCACTCTGCAAGATTTCCAAATGGGTTTTTGCAGAGACCCTCACCACAGGCTTTTAAGAAATTTAGCAGACATGGGATAAGAGAGGAGGTCCTAGCATGGATAAGTAATTGGCTGAAAGACAGGAAAGAGGGTCAGAGCTCTTTTGGTAGAGGTAAAGGTTTTATGTTCGTAAACCCTCCGGGAAAGGGGGAGAGCAGCAAAATAACTAATTTTGCTGCAGATAGTAAGTTATTTGAAGCAGAAAGGAAAGACTGATTGTGGAGAGTTGCTGAAGGACCTTAAGAAGATTGAGTGGGTCAGCAATAAAATGGTGAATGAATTACAGCATAGATAAAGTGATGAAGAATGCCTTAATATCCAAAAGGCTAAATTAAAACTAGAGAAGACTGGTAGAAAGGGGAGAAGGGTTGCCAGAAGTATGATAGCAACAGCTGAGCAGGCCAGGACTTTTCAGCTTGGAAAAGAGCTTCTTGGGGACGTATGAGAGAAGTCTGCTATGTTACACATGGCACAGAGAGAGTAGATAGGAGTTGGCCGTCTCTTCCGATCTGAGGACTAGGCCGTGGAGCTATTAGGAGCCAAGCTGAACATAATCAAAAGGAGCCAGTTCTTTATGCAATGAATAGTGGACTTTGAAACACCTCAACACAGGATGTTGTGGATGCAGGATGTTTACATGGTTCTGAGGACATCACCTGAACCTAAAGTAGTCAGGGACTGAAAAAATAGTAGGGAGGACAGTATCATACGTCTTTGCTGTTTTTACTTTCCCAAGCAGCTGTTGCAAGTTGTTGTTGGAGACAAAATACTGAACTAGAAAAGCCATTAGCCCAAACCAATACATCCGTTCTTACAATCTCCAAATGAGGTTGTTTCTCTAGGAAAAGTGTTAAGAACCAGATGTATCAAGTCTTGGTGTTAAAAAAAGTTCGTTCTTGGCAATTATCAGTCGATGTGCTCATGTATGTGAACAGATCATTTACAGGCCTGTAGGAAGCATGTGAAGTGTAACAGTGGGGAAAAAGTAATTGTGCCACTTGAGGTCATGTTTGAGGTATGACAAAAGTCATAAATGCAAGAAGACAGGGTGCAATTTTGCAAGTTATTTGGAAGTAATTTCCAGCTGTAGGCAATTAAAGGATGTAACAAGGGAAATTATAAATACTGCCATGCAATGCAAATTGAAATTACTTTGTAGATAATTGATGGTTTTTTAAAAAAATAGATTCTCTAATTGCATGCGATTCCAAAAAACAGATAAATCTCTCATGTAATTTTCATAAAAATTGTTCTCAGTTGAACTCTTCATTTAATCTTGTAGATTAACAATTTGTCATTAAAAGCATATTAAGAACACAAAACAGCTCAAGAATTGGGTGCTTGTAGGTTTATCGTTAACATTATCTATGCACCCTGCATGAAGTTCTATATTAGGGATGACTGCTAATTCAGTAGAAGTTTTGAAATAAAAGGAAGCATTTGAATGGTGACTAGTATATTGTTTGTGGGTGTTTCATGCTACGACTCTAAATGAACTGTTCTCTATTCTCTTTGAATTTAACCAGATATTTAAGAATGTTTTCCTCTTTATTTTTGTGTGTTTCTAGGCTGCCCTTTATTTCATGAAATTTAATGGTTTTTCCACAACATTTTCATAATGGAGTTTTATTAGCTACTTTACCTTTTTGATAGGAATGAAAGAAGATAAATTTGCATTATAAACATTATTATAAACTTTACCTTGAGAGAAATTTTTAGAACTTCCTGCTTCATTACCCCAGTTAACTGAATTAATTGTTACTTGCCTAGGAGAAGGTACTATTCTAACTTCAAAAGATGGGCTGTTGTTTTATTGATAATAGATGTTAACAGAATAGGACAGAAGTCATACATATGTTTTGCATTTAAAGTCTACTTGAAAAGATTGAATTTAAATGCCTTTCCTTTAGGAAGAAGTAGAATTTTTTTTTTTTTTGTATTTACAATATAATTTCTGATTAACAAGCTGAATAGTTACTTTCAAAACTAGAGGAGTATATAGCTTTTTTTAGGTTCTTGAGTATGCATACTGTGTGGACTGATTATTTTGTAGGTAGGAAAAATACTGATTTTGGATAACTCATGTTCTTAGTTCTAAAGAAACACCACTCTATGCTGGGCAATAAATGGAAGTATGTATCTTGCTTTCATTGCTGTAGGTAAGCCCCAGTTGTAATATGCTCCTTTTGGCTAATAAAAYAGCATATCTGTATGTCTTGAATGATTTTTTTTTTTTAAGCTGTACCACCATGTATGCTGTATTGAAGTAATCTGGTGTGTAGATGACAAGTGCATGTATAACTGGCTAGGTTTATAATAATCAAATCTGCACCAAATCCAGAGGGCCACTGGGCAGGTATTGCTGGAGGTACGTTCTCCCTTTCAGGAGCCCAGAGTGAGCTGGGTTGGCATAACGCAGTATGGTGGGCAGAGCCTCTCGTTTTGAATGTGGAGCTACTCTTTCTGCCTCCTCAAGTACATAACTAAACCAGGCAGTCACCTTTAATTATTTAGGCAAAGATGTTACACTCTTCAGTAGGCTGATTTCAGGTTTGGATTTCACAGTGTGTAGAGTATTTTGTGATGTGTTTATTTATCTCTGTTGATTGTGTTCAGGAGCATTATTGCATGTTTTGCTGCTGAGAGAATATTTCTCCTTTTAGAGGGTGGTCTCTCGCTCTATCAGCTATATGTTAGAAGCCTTCTGGCTTGCTTCTGTTTGTGACATTTTCTATTGCAATATTGTTCCCCCCCTGCTGCAACTTGCTTTGCACTTCAAGACAGAAGGTGTAAATCAAATTCCCTTTAGAAATTAAACTATATGAGTAAATGTTCCCATTTTTTTTTCCATTGTGTGTATTTGAGGGGAATATTATTTTCAAAATGAAAATATTCTGTATCTTAACACCTCTGTGTCTTCATCCTCAGGGTTTGCTTCTGTGCCAGTGAAAGGGAGTTGCTGTTCCTATTCTAGCCTGGCATGGGCTCTGCAGACACGGTGTTCCATCTCCGTCCCCCGGAGCGTGACAGTAGAGCAATGCAGACAAAGCAGTTTCTTCAATATGTGTAAGTCTCGAGTTGGATTGCAATTAATATCTGAAAAAAACAGAAGAGGGATAGAAAACTTTGCTTTGGACAGACATAGTCATCATGACAATCTATTTATAGTGACTTTTTGTTCCTACTCTAGTTACATATCTCCTAAGCTTACTGTTGTAACTACAGCTATTGACAGAATTGCATGCACAAGGTCAGTTTATTAGCTTTTAATAGCAAGTGAGGCTTCATCTCACAGTGAATACATTTAATATACTTCATTGGGTGGGAGGGGAAAACACCTTCCCCTCGGTCTCTTAGTCCTTTATTGAAAATATAAATTGTATGTTTATTTTCCAAATGCTTTTTGAGCTACAGGCAAGACATACTATTCAAGCTGTGCTGTCTCAAAAATTAACTAATTAAAAAGCAATAAAGGGCCAAACAGAAAGTGTTGACAATGTCCTGCTAATTGTCTGCCCAGCTGCATTATTATCCTCCAGTCCTGAAAGGAATTACACAGATGCTTAACATAATTGAGAAATGATGGCTGTTTAAATTCACACTTGGGACTATGAAGTAAGATAGCTGAGGGGCAGCTGTCCCTAACCTGTGGCAGTTTCCCATGGGGGAAGGGAAGGAGCAGGAGAACATCTCTGGCAGAGGTAACTGCAACAATTTGAGATCACAGCTCTTTGACTTTTTGTAATCCATAGAATACAAGAGGTCTGCTAGATCAGACTTTCAGAACTGACAGTTTTTTCTTATGCTTCTCGATGTCCRGGTAGAAAATACTGTATTTCTTTTCCTTACATTTTCTAAGGAAGTAGGGCTTAAACAATCACGCTGTCTGTCTGTTCCTCTTTCTTACTCAGTAAACTTTGACCATTTCAAACCAACTTAGGGGTGGAGAGATCTTCAAAAACCAGCAAAGGGCTGCAACATGAACCAGGGACTCTATGCAGGAAAGGTTTTCTAAGCATCCCAACTGCATAAAAAATTCAATTGGAACTTTCTCTTGGGCAGCCAAGCAGTCACAAAATAAGAATCTGTACAAAGCTAAGCACAGTTATTATTTTGTTTATCTTAAATTAAAAGTGTAGCACTGCAAGTCATTGCAATGTGGTTATAATTTGTAGGTTAGATGCTTTCTTAATTATGCCTCTGTTCATATTCATAAAGCCKAGATGAGGTCTGTCTTACCAGGAGTTTTGCCAGCCATCATTTCACTTGTTAAATGACTGCATTCAAAACATTTGCTACAATGACATCCTATTGTTTGACTTAATAACATTTTAAACAAGCTACATTTAGGCAAACTACATAAAACTACTAGCTTATTTAATAACAGCTTGCAAGAATTTAAGTGTACCTCCTTTATGAATCCAGCAGAGATTGTAGCCATCAAATCTGGAAGACTGAGAGTTTTATGTTTCAAAGTGCTGTTCTTCTGACATCAGTTTCTATTATAGAAATCAGTCTATGGTTTTGTTTGTTCTTAAAAAAAAACAAACTCTGGACAAAACAATATGATGCTATCATTTAAAGTGCTGTGCTACTTCACTTTATAAGCTGTTGGAAGGCCATTTTGTTAAAAAGGCAGGTTGCAAAAATGTGTTGGACATAAAAAACTTGGTTCTTAAGAACCATTTTCTGCTTTTCAAAGCAATCAAGCAAGCTGGATAAATAAGAGATCCCACAGGACTGAAGAGAGTAGAGTAATTGTTTTTTCTTTGTTCAATTCATCATGCAGTTCATTTGGAAATGTAAAATTATTCTGTTGATTTCAAGCATGAGCCAACTCTACAGAGTCCCCATACTAATAAGGTAATGATATATGGAGCGTACGATGCTACTCTTTCAGTTATGATTACTCTCAAACTTTTACTGTTTTTTTTCCACTTGGATGCATGCACTGAACAGATATGCTGTTGAGTTAAAAAAGCAGCGGTTTTGTGCGGTTCATATGTAGCTTTCCATTTGTGAACGTAAATTTAAGTCTTACAGACCAGGATGTCTTGCCCCAGGTTGTCATGGGGCTGAGGACGTATCACCTGCCTGCCATATTTTGTATGGTGTTTTCTGAAGGATATTTGGGAGCACGTGAATCGGAAAGGTTGTTGTCAGAGAACAGGTATATGCTGAAATGGGCCATGGAGAATTGGGCTTTGGAGGTATCTGGAAAGAATATTTAAGTGCTGAGGGTAGCAAACAGAAGCTGCATTTGCGTGAGTGGAAGGTAGGCTGGCTTAGCGCCTGGGGAGAGCAGGTATGTGGGAGACTCCCAATAGCCGATTTCTGTGGAGTATCTTTGGGAGAAGAGGGGGACGTTTAAATGGATGGTGAGGCCGTGGCAAAGCATTGGCTCGATTCTGTGGGTGCCAAGGGGAAGGGGAACTCTGGGGCTTTATCGAACTGACTAGAAGAGGAGCCCTGTGGGGCTGACTTGTTTGCAGAAGGTTTGAGGCCAGTGCTGGTTTTATCTTAGCTGTTAGATGTTTGCTTTTTCGATTTGCAGCGTCTTCTGCCCTTGCAGCTTTTCAGATTCTCTTAGGTACAGTTTTGTGCTCCGTCCCAACGATACAAGTGGTGAGACAATAAAAAGGAAATGGCTTTGCCTTGACAGGCAGAGTCCTTTGACCAAAGAGCTCCAGTGGCGGCTGTTCCTATGCTCCAACTGTATGCATGAAATTGCACCGTCGCAAAGCTTCCTCATGATGGTGTCTGTCAGCAACATTGTCTTCTGCTCATGCTGGCCAGTCCCCTTACTCACAGCTGCATCTCTCCCCTTCTTTTTGCAAGTGCTGCCAGGCTTTTAGTACTTTACTATGATGATTTTTTTTTACTTCTATGAAGCCTTCTTTCTTCTCTAGAAATGCTCTCAAAGCAGTAGGTTGGTTTTATTTTTCCTACCTGGTAATATTTTTGGTGGAAGGCTGAGGGTTTCATAACTGCTCTTCTTGCTAAGCTGCTTTCCCTTCCTTTTTTCCATGCTAGTGTTCTTTGAATAGTTAAAAAAAAAAATCAAAATTCAAATGAAGTAAGATATTAGCTATATAAATCACATTATGGCACTCATGTTCTCTAGCAGTGGAGTTGTTTCAAAAGTATGGCAACATTAAAAAATGCAGATATGACCGTTTTATATGAAGCAATTTTCAAGTGAAGTGTCAACCAAATGACAGTCCTTCTGACTGAGGAAGGTGACAGTACTTTTCTATCTCATTAGTGAAGGTTTACTTCTCTTCCATCATAGTCTTAAAAATGTTAACAACCTCTTGTTAGGAGGGTCGTCTGTACCTTCAGCTTGACCTTTAAAAGCAGTTTAACTCATTTAAAGAGGAGGAATTGCAATTATCTGGTCCTTCTCCAGTAGCAGCTGGCTACTGCACTCCAATAGAACCGTACACAGGGGTTTGTTCTTGTCCAATGACATATATCAGTGAGTCTGTAATGAAGTAATTTAAACCGATCTTGTTATCCTAGGCTTAGCTTCTATCCCTCCCTCTCTTCCTCCTCCTACCCACCTACTATGAGAAGCAGTTAGGTTTACAGTCTCCAAAATACTTAAGAGATTTCACATGCTTACTTAGAGATATTATGGAAGGGCCTGATTTTTTCAAACCATATTGAATACCTTCCTTTGAAAAATCTTGCCTCCTTTTCCAGTGTGTCTAAACAGACCCTGGCATGTGCAAATAACGTCTTGCTTGTAGCTGTTTCAGCCCAAATTCTGTCTGAGAGGAYAGGGCAGATCTGTTTTCCCTGCCTCTCAGTATATCTACGTGCTTTCATGTGCATGCATACAGGCTGGGAAATCCCACTGATCCAGACTTTCTGTACAGATCCTTAAGCTTCCARTCTTTGACAAGCATTAATTAAAAAAGTGTTGTATACGTTTCATGGAAGAAGTATGTGTCTATGTCTGAGGTATAGCTGAGGCAAATGTGAGGTATGGACCCTGTTTTAATTGGATAGTCACAGATTTGGGTTGAAATATAGGGGCTGTCACTGTCGAAGGCAGCAGAGGCACGCAGACGTGTCCTGAATACTGAAACCATTTGACTTGCTCCCAGACACAATATCAGGCTGTTATGTAGAATTATACCTGTACGAAATAGCTTTGACCCCARTCATCCAAATCCTGCGGTAATACCAAGCAAGCACAATTTCCTCAGCATCTGTTGTATATCCAAGCGTATGTGAGACTAATGAGCTTTTATGTGAAACTGTGATTATATCAAATTTATGCTTTCCCGCTTAATGTATTAATTGCATTGATTACTCTTGGAAACAAATGAAAAGGAAGAGCTTAAGTTCTTTGTTGCTAGATGATGTCTCCTATTAGGTTAGAATATGGAGTACAGAAGATGACTGTTTTGCAGAGCTTTTAGACCTAGTTTGTAACAACCAAGGGGAAATCATTTAGGCCAGTCATGTAAAATCATACTGAGGAGAAACATGTGTTGTCTCTGGAGGTTTTGCTTACTGTAAGGAATTGTACTCAGTATAAACCTTTGTGTTTGGGTTATTTATTGGAAACATCACTTTTTACATCACATACTTTTAAATTACATTTTATATTAAATTTTCCCAGTTCTCCTATGTGAGTTTGCTTTGGATAAAATTGTTCATTTTTCTGTCTGGCCTAATTTGAGGATCAGAGTTTAGAAAAAAAAAATCCTTTTTTCCATTTTAAGAGATTATTTTATTAACTGAGTATGACTACACCATATAAACAATTGCTAAATTACCACTAGTCACTGCCAACAATAAAATGTGAACAGTTTTGTTGTTTCAGCATTAACAATGCTATTAAGATCTCCAAATGTAGAACTGCCTTTTTTTTTTTCCCCTTTTGCAAGGGGGATGTCTGTGTGTGCATGTGTTGAAGAATAGCTGGTTTATTGTTTTTAGTCAGGAGAAGGAGAATGAATATAAAATGCCTTAAAGTTAATAGTGCTGATGGATGGAGTTGTTTCTTCTGGTTTTGATTTGCGACTGCGCAGTACATCTTTGGTGAAGTCATCTCAGGCAAGCAGCCGCTGGTTTTTTTGTTTTGTTTTGAGGAAGTGAACCAGACCAAGGGTGTTGAGTTTGCAAACCTCACTGAAATCGGCATTCTCCAAATCTGTCTGGTGACACTGACACCATCTTCTTAATACTCTTTAAAATACAAAAAGCTGGAAATGAAAGATTTAAAAGATAGTAGCCTGAACACAGCATGTATTAGCTAAGTTAAGGACCTGTTTTCCTTGTAAGCTGCTATGAAGAAGAAATGCAAGTTCTCAGTTGTTTGTCAGGGTTTACAGCTGTTATTTACAGCTGTTTTGGTTCTTTGTTTCAGTTAACAAGTTTTTATCTATTATTGTTTAGGTTTGTAGCAGGATTTATTCAGGATTTGATTTACGGTTATTCTGAGGAACCCATATCTGTAGCTTTCCACTAACATGTTGCTGAATTGTTGGTTTTAAAGAAATGTAAAATTCTCCTGCAAAATGCACGGTGGCAGCACACTGGAAGTTTGCAGTTATGCAGAGTTATTCATTGTGTAGCAGTATGAATGCATCTTTCGGGATAGTATTTTCCAACTGCAAAGATTTCTTTGTAATTTCAGAATGCAATAGTTTTGTTTCTGGTTGCCCCAAACTTTCCTGTAGGTAGAGCAGACCAATGGATAAGTTATAGAGACATCCTTTGCTTCCAGCAAATTTGCAAACACGCCTAAACAAGGTTTGTTCTGCAATGCACATAATGAGACCTGTGTGTGTGTGGGGGGGGGGTTAATGGTATTATTGAACTTATATAAATAAGCAGGTAGCCCTTAGCACTTCAGCAGTGCACAGAGGGTTTTTTTAAAGTTTGCTTGTATAAGAATACCTACAGGAACTAGCACTAACATTAAAAAAAACGAAACAAATAGAAGGCAGAAAGCTTGTTAGTGGATGAGGTTCTTTCCTGTTTCAATATTGTGGAAACCCAGCTAGCAGTAAGAGGGAGAAGTGCTGCTCATGAAAAAGGAAACTGTCAGAAGAGCAGAGGTGTGTTGCTCTTACAGTGAAGATTTTCGGTGGCCACTGTGAAAACAAACTCAATGTGCAGAGCATTTGTCTGTGTCCCCTAATTTCCCTTGGTACCTTTTTTTCATAAATTGGCATATTTGTCTTTTTGTAGCAGCTGTTAAATTGTTAGAAAAACTGCTTTATTATGGAGGTGACTTAGCATGGAAGCTGTGACATAGAATCCAAAGTACTAAACTTAATACATAGAGGTATCTTTGTAGGGACATTTTCTAGACTGGCCCAATTTAAACATTAAAAAAAGTGGCAAGGGATTTGTTTGCTATGTGGCATATTTGCATTATTTGCCATAATGGGCATGTACATAACTTAGAAGGACAGTGTCAGAATGACTAATTTTCTGAGCTCATCAGCACCGTACAAATGTATTAAATGCAAGTACAGCGCCTTCAGGTTTACAGGGATGCCATGGCTCGYGGTAGGGAATTTGTTTACTGATGTAGGTCACCAGAATTAGGAGGTTTATGCATTAATCAGTTCTACAGGAGGGTGTCTGTTACTGGCTGTATCACTTTACCAGAAGTTTGAGAGATTTAATAAGATTTCCAAAGAGCATTTCAGCCATTGCTGTCTTCCATTTTACAAGTGGAAAAGGCATCTGAGCATAGTTCACTCAGGTTTGGAGCTTTGGCAATTAAGAAATACACTTGGTTTTGGAAAAATTGGTGAAAAAATGCTGAAATGTCATTGTGAGCTGTTATTGAAAATAACAGAAATATAGGTTCAAATCCAATGCAAGCTAGATCTGTTCAAAGTTTTGAAAAATTAACTGCTATTGGGTTTTTCAGGCTTCTGAAGAATGTTGTCATTCCTGTAGACCATTCCAGTTAGCTCTGATGAGACAGGGTTACCGTTGTCTTTTCTGGTACGTAAGATCATAAAACCCTTTTTAATTGGGACAGTCCAGCTCTGCCTGCACCTCAGTGATGAGACTGTTGAATAATTTTGTTGCATCGTGTCAGTGCCCTGCATTAAAAATTCCTGTTCAACAGGGTATCAATTTACTGACAGTGAAATTGTCACTGAGAATCTGTGTAATTTTAAAATGGGTGGATTGCTGTGTTCTCATTAATACCAGTATTAGATACTAGCCATATAATCAAAATGGTAGAAGGATTAACTTAGATAATTAAGTTTCTAAAATCTCACCAAATCCTGCTTTAGAAGGATTACTTACTCCTTACTGTTCATGAACACCGGCAAGATGACCTCTCCGGAGGCTTGAACAAATGAACAAACGCTTAAATGTAATTCTCAGTAGTGAAGAATTTGTTTAAAACCTGTCTGGGACACAGACAGACTTTTTGTTGTCTAATGTGTAGTTGCATGATTCTTACCAGAGACACACATCCTTAAAATGTTAGTCAGAGCTGTAGACTTCTGAAAGTAGAACCATATCAAACAACAGAAGAGCGGGAGTGAGTTTGTTTTTAACATCCTCTACAGTGATGACATCTTGTTCTACAACTTGAATCATCTTGGCATCTTGGAGCCACCAAGCTGTACAGTTAGTGACACTATATTTTCTCCAATCTCTTCCTACTTCAGCTATACCTGGAGGCCAGCTCTGAGTATGGGCCCAGCATTTGCTTTTCATACCTGGGCCTTTTCTTAATTGATCCTCAGAGCTGCGGGTTGTGGTGAGGTGGTAGGAGTGCATGTTTTTTCCAGGAATTTAGAGTCCATACTGTTGTTTCAAAGAGGTCTCTCAAAAACAACAGGTATCCAATACAAAAACTATATGATTGTACTACAGTAGCGTCTAAGAGGTTTCTAAGAGTAAATTAAAAATCAAGCGAACTTATAGAGCTTGAGAATGACCTTGGTGATCAGACCAATGTCCGTCTAACCCAGCATCCTGCCTCCAGCAGCAACAGATGCTATGGGAAGAGTGTAAGAATAGGATGAGCATGTAGGAATACTTCCTCAAAAAGTCCTCACAGCCTTCAGTGAGTTGTGACATGGCATTTTGTGCATCTATAGCTCTAGGTGGCTTTTTCATCTGTGAATTTGTTCAGCTGCTTTTGAACCTGCATAAACTTTCTGCCATGAGTGCGTTCTCTTTTCCGGAGGTGGAGAAGCATGTATTCGTTAGAGAAGACAAGGTCAAGGAAATGCTCTCTGCACTTGAGTGTGAAATGTCGGGGTCTGTGATGCTTGGTCCCTGGAGGAGTTGATTCTGAAGCTGCTGACCTGCCTCTGGGAAAATTGTCTGCTTTTGGTCATTAAGCAGCTGAGTCTAGACTGTGTCATTTATCTAAAGCTGAAACTTCATGTGAATGGCAGTAGGATAAATAGGCGGCATATACTCTTTAAAGATGCTGTTTCATATTTCATGTCATGCATGGAGTATTTTTTCCAAATCCTATTTTTATTTTGGAGGGGAGTGGTTAAAATATCATACCTTCCTAGAATTCATCTGCTAATAAAAATACGTATTCGCAGCCAAAACCTGGAAGTTAATGTTAGCAATTGGAAAGACCTTATAAAGTTTCTTAAGGTAATAGAGATACATAGATGTAATGGCATTCGCGGGCAATAGTGCATTGGAGTAAGCACATTTATTATGACATGTTCATAAATCTTTTTATTATGTCAGTAATATTAATGTCTTTGGATCTCTGCTGCTGTTCTGCTGCAAGACAATTTTGTCATCAGAAAACCTTAAGCAAAAATTGCTTGTAAGTGGAAAATGTCAGCCTCTTTAGCTGTTTTACAAAATTAATCCTTTCTTTCCCTTTTACTTAAATCTACAAGTAATGCTCCCATCAGTTTTCCAACTTACTGTTRTTTATTTATTTATTTATTTATTTATTTTTTTAAGTTTATAGTCTAAGCAAGCCGGGAACTCTCATCTTGCAGGAGGCAAGGAAACCTGCTTTTAATCTCACAGTTTATCAAGACCTTGTATTCCATTTTCTGACATGGTTTATAGCAAGACTTTGTGGTAGTACTTGAGAGTTACTGAGGTATGGTCTAATATTCATCTTCCACTGAAGTAAGCACTAAGACTGTCTGGTTCCAAAAATTGGGGAATAGTATAAAAGTGCACAAAAACAAATCCTTTTCGGAACATTACAGCCATCTTTTATGTAGAAGATAAAACGGAGTGGCGTCATACAAACCTATTATTGGCAGTTGTTGGTGATCAGCTTGCATAAAGCATGCTTTTAACAAAATTGAATAGTGGATTTTTTTCTAGGCCACAGCAATAAAATCTTACACGTCACACAGTGTCTCTTTTTCAGTTAATAGCTATGTGCTGTTTGGTAATTGTCTGGAAACATGCAGTGGCCCTGAACGACTGGGGCTATTTTAGCTGTGGAAGAGTGAACACAGCTTCCCATTTTACTGAGTTGGCGCAAAGGCAGAATAAAGGTAAGACCACAAATCATTATGAGGCTGCATACCTATTGTTCTCTCTTCATTTCAGAGCATCTCTGCAAACGTGAAAAGCGGGATGGAGATACTCATTTCTGTACGGGGTTATATCCTCCATTAACCAGGGTTTGCTCCTGCCTCTGTATATGCTSTCCAATCATCTTGATAGCTGCCAAGTCAGATTGACCTTTCTTATGGTCAGATTTTGATTTTTTTTTCCATTGCTGTGTTGTCTGTCCGTCTTCAGTAATGTCCCCACCATTGTAGTCATCTTGACTGCAGCCTATTTCCCTTCCTGTCACTTTGTCTTAAAATCAGTTTGATATCTCCCATCTTACAAAAAACTCTCAGCTTGGTAGCCTGCAGGCTTCTGATGTGTTTCATGAAATTCAACGGATTTCCAAACTCATGATGATATTATTATAGACTGATTAGCTGAACTGCACTTTGGTACCAAATGTGACGTTTTCCTCTGGTTCTAATTTTGTCAGATTTTGTGCGGTGCTTGAGGCCAATACTAGTCTCAGCCTGACCTCGTCTTTGCTGAATCTGTTGGCATTGACTTGTCTCCTTTGGTACAAAGCAATCTCCTTTGTGACTTTTGCTACTTTCCCTGTTTTGAGATTAAGTGATTTTTATCATCTAGATATTTAGAATACAGTTCCAAGTACTGGGTTTGACTGCGTTACCAGCTCAAGAGCTCCCTGTTCTTGCCTCTCAGCTGCTTGTTCCTGCCGCTCTGCAGCCTCCTCGGTATTCAGCAGGACTGCTTGTGAGCCACACAAACTGAAGTAGGTTGGGGAACTGTTCCAGTCTGAAAACAACCCTGCAGAGAAACACATACATGAACCACATCTTTATTGTAATGTCATGTTTCCAGGCAGGAGCATTATCATAAATACACTGAATCTGCTAGTTACACAATGTTTTCTGAAGAAACTAAGAAGCTTAAGTCTGCGTGATCAATYGTCAGCTTTCCAACTCATGCATCAGTCTCACAGTCCACTTTAAAAACGTGAAAAGCTGCATAACTTGATACATCACCTGCCTACCAGTAATTTTTTTTATTAAACTTTAAGGTAGTGTTAAATTAGGGTAATATTCAGAACTTGTATCTATTGTCTACTACCCATTGCAGCTTATGCCTTTTATTAGAAGTAACGTGCTCAGTCAACACCGAAGTTTTTCTGTTTGGTGAATTCTGTGCAGATTCACATTTCTTCGGTGGTGTTTTGGTCCTGCCCAGTCACCACACTGAGCCATGCCCTGGCAAGATCTGAACTCCTTCCTCTTCTATTTCCCATCCTGATGCCTGACAACATTCACTCACCTGTACCTGCTCTCCGGGGAGCAATAAAGCTTTTCCTCCTCTTTCTTCTGGTACTTTTGACATTTAGCACACAGTTATGTCCAGCRGTTCTTTGTAGTCAGCTGGAAACTTTTTTGTGGCTGGCTGCTCAGACACTGGTTTCTAGCCATTTGGTAAAGTTACTGTGTTTTTACCATTAACATCTCAACATTAGCATTCATTTGAGTGTCCAGACAAAGAAAGCATATTTTCAGATAGTTATTTCCTCTGTGCAGGGAATAAAGCCTGCCCAGGAGCAAATATAATTCTTGCATCGCAGCGTGTAAGAAGTGTGATAAATGTCGCTGTTATCTGCAGTCCGCAGACATTTCCACTTGTTTAGCCTGACATGAAATCTGTATTACTCTTTTTGGCTTGCTGTACTATTCCTACAATATATATCATTTGGGTGACTTTTTAGGCCATTCTGCTCTTACTCATCTTGTGGGAATGCTATTTTGTAGCTTCCTGGACTTGTAGTATTGCACGTCTTTCCTTGTCTGCATCCTTTCTAATGTACTGAGCTTTGACTACTTGTTTCACAGTTGTACTTCTCAAATAGGAGTTACATTTATGCGTCCCAGTTTGAAAAGGATTTTTGATGAAAAAGGGGAGCTCACACCTTTGAAAGAGCCACCTAGATACTGTATTCAAACTTAATGAAAAAATAATCTTGGGCAGTTAGCGTTAGCTCTAGAAATCCTGGCCAACTCCAATTTTTCACCTTGCTGTCACCATAGCAGAGCTTCCCCAGCACCAGTCCAGCTGCCAGTCTGCAGGACAGGATCTCTCACGCGGATTCATCTGCCAAGCATGGTGGAATTGTTGCTGAGAAACTGTAGGCATTGAAGTATAGTTATTTTTCTCCCTGGTTAAAAACATTTACAGATGGCTAATTTAGATAAAACAGAATCAGTCCCTAGTCTGAGACAAAGATTGAAATTGTCATAGGAACATTGCCTCTGGATGAAGCACATGATAACATCGATCTGCAAATAAAGCGGTGGTTGTGCTTGCCGATTCCATGGTGGCAGCCTTCTTGTCTGCACTACCAGGGTGCAATACTGTCTGTGAAATGTCTTCCTTGCGTCAACAATTCATTTTTGGTTAGTTTTTGTTTACGTTATGAGGAAGTAATGGGAGTGCTGGTGGACACCAAGTTGACCATGAGCCAGCAATGTGCCCTTGTGGCCAAGAAGGCCAATGGTATCCTGGGGTGCATGAGGAAGAGTGTTGCCAGCAGGTCGAGGGAGGTGATCCTCCCCCTCTGCTCAGCCCTGGTGAGGTCACATCTGGAGTACTGTGTCCAGTTCTGGGCTCCCCAGTACAAGAGGGATGTGGCACTACTGGAGAGAGTCCAGCGTATGGCTGCGAAGATGATTAGGGGACTGGAGCATCTCTTGTATGAGGAAAGGCTGAGAGAGCTGGGACTGCTCAGTCTGGAGAAGAGAAGACTGAGAGGGGATCTTATCAGTGCATATAAGTATCTGAAGGGAGGGTGTAGAGAGGATGGGGCCAGACTCTTTTCAGTGGTGCCCTTCAATAGGACGCAAGGCAACAGGCACAAACTGAAACACAGGAAGCTTCGTCTGAACATGAGGAAAAACTTCTTTCCTGTGAGGGTGACTGAGCACTGGAGCAGGTTGCTCAGGGAGGTTGTGGAGTCTCCATCCTTGGAGATATTCCAGAGCCGTCTGGACACAATCCTGGGCAGTGTGCTATAGGTGACCCTGCTCGAGCAGGGGGTTGGACCAGATGATCTCCAGAGGTCCCTGCCAACCTCAGCCATTTCGTGATTCTGTGAAGCCCCCTGTTTCTATCAGCCGGGCAAACAGTAGGGTGAAATTAACTGTTTGCCTTGTTTGCCTTTAAATTGGTTTTGAATATCTTTTTAAAAACCATGCACTCGGCTGGGTGCCTATCTTATTGCAGTCATCATCGGCAGTAGAGGCACATCTGCAGCAGGTGTATGTATGTGTAGTAGGAAATTACTTTCTTAGCAAAGCAGTAGTCCTACAGCTTAGTACCAAATCAGAGCAAAGATCAAGCAAGGGTTAACATTCTGAATTTTTTTGTTCCGCTTCATTTTCCAGTATAAGCTTTACTTGTACATTACTTATGAAAGCTTTCTCATTTCAGTGACAGCTGATGAGCTATGGAAAGGAGCTTTGGCAGAGACTGGTGTGGGAGTAAAGAAAGGAAGAGGAAAGAGAAGGAAGAAGAAGCTAAGGAAGAATCTCAATAGAGGCCAGGAAATCGGTGAAGGTAGATTCATGAATAAGAAGAAATGTCCTGACTTTTTCATTTGTAGTATTTCTTGGTTTTATAAACTGACAAATTGCTGTTAATTTCCATAGTGTCAGAACAGCTTTAGAGGTTTCTGTCTTACTAAAAAAAAAATCCTGATGTGGTTGTTTGATGTGGTTTGTGGTTTTTAAATATAAATTCTGTATCACAGAACGCAGTTTAAATACATGAGCATACTACCCCTTCCATTTTATTGGATTTTCCCAGTGTGCAGAGTTTCAGTCCTAATTTGGAAGAAAATGCATTTTTTTTTCTTTTTTGCTGTTTTCAAGGACGTTCCGGTTTCCTCTGGCCTGGTCTTAATACTCCTGTGATACAAAGTGGGAGAGTCCAGGCAGTTACCCAACGAAAAAAAGAAGAACGAGAGAGAATTCAGTCTGAAATTGTTCAGCAGAGAGATACATGGGAGAAGAGACGAAAAATAAAAATTAAGAGAGAGGGAGGTTGGAGTGGAAAGTGTTGGGGAGGTGTCATTCTGGACCCCCCTGACCCAGGTCCTAATGGAGGTAAGAAGGCTGAATATCTTTCTAGTTTTATTTGATCTTACTGATTAAGGGGCCAGGAGAAAGTAGGATCCGGACTTTTCCTGTGGGATCCAGACTTTTCCTGTGATTGAAAATCCATTTTATATTTCTCTGTTATGCATCTCTATCTGTACCTACTCCCATAAATAAACCAAGGCAGCTAAATCCAAGAACAAGCTGTGTTAACACAAGTGAAATTTTTTAAATTACTGCTTAGTTCAATATAGCTGTTAGACTAGTACATTATATTATAGACTACATTATGTTATACTGTATTATAGCTATATTATTATATATTATATATAGTATTATGGGCATATTATTAAATAGACTATATTATGTTACAGACTGTTGTAGGAGTCTTAGAGTATGGAAACATTTTTTTTGTGTTCAACATCAGTGATCTGGAGTATAAAGTGTAGCCATGTTGTTGTATAGTCTTTTAAAGGATCCTGTGAGATATATGAGCCTTTCTTTTCTAGTTTCTTTAATGGAGTATGATTTAAGAATATGTAGTTGGAATGTAGCTAATAGATGTTCATTATTTATATTCTGCCTACCTAAATCTCATAGTGAAACTGGAGGTCCTACATGTAGACTGGAAAGGTAAACTTAACTTTTGTTACAGCGAGTGTTCTTGAGACCACTAGAAATTCTGTGGTAGCTTTGTTTAACATTAGAAAAAACAACCCTTTTCAACTAGTTAAATATGAGAATGAGTTGTTACTCGTACTCAGCTGAAGCAGTTAATGATGCTTGTATTTTTATTGTCATCTTTAGGCATTTATAGTTAAGGGAGATAAGTGAGACAGTTCATATTTTCTAGCACTGTTGTTTTGGGCTTGTTGCAGACTCCAGTCATTTTAATAGTTAAAATAGGTTCATTATTTTCAGAGTTCACTTTGTCTAGTAATACGTTCTCCCAGTGAAAGCTTGGATCTTGGAACATATGTTGCAGCAAGACAAACATAAATGGGGAATTGCATGCGTGGAATCACAATCATATTGGTTTCTGATCTTTTTTTCAGTCACGTTTGCTCCTCAGTCTGCCTGGTACTTTGTTTATGAATTTCTTCCTGTCTGTGAATATTTTCTGGTGATATGCTGTTGGACCTGGATTCAAAATTCCATGTGTGCCTTGTGCCAGGTCATAAGGAAGAGAGAGCATTATCTTTTTAGTGTGAGTTAATGCCGTTGTCGGTGTAGACTGAAGTTTTACTGGCATTTTTTGCAGCTTTCGCTCTTGTAAATTCATGCCCTTGCTACTATCTACTACTCCTCTGTTCCCCCCTTTCCCAGGTTTTCCATTCCTACAGCTTTGTGGCTTACAGGTTTTACGGCTTATGTCACAGTAACATGTGAGTTATGTTGTTTCCCTCAAGACTTATCTTGTGAATTTATGGAGAGCCTGCCTATTGATCTCTTTGGGGAGGTTATTTTGTCTTGAATTTTAAGAACATCCTGCTGTATTTTAATACCAGCATAATACTGAAGTATATAAATGAAAGGTTAGCTAAAGCTGCTCCCTTGCATTTCATTTTATTGACTTGAAAGCCAGCATTTCATGAAAGGCAGTGATAGGAGGATGGACCTGGCAGCCTGTTACTGAGTGGCCCCTGTCTTACAACTGGATAAAGAGATGATTTGAGAAGTTAATAAATTGTTTCAAATTTCCCATAAAGTTGGTGGTGGAATATAGAGAAGGTCCAGATTTCATAGTTCTAGTTCTTTATTTTGAATAAAAGACTATGCTGTTTTTAACTTGAAATGCATTTACAAATAGTTTATTCCATTAAAAGAAGGGGCAGCTGTTGCAAACAACATATATGCCTGTATGAGTTTTACATTCCAGTATTCCCCTTGATTTTGGTATGGCTGATGCTACTGATGTTGGACACTTGCATTAAAGTTGGCAATGCTGGGGCTGTAGTAGTCAGGTCAAGTTCAGACAAAAAGAGGAAAGGGTGCCGCAAGCAAAATACAAAAGTGAAACTGCCAGCTTTTATTTTAAATATGTTTGAGAAACGCAGTTTCTGCTTAGCATGCACTAATTTCCTCTTAATCCATTAGAAATCACAGGGATTTTCAAGTCCCCTATGATTCTGTGAGCATCTTTTTATGCAGAGGAATTAATTAAATGATTTTACAGGGGGGCTGGGACATTGACTATGTGCAAAGCACTGTCAAGGTGATAGAACAAATAGATCCAAAGCCACCAAACCCAATGAATCCTTTTGTCCTGAAACTGTGGCGCTGCTGGATTCCCTGGCGTCAAAGCAAGCCTGAGCTCTGATGGAGGCTCTGCAGTTCAGCCCTTCTTCTCCGGTCAGGCTTCTCTAGTACCAAATAGCGGTTGAGCATATGCTTTGCCTTCCCTTCAGTGCCATTAATATTTTCTAATGAAAACAGGTACAGGAATTTTGTTGGAATCTCATTGCTTTGAGACTTCGACATCTGACAAATTTGGTTGATATTGACCAACATGTTAAAAAAAATTGGGGGACAGACTGTGACTGTCACTCTTTCTGAGGGGCCTTCTCCTGCAACCCCTTTACTTTCTGTGCTAGCTATCAGTGTAGAAAGAACAGTACTCTTCAGTTGGAAATATGATTATTTTTCCCCCAAGTCGACAGTACTCCTTTGAAATTGAAGAGGCTTCAGAGAAGGGACAGGGTGTGTGCTGGCATCTGTACACTCTCCCATGACCTTCCTGTGGACCAACAGGACTCTAAATTGCGGTGTTTGTAATTGTTTTGGAGATGATATGCAAATCATAAGGCAACCCCTGGTAAAGGAATGGGTTGCCAGTTCTCAGCGTTGCGCTGTTTTCAGC
This sequence comes from Apteryx rowi, assembly GCF_003343035.1. Lineage (NCBI taxonomy): Eukaryota > Metazoa > Chordata > Aves > Apterygiformes > Apterygidae > Apteryx > Apteryx rowi. Next base: position 3,408,104 of record NW_020450794.1, on the reverse strand, counting down.
TCCCAAGCATTTCTCCAGAACCTCAGTGTGACTATACGAACTAAATACATGTCAAATAATTAATTAACCCTGGTCTTCTATGTAAAGTTGAAATGCTGTAGTTCATGAGGTCAGTTGGAAAAGCCAGAGGATGGAAGGGTCTCATCAATCCTGCGTGTACTGAGATGTTGCATTTCACTCCGTTGCCCAGTGGTTTAAAAGTCAGTGGGTTTTTTGCCACAAGAGCAGTAAAAGGTGACTCCTTGTGTTGCATGTTAAAAAGGTACACGTGGAAAAAGTGTGTGTATTAAAATATAGATGAATAAAAGTGCGCTCTCAATTACACAACAGCAAACCAAGTTATTTGCAATTTATACTGAGGCGTTTGTGTAGTCATCAAGTTTGAAACAGGACCCTGGAGAAAATGCGTTCTTCTGACAGCATTCCTGACCCGCAGCATTTTTGCCTGCTTCTATAAAATGGATGGTGCGCGTTGCCAGGCTTGCTGAAAGCCAAGCCTAAGGGATTTGCTCGCTGTCTTTCCTTACAGAGCGTGCCAGGGTGAAGGCCCACGGATCAGATCTGCCTGGGCTTCTCCCTGTCTGCCTGCTTTCAGCTCTCCCCCTTGAGTTACTGTCCTGGGAGGCAGTGCGCAGTGATGGGATGTCACGCCGTGCCCAGAGCACTGCAGTGGTTTTGCTCTTTCCTCCCCGCAAGGTTGTAAGCCATTTCTGAAATGTCTTATTTCTTTGGAGTCGCTTCTAATGACAAAGCAGAAATGTAATATCTTTCTGCGCAATGGAAAGGATGCAGTTGCCCCTTAGAGTTGAGTAACACGCCATACACCTGAACACGGCTCTTATTACTGCTGCGGTGACAAGACTAGAACACAGATGTGCCACGAAAGCAATCTTTATTTTGCAAGGCAAAAAACTTTAACTGTCACTGGACAGAAAAAAATAATGCTATGGTTGTGTTTGATTGATTACAAAGACATTTTTTCCAGCAGCTTTTGAAATTGAAACAGAAGAAATAGTCTCACTCTGAAATTCTTGGTTATTTGAAGCAGCTATGGGTTGGGGGGGGGGGGTGTCTCGTTCTGGAATTTCACAGAAATACTACCAAAATATACTTGCAATTTGCTTGAATCCCTATTGATTGTCTAATACAGGCTTATAATATTCTAAGTAAAAATGGATAATGTGACCATGAGGGAAGTGACCTCTTCTGGGTTACCTTTTTTTTTTTTAATCATTTACAGCTGTTGATCAGTGTACATGCAATGTTGAGTTTGCTCACAGTCTTAGAGCACGGTTAGGGCAGTTCACCCAAGCCAGCCAGTGAAAACCCAAAATGTTTTGTTATCATAGCATGCTGTGGAAAATTATTTATCATAGCATTTCTGCAGCTGTAGAAAATTGGGAAGAATATCAGGTATGATTTAACAAAAATACTTCAGCGTAAATGCTGAGTTTTGCGGCATTTTCCAAAAGGAAGTTTCAGGTTAAATTCAGAGAGGAGGTGTACCTCATGGCCAAAATATGGGACAGATTCTCAGGACATGTGGGATCTTTATCAGCTCTGCTGTAGTTTTCTGTGTGATGTTCAAGCAAAGGAGTTCAATCTGTATATCTTACTTTACCGTTTAGAAAATTAGAGGTGTTTTTCCTTCCTGGGCACTACTCTGGTTATTTAGGTTGGACATTCTTTGAATACTGTTTCCCTCTTACTTCTCTGTGTATACAGTACTTAAAAAGATGAGATATTGATTGCGGTTGAAGGTCAGAGTCCCTAATAGAGCACAATGAGCGTGTTTAACAGTTGTCACCTCTTAATTGTAACAAGCAGTATTGTAATTATAACAAGAGCTGTACTAGACTTTCTGGGAAGTTCATCATTTGAACAGGAATTTTTTTAAGTTAGGTTTCTTCACAAATGTTGATTTTTTACAAAAGAAATGAAAAAAAACCCTTATGTTTTATAAATAAGGGCTATATGTTGTTTTCTCACCGACATTCTAAAGGAGAATCAAGGTATGGAGTCACATTACAAAATATATTTGAGATCTTTAAAAAGAAAGCAACTCACTCAAGATACGTATGTTCAAATTCTTCTTACCTTTTCTACTTAATACTGAGGTTAATTTATAAATTGCAGTTATATAAAAATTAAGTCCTTTTTAAATTACACCACCCGCAGGGAGCTGTGCTGATAGATAATTAATACACAGAAATGTAATACCTTATTTTTCTCCCAACAGAGACTTACGAAGATTTTGAAACAAGAGTCATTGAGGTAGGTGTTACAAAAGTGTTCAAGGACTTCAACTAGTTATCACTATTTTATATTGGTCATGCGCTTTATTAACCAGCCCTTGATAAGTCAGTCTTATAGCAATAGGAATTAGTCCAGTATTCTATTGCAATTGCATCTTCGGTGTTGAGCAAATAATACCAGGACTAATGCAGGTCTTGTTTTCACCCTCATTTCTAAACAGCTGACATTGCATCATCTCACTTCAAAAATAGCTGACAAACAAAACTAATAACTGAGGAAAAGGTGCTGGTGTCTGCTTGTGCTTATATCCAGCATTTTTGTTGTCTCTTACTTTTAGTAAATAAGATCTAATATATTCTGTAAATCCTACTGTCTTATTGTTTGCAAGTAGTAAAGTTCACTCCCATATGCTTATGTCACAAATTTGTTCATGGTTGAACATCGTGGAATTATTCTAGATGCTCTTGAACTTTGTGGTTGGCTGGATGACATCTCATAATGGAAGTGCGGAGTATTTTAAAGAACAGTAAATGCTTTGAAAAGCATTCTGCATGTCCTAAGTATTTAATGAAATCAGTGAATCACCTTAGCAAATGTTAGAAGAATTTAAGTTTTTGCTGGCACTTGATGATAATGGCAAACATTAAAGTGGTACTGGAGTTGGAATTATTGCTTGACTGTAAACTCATTCCATAAACTTACATAGCCAAAATTAGCTTATAAACTCTGTGGACTTTACCAAACTATTTTTGTAATTACAAGGTATTATAAACAAAAGCAATAAGTAATTCTTTTGTAGTAAGTTAAGAAGCTACTGAGGTTTTAAAATATTTAGTCTTCCTTTTCATGACCGAGACAACTCTTCCAATGTGTAACTGGTCGTATACAATCCCTTGACTGGTGTGAAGTGGTATTAGCTGACAACTAAATCCATGCCATTTGAGATGTTTGCTAACTGACAGCAAAATTTCAAGCTGCAGACTAAGGTCCTTAATGCTACCAAAAAAAATTTTTTAGCCGCCCAAATTCTTAGTAGTAATTTCAGCAGAAGCACCCGTAGGAATGGGGTCAGAGAAAACACATTTTTAAGAGAGTCAAAGTGGGTTTTGTTTGGAAAAGAAGATAATCCATTGATAATAGTCAAAGTGGGTTTTGGTTGGAAAACAAGAAATAGATTTTTGGTGGTGAAACATAAGGTGTTGGTATTGCAGGTACATGGACCCTTATTATTTCTCAAGGGAAAAGTCTTTACTGGAGAATGCAACTCATTCCAAAGCAGAACATTAATACTTAGCACTACAGAAGTCCATGCTATCACAAGATATATTTTACCTCTCATTTATCTTTATTTGTTATTTTTCTTATTAGGTTGTTTCTCATTTGAAATACATTAGTTGCTATGGAAACAATGGCACTCGTGTAAGGATTGGTGAGGGGGAATCATGACTTCAGATATAAATTGATTTCTTGTGACTCATTTGCTACCAGTTCAGAATCAGACGATGCACAGCATCCAGAAAGGTGGCAGCTCTGGAAGTGAGAGCAATTTTTGCCCTCTGTCCCTACTTGCTCCCTTCCCTTCTACTTGCATCCTGACTTTAGCGAGACTGGTGGCAGCAGTGGTCAGCTCATTTCCAGCTACATCTGAGTCCACGAGTTTGTGATTTATTTTTTTTAGACAGCTGAACTCTCACAATTTGGTTGTAATTTTTTTTAAATACTTGATGTGTTAAAAGGGCTTGATTTTTGCCAAAACAGTTGAGACATTTGCAAAGAAGACCTTCTAAAGTGTGGCAAATGGACCACTTCCAATTTGGGCCATCAGAAGGCATTAATGAGAAGCTTTGGCTGAGTGTTCCTTATTCAGAGGTATTGCTTTTAATGGTGAAAGAGAAGACACTGGSAGAAGTTCAGTGTTACCTGCAGCAGGTTTCGATAGGCTGAGATCTGAAAGCCATGCTCAGGGCTTCATGCCCTGAAGCCCAGCTCAGCAGCCTGTAGAGCCACGCAGGCGACGTGCCCTCCAAAGCAGGACACCATGCCTGTGAGTCTTCAGGTGAGCTGCCGGCTGGAGGAAGACATCCTGGCAGAGCGTTCTTCAGTGGAGGTTGTCAGAGCACTCTGCAATTCTGGAAATAACTGAAATAGGACCTCACTTTAAGGTGACTCTGCCTAATTGGGCACCCTGGGTGGAAGAACCTGAGCCTCCAGTAACTGCCACTGAACTGTCAGAGACCAAATGAATTCCTAAGGACATTTTGCTGAAATTTGCATTGTGCTTTGGTAAATTAAATTCAATCCTGTTATACAAATACTCAGTGGCACAAATCAACCCAGTGGTTTTGCGTTTAAAGTAATTGTATAAACTTGTCACTTTAACGTTCTCTTGCTGTTTACTTAGCAAAAGATGAAATTGCTTATTAGATTTGCGCTCCTCTCAGGGTTATCATCAGAACATTCATTTGCTATTAATATTTAACTACTTCATTATTGAAAAAAAATACATGTTTAGCTGCTTCTTTGAAAAGAGACTCCTTTCATTTCTGATCATGATCTGAGAGCCAAGGTATAGACCTGGATCAATATACATTCTCTGACAGATACATAGCAGGTCTCTTTGCACATATGAATGCTGACGTATGACCCTTTTATCACTGTAAAATAAAGTGGCTATTCATTGAGTTGTTATGCAGATGTATTGTCTCCCTGCTCAGCATCGCTCAGTGGTAAAATGGACTTTCTTTTTGGCTCCACCATGGCATTTAACCTCTTGGTTTTTCTTTCTTTCTTCCTCTCTTGTTTCTATACCTTCTACTGTCAGAAAGTCACTCTCTCTTTTATTTTTTCCTGGTCTGCCTGACAACGTAATTATTGTTGAAATAGTTAAATGCAAGTATTGAAGTGCAGTCATTGGTAAGTAATTAATATTCTGAGATGAAAGAGGCAGAACTCTTCAAGCCACTGTTTTGGTCAGGAAGGCAAGACTGTATGTATTTTCTCAACTACTGGCACCAGTGGTCCCATTTAACTTTTTTTTATTTTAAACAGCTGAAATGCAGTATCATCTGAGACTTTTCACATGTTCCACTTTAATAAACAAGTGGTTTTTTTCATGGCCGCGATAAAGGAAGCACTGCTACTTTGCATGAGCTGATGTTTGTGTAATATTGGAAATTCAGCTGTAGATTATCTGGTAGGATTAAAGGTGCCAGGCTAAAGAAATGGGTAGAGAGGGAAGGAGGTTCTTTCCTCTTAGTAGTGTGTTAAAAGAAAAGACAGCTTCTCAAGACAGGTTTTAATTTGCTCCGAAGAATATATTACTTAACACATGGAGCATGATTTTTCTGCTTGCATCAGTAGTTGAGATGAAATTTTAGGAGCAATAAATGTACATATATATACAAGTCAAACCCCCCGAAGCCCAGGAAAAAAAATGAAATAGGGTGTTTAGGTGTATTGCTGTGCTGTTTTATCTGCTTGGCAGTTCTCAGTCCAGAATGCTCTTTGTTTTTTCCTTCAGGGGAGCCTCTACCACTTGTTGGGAAACGTTAGTAATCAAGAAAGAGGAAGCTAAATTCCCATCCCAGTGTTACTGATGCAGTCTCTGTCAGGGCAAAATTTTCCTCAAAAGGGTGGGATTTGGAGAACTGTGATAAGTAAAAAGATGCTCAAACCCAGCACTCTGAGAAACATTCATGTCCACTTAGTGCTATCACAGTTTGAAAAACTAGTTTGGAAAGTAATGCCTAATTACAGGATAACTAAAGCAGTAAAATGCAAGTGTGGTCACTTGCAGGAGAGTTTTATGAAATCGAACCATTATGTGCTTGCTGGATCTCTCTTCATGATATGCAGCAGTCCTCTCAAAGGCCTTTGGGGTGACTAAAAGGGCAATAAATATTTCACAGTCATAACCTCTTCTTTGTTTTTAAAATTTTCATGCAGAGATGACACAGCCTGAAAGTAAACAACAATTTGTCACTAAGCGCATGCATCTCTGAAGCTGCCTTTTGATGGTTATGTGAGTGAACTGTGGTTTCAGTCCAGAGAAATTAAACAAGTAGGAGGATTCACTACCCTTTCAGATGTGGCTTTGCCAATCAACAGTAGCAGATAGAAAGTTAGCTTTTAAAAGATACTATTTTGTATTCTGGTATATTTTCAGCAGGCTTTTACAAATTGCAATTTTAAATGGGTAATGGTGACCGTTCATCACATTACTCACCATTACTACAGCTTTGCTTATTAAGCAGTTCTATGAAATATTGCCTGCATTTTTAGCAGTCTCATATTGTACCTGTGTCTTTATGATAAAGGCTGTGTCTGGGAAAGGTATTTGTTCCACTCTGTGTTTGAATCTCGGCTTAGTTTCACTCACAAGCACATCATCTTGTGCTCCCCTGCCAAAGCTCACCAGTGATGCCCTTTTTGGAATCATGTTCCTTCTGTGTCCTATTATATGCTGTTGTGCTGGAACAGCTGTTTTTTCTTCATGCAAAACCTTTTTAAAAACAAATCACTTCTGACAAAACTGGCAAGGAATAACATTTTCTTAATTAGTAGGATGCACTCGAAAACAGTTATTCTGCCTCAAGATTTTGCATTATGGTCAGAGTCAAATCTCATATTGAGATTTTCATCTTTGGGACTGTAACTCTCTTTTTCTGCAGTGCATATCTCTAAGTAAGCTGCAAGTGCCAAACACTGATTCTCATGCAAGACCTTATGTCTTGGTGTATTGTTCTTGGAGCATGGCCAAACACCTCCTATTTTGGAGAAAGGCCTTGGAAAAAGTGAACCAGTTCCTTGACCATAAATCAGAGCTGCTGGCTAAGGAACTGTGAAAGCAAGCAGCACTCGCTTGGTTTGGAGAGAAAGGAAAAGGATGTTCGTTAAATGGGTGGCAGTCAAAGAGAGAAGGAGATGGCCGTGTCCCAGCTCAGAACAGTACCAAATGTGATGAGCAGAAAATCCGACTAGTGGGCAATCCCTTTATATATCAGCTTTTCAGGGCTTATAGCAACACAAGGCTGCATAGGATTTAGGAGTGGGATGCAGGATGTGCAAAAGAGACTGTAAAACAGCATCAGTATCTAGCTTCCATCACTGTCTCTTCTGAGAAAGAAGCAGAGACTTCAAGTTAGGGAAATAAATAATGTCTTTTAATAATAATACCCTTTCTTATTTAGGGGCTTAGGGAGAAATGTGGAAACATATTAGCTGTGAACCACATCTCCTAGGTGGAGGCAAGAGACAGCTTTCTGCCTTTTTTGTTTTTAGCACTTTCTCGACTGTCTGTCACTGTTTGTGTCACCTGTATTTAAAAATGATGGCCAACTGCCTTTTGCTTGAAATCATACTGCCGTTTCTTTCTACAAAGAAATGTTGAATTCAGAACTTATTTTCAGCAACTTCTGCGAATTTCCCTGTTGTATTTGATGTGGTAATAGGAGCCTGTCCTTTATCTTCATTGAAATACATCATGTGGGCAGAGTAGGGAAGATTTTGCTGGAGTTAAAATCAAACATCTTTAAAATTGCCTTGGGTAACTAATAAATAGTGTGTGCAGGATGCAAGAGCAATAGCAAAGTTAATATAACTGTGATCAATCTTAAACTGTGTAGAAGCATAACTCATTGGAAAGTGAGTTATTTCAAGTGACTCAAAAGCTTGGTTGAGTTGAGAGAGAGGGATTATGAAAAACATTTCGTTAAACAGAATAGCCTGATTCACAACCCCTCCTTATCTGAAAGTTAAAAGAAGAACAAGATAGGAGTTGAGCTGACTGAGAGCATTACTCCAGAAAAGCGTCCAAGGTTTCTGCCCACTTCTAATAAATGAGCAAATGCTTTTTGTCCTTAACTCTCTTCTTCCTGCATTTTGCTGAGAGGGCCACCAGTCGAGACTCCAGCCGGTTACATGAGTGTTTACTAGAAGAGTCCAACAGATCAAAACCATTCCTTGTCACAGTGGTTTTGTTTATCTTCTGAGATGATGTTGTATTGGAATGTCATACTGGAAAATTAAAAGTCATGAGGTGTTTTACGTATATACAAAAATGTTCCAAAGAGGAAAGGAGCAAGTTATTTTACATGTCTGCTGTGATAAGGATAAGAAGCAATGGATTTAAATAGTGAGAGAGGGAAATTTGTCTTTAGACATGAAGAAAAAGATGCAGTAGGGAAAGTTGAACGCTAGGCCTGGGAGTACACAGGATCTCTATCACTGGAGGTTTTTAAAAGCAGGTTAGGTAAATCTGTCAAGAACAGAATAAGGCAAAATTAGTAACCTTCTAAACCATTTTTCTGTGATTCTGTGGTTTTAAAAGTGCTACTTGAGGGCATGTTGCTTTATGACTTTTCAGGTCTGTTTCATTTGATCTGTAGACATTTTTGTACGCTTCCTCTTGTTTTACTTTATAAGTAGTGTAATTATTAACATTAGGGCAGATTTACCTTCAAAGGTACACACTCGGCTCCCAAAGGATAGTCTTCTGACGCTATCATGAAGTGAAATTAGGTCTGTGTTACTCTCCGAATGAACAGTATATGTAGGGAAGGAGAAGCAGCATGGACCTGTGCTTTCCTCCCTGGCAGCAGTGGGGAATAGTCTGTAATTCAGCCCATGGATGTATGTCTACAGCAGTTGAACTGTTCTCTTCGTGTAATGCGAGGGGTATCGGACACATTTGAGAGCAGTGCTGTCCCTGCAGAACTTCCAAAGAGCTCTCACAAGAATGTGCTCCCCAAGTTAAAAATACCTGTCCTTCCTTCTCATCATCTCCAAAGACCCCTCTCCCCCTAAATGTAACAAATCTCTCCATCGCTGAGCTCACGTCCCTTCTTCTGGTTCTCTTTTCCCTGAAGCAGCATTGTGCAGACGTTGCCTAGGAGGTCTCCCCTCCTTGGCAGTGGTCTTTTATGGTGAAGGTGTTGAGCAAAATCACTTTCCAGCATCTACTCCTCAGAGTGATGACTGCACCTTTGCAAATGGAAATTATTTTCCTTTTCAAGTTTTGTGTCAGTTGTCTTTGAACTTAAGTGTATAGACCTTTCTTTGCCTTGCTTCCAGTGTCATTTTTCTCTCCTGAATTTAGATCCTGATCACTGCTTTCATTTTGAATTCTTTAGTCTTCCACTTTTAGTTTAGCCCTTTGTGTAAGGTCAAGAATATTTGCAGGGTCCCTTCTGTTATCTTGACAAAGCTATTTTATTCTTTGGATATGGTCACTATTTTAAAACTAAATCTCTATTTAAGATCAACTTTGAGTTTTCAAAGACTCAAATGTGTAAAGTGGTAGTGGTATGCACAAGAACAGATTAAATTAAAGGCACTTGAAAGTTAATGTAATGAGGGATATTTTTTCCATTAATGAGCTTTAGTCTAAATTTTATGGGAACATGTATTTTCAAAGGATCTGATCTTAACTGGCAGTTCATATTTAATGTTCTATATGTCCTGTTWTTGTTATGTTCACTTATCCCATCTCTGAGTTTGCAACACTAATGCAAACTGGGAATGATTCCACTTATTGCAGTTAAGTATATCTAAACTGACATGAATACAGACCTGTAAAATTGAGTTCAGTATCAAGATTTTTGCTGTTTTCTAAAGTGTTTTAGTATATTCTTGTGAGATTTGTCATTGGTGCCTAGATAAGAGATGATAGAAAATAGAATGAGAAGCAAACTCACACTTAATGTCACAGATGGTTTGTTGCAGCAGTAGATGAGTTATTTTTATCTATTGCATGCTTATATAGCATATCATATATTCTGGTGTGCATATGTCTGGGCTTCCAAAAACAACTTTTAAGGATGGTATTATTAAAAAAAGCACTGGTGATCGTCTGATCATATGTAAATCTGTTTCCGTACCAAATTCCTATTTAATAATATTTTAGGGATTACAGTAAGAATGATGGATGCAACAAAAATCATTTAAGTAAGCAATAATAATATGTCTTGATCTGTGCCATATACTTTGTATGCAGGCTTATTTTAAAATGCAAAATTAATCCATTGATCTCAGGTTTAAAATCATTGGTTCAAAAAGAATGGTTGAACAGATGTGTGCTTCTCTTCAGTTTCTTAATAAATGAATAGTCTTTGAGATGCTGAAGAGACAGAGAAACTCATTTTAATTCCTCTCAGACGAATCAGTAGTGGGAATAGCTGTGCCTATAGTAGAATTATCATGGTGGGTTTTAGAAAAAACTCACAATTTATTAAAATTCCTTTAAGTAAATGAATCTTTGGAGTGGACTTTGAGGGGCTTTTAAAGCGATGTAGCAAAGTCTGGTTGGACATTTAGCTTTAAGCTTGGTCTGTGTTTGCAGGGAACTTGTAGAGTTGAGTTCCATGGGCACCTCCCATAAAAGTAGATACAGATTTTTCTCTTTTTTTTTTCCTCTTTTTTCTGAGCCCTGTTTTATCTTGTAATGAAACATCAGCACCGAAAGTGCGCAATTTCAGTTTCTTTACTAAAAAAAAATTCTGGTGTGTTTATTTAAAATTTCTTTAATTGAGTCTGTATAAATTAGTAAGATGCTTCAGTTATAGGTTAGTGGTTAAATGTGAAACAAGTTGATTAATTAGGAAGTGCTGTGATGTTTTATAAAATATTGTGAAATAGGTATGTGTTTTATTTAGGTAGACACTGCATCTTTTCAGACTGTTGCTTTTCTGAGTTTTGCTTCATTCAGCCCTTGTGAAATGATGCTGTCTTCTGCAGCCAGTATTTCATTTCTGTTGATAAAAGTAGATGGAGAGTCTGATGCACGGTGTGGTTAACTCTATAAATCATGTTCTTGTTGTAATTATTCTGCATGTTAAGTTTTATTTTACACCTCCTTAGTGCAAATTTTGGGGGATTATAACAACTACAAGGAAGTCCAGTCCTGTCTGTTTCCTCCCTAAGGGAAGGAAATAGATGGAGGAGCAAGCAGATGGTCTCTTTGGTCAAACACCATTTTCATGCTGTTCACCCTTTTAGTAAAGCAGTTCTTGCTTCAGAAGTGGCTGCCTGAAGTAACGAGAGTCTCTTTCGTGAGAGGTAATCTCCATGGCGTGCTGGTCATGGCAGATTTCTGCAGATAATCTGCCGAGGGTGTGCTAATCCTCGGTGCATATTCTTGAAGAGATGATAAAGCATAAATGAAGGGTGTGCAGTGCTACAGCTGTTTCAAGGAGAGGAAATAACCCAATCCTGAGATTTGGAATGGGCAGCAGAGAATGATGAATTGTTGAGTTTGCCCTCAAACACCACCTATTTCCTTAAGAACATGGATCCACTTCCCTGCAACTCCCGGGTCTTCCCCTGTCCCTAAGCCACAAAGTGCTAAAACCTGGGACCATGTTTGGAGGAAGTACAATTCCACATCTGACCTCTTCCTCAGACATTTGTCACTGGCCGCTGTCAAAGACAGGACTGCAAGCGCTTACAGTCTGATTTCTTACAACTTTTCTTATATTCTGAGGATAACTCGGAGAGGGCAGGGAGCTACTAGAGTAAACCCCCCTGCCAGACAGACTTGTGGTTTGCAAATCAATGCATTAATAGGGAGCTTCTCTCCTGGCAGAATTGCAGTTTTAGCCCCACTAGGTCCCTGCTCTGATCTGCCAGTTGTTGGATGAAGACTGCAGGGAGTATAAGGATGAATCTTTCTTCTTTTCTGTCTCACTTTGGGCGCACGCAGGTAACTTCTTCATGGTGTGTCTCGTCACTGTGCAGCTTTGTATATCGTGGAAGCATGGGACATCGTCCCCACACCGCAAAGGAGGCAGGGAGAGTGTCAGTTCTGTTCAGGTTTCCTGTGCCTGAGTATAATAACAAGGGTTTGGCCTCTCCTGTAAAACCACGATATGCATTTTGCTATCTCAGGACCTGACATTTAGCTTACTGATTTCAACATTTATTTTTAATACTCAAGTTAATGTGGGATAAGAATTGACTTTGTTTTGGTTGTGCCTCTGCTGCAATTGTTGCAGGTAAGTGGTAAAACCTTCATCAGCCCTGCATGCAGCAGAGCTTTTAGTTAGCTGCAAGGGCACGTTGGAGAAAAGTGGTTGTTGTTATTGTGACATGTCCCAGCTGACTGCTGGCTTGGATACTACAGTAGATGTGTACTAAAGATGGCCATTCTGTGCCTGCGTAATTATTTACAGTCAAATTCATTAGATTAAATAACAAAATAAGTTGCTATGCAATGCTTCCATGTAGTATGGAAATCTGCTTCATTGCTTCATTATATTTGAATAATAAAAAAGCTTTTTAGGAGCCGGCTGGGGCTGTATTGTTTTATAAGGTTGCCACAGATATGAATGGAGAAAGTAGGAGTGTTGGTTTTTTGCAGAAAAATGTCAGCAGCAGCAAAGATTTCTATATCCAAAGCCAGCAATGAGCCCAAGATAATTATGAGTCCCATAATTTTCTGGTAACAAGTGCGGGTTTTGAAATAAACAGGTCTTATTAATATTCTTACTTTAAATAGATAGCATACATAATGCTATTTTTGTATGCCTTTTTCATTATTCTTGTATTCACTACAGCACAAGAGGTTAAAACAACAATTGCTGGGAAATTATAATTTGCAGAAAGAAGCTGAAAGCCTGTTTGTTCTTTTTCTAACTTTGTCTTGATTTTCAGCAGTTCTCTGGACATTAAAGCTCCCATTTTTAAAGGACTGTTTTATGAACAAAAATACAAAAGCCCCTTTCTGGTAAGATTATGCTATCAAAAGGCTGTGCTCACTTGTTAAGTAGGAAGGATATGCTCACTTGTTAAGAGAGAGAAATTGTATGTGAAGGTATTTCCTTATAAAGTGTCAGTGGAAAAGCTAACTTGATTTGTCCCTGCTTGTAGAATAGAGTACAGACAGGCTGCGGTTTTCATGTAAACTAGAGCTAAGGTTGTCACAGAGAAAGTTACTGGGGCAGGTGGTAAGGAAGAGCAGCAAGAATTGCATATTGTCACTGTTTCTGGCTTTCCTCTAGATTTTTGTGTGCCTCGGGCCAGGTGACTTGGGGTACCCGTTCCTCCCTTGCCCCACCGGCCTGAAGGCATAGTTCCTGTTTTGCTTGTACGTTATGCGTAGGAGTAAGTTCTGTGAGAGTAAAACCGAACGTAGCATTTACTGTTGTTTAGCATGAATTTACAGCTGCAGTTGACAGGTTGCATGTGCCATTCTTATTCTAACTGGAAGGCTTTATATCGTCTAYCATCCATTGTCAAATGAATTCTTCTTCTATTTTTTTTTTTCCAAAATCAATACAGTAACRTAGTAAAAAAGCAGCCTAAAGGATATCATGTATTACGGCATCGTTTGCCATGTCATGCGATCAGAACTACAAAGCAAGACCTACTAATCATAAGGCCTGAAAGCTCATAACATGAGGTTAGTGCCCTTTTAAATCTTGCACGAAAGGGGGCTTTTTGAAGGAGCAGATGTAGTAAAAAATAATGCCCTTTGCAAAGGACAGATCTGTTACTTTGTCTGATACTGTTGTGATAACTCTGTCGCAACTGTCTGACAAGTTGTCCTCTGCCGGCTGCAAAAGCTCTGCCTTTTGATCCCTTCCTTGTCTGTTCACATTTTTTTTTCTTTTTGTTGCCTGATTCTAATATAGGTCAATTTACTTGAAGAATTTTGTGCAAGCATGGCCACATTGTAACTGGGTCAGTGATCTATGGTGCAATCTTTCCAGTGTCGGAATAGTTCCCTTTTTCAGCCAAATGGTTAGAATACAGTACTGGCCTTTTTAAACAAAAGAAACACTGGTTTGTGTGCGAGTGTTTAATTACAAGAAGGTATACACTAGATAAAAAAGTTCAGGTCAGGCAATATACCCAATTTGTATACAGAAACAGTGCAAAAGGCTGCAATGTAAAGACACTGGTGTTAGCCCTGGAGCAAGAGGCACTCTCTGCAGATAAGAATACACTGGTGCTTCAGTATATACAGAGCTTAGCATGACATGAGCTAAGTACTGGGGATGTTGGTATTATCTATGTCCTGGTCCTTTGATGTCAACATCATTTTACGTTGCTGTTTTAGTCCAGGGTTCTCTCTCTCACTCTTTGTTATATTGTAGGTAGAACTGCCTATCATCTTTTTTTCCTGAATTTTTTTTTTTAACTTACTGGGAGTGTGGGAAGGGAGGGAAGAAGAGAGGACAAAAGATCTTTTTAACACTTGTGTACTAAAAATAGTTAAGTGGTTCTTCCTAAGACAGAATAAATCAACGTAAATAGCATATTTCCAGGTACTAGACTAATTGAGTGGGTATTCTGAAAAGTGGGAGGGTGATATTTTCCCAAGAATCAAGATAGCGATGAGAGCCTTCAAGAAGGAATAATTTTGTCTGATAGTCAAGATAGTGTGCAGTAAATGAAGCCCCATCCTGGGCTCTCATCTGAATCTTGAATCAATCTGAATCTCTGAATGTTATCTCCAGTCCTTTACAGACTTTATTCTTAGTTCAATTACATTGAGATTGGATATACTTCACAGAAGTGTATCACAGTATTGGCAGTTCATATCTGGGTCCCAATGTGCCAAGAGTTCATGCAAGACCTGTAATTTCTTAAAGCTGGCAGCTTCTGCCCAAGTGAGTCTGGTTGTTTGCTTGTTCTTCCCTTTTTTTCTCCAAGCACCCATTTGCATTAAAGCATGCTTCTTTTGAAGGTTGTGTTCTTGCAGTTGAATGTCACCTGTACTGGTTTGGTCATTCTGAATCCAGCCCTTGGCAAAAACTGGGGGACTCTCTGTTCTGGCACTGTTCAGGGACGGGGGCACTAAATGCTAGATGACTTTCCTTACCAAGCCGTGGAGAAACGACTTGCCTAAGGAGCAGTGCTTTTATGATGGCATGAGGGAAGCAGGAGTAAATTGAGAAGAACTAAAGTTTGTTGGGCCAAAACGATGTGAAGGACCTTAAGTATCACTGAGTGGATTGTCAGCGACTTAATACGTGGATTGTTTCAAAAGTACATGCAACTATGGAGAGCTATCTGTAGGGAGTATGAACACAGAAAAGAGATAACCACATCACTGTAGTCATTTGTTCTGCATCCACTAAACAAAAATAAATTGTCCAGATGCAACAGGAGATTGTTAATATAATAGAATGCAAGGCCATAGCTTCAATTTTCCATGAAGTAGCAAGAAACCCATTAGTAGATGTTTGTTTTAAAAGCACAGAATTAATCTTGGTAGCCTCACCATAGATAATCATATTTAAAACCACAGTGTAGTTTTTGTGGCAAAAATACAATTCCTTAATGCACAGAATCCAAAACCTTCATTTCTTTTTGTAAGTCTTCGGAAATTGTTTTCCAGCTATTGTTTCTGCAAATGGCACAAAAAAGGTTTGTGAAAGGGAAATGCTGCATGAAATTACAGTGTCTGAGATCCATTGTTTGACATACTTGACTGAAAAATTACATGGTATATGTGGTATTCTCTGAGTAATAATTTACTTCAAATGAGATGTTGGCTAAAATGTATATTGGGGGTATTGTAGCTCTAGACTGGGCTTTCAGAACTACTGGGAAGTTTTCTCTCCCCTGGATGATGTTGACAGTGTCTGTAGACGGATGATGAAAATTATGTCGGCAATTTCTAGCTCTGCTATTGGCACCTGAAGCAACCTGTCGCAGAAGACAAGGAGAGGTCAGGGCTGTACACAGCATTTCTTCCTGATATTCTGGGAGTTCTCGGCATTTTGGCCTGCTGGTAAAGTAGAATTTGAGGGTGGTACCTTCATCTGTATTGCTGAGTGAGGGCTGGGGGCGTCCGGGTTATTTTGGTATTGCTGCATCTCTAGTTACTTTGTCATCGGGGGTTTGATATACGTGATGTACAAGATAGTTGGTTCTAATCTGTCCTATGCTTCCAGCTGCTCAGAGGTTACAGCTAGTGAATCAGATTCTGTGAGAGAGAAATGCTTTATTTACTCAAACTAGTAGCCAAGACAGGGAGAGTACATACATTGAATGGTGTGGACTGATAAGTTCGCTGGGTGACTGGTCTTTGAGAAGGTCACATCTTAGTAATCTTAGCAACAGAGAGATTAATTTGACTTCTCCTGAAGYGCTGCCCTTGCCGCTGCCCACCGTGTGCACACTTTTAGGGAACCCATATGACACACTTGCCGCTTGTCTGCAAACCTAGTTGAGCCCTCCAGCTAGCTTGGGCAACTTCTGATGGAAATTTTTGCTACTGTAGGTTTAAGGTATAACTGGGAGAGGTTCTGTAACCATGGTTAAAAGCCTTTGGGTCGTATCTCTGCTCTGCTTTTGGCTTTTCATGGAGAAGAGAAGGCTGTTAAGGGCATGATTGAGCTAACACGAGAGATACAGCTCTAATATTCAGGTCTTTTGAATAACTGGCATCCCAAGCCTTTTAGCTGTGTCCCTGAGCCTCTCCAGGCTTACCTGCATGGAAGCACTTTTCTTTCAGCCCTGTTTTCTGCCCTTGCACCGTAGAGAAGCATTGGACCAGAGGAGCTTTCACCCTGGGAGAGGGTCAGCCTGCATGGACACTGTCCCCTAGACACCAGCAGTGTCAGGAGGGTGGCCCAGAGCTGATGAGTGCTTGAAATCACGGTAACCCTTGGCCACCCCCCCACCCCCCCCCACCTGCAGCCTCCGTATTTGCACTCTTGTGCGTCCACCTTTGAAACTGTTGCTTTCTGTTCCTCCTCTTCTCCTCTGAATAAGTGTGCGCAGTGCTTCCGTTCCCTGTTTCAGAGGTCCTGTTCTTCCCCCAGCCCTCCAAAGAAAGCCGCGTTTAAATTGTTAGCATTGAATGGTGGATGCAGGGAGACAGTCAATTTGAGGTACGCTGTGATTAAGGTTGAACATGCATCTGTTTGAGAATTTAAAAAGCAGGCTTTAAATCTGGCTCAAATTAAAATCTAGTAAATAAGGGTAATTGCGCCTTAGTTTCAGTCGCTTTTTGGAGGCCATGCTGTTTGAAAAGTGACAAGCTGTTAATTGTGTATTAATTAATTCTGTTGCAGCTTAATGATATGCTTTGGGCTACAGGCTTTAATTCCAGGCAGGAAGGGAAGCACCGCTGAACACGCTCCAAAGGAGCTCTTCAACGTGAGGTGGCCCGGAGCTGGGTGGGGGGACGATCGGAGGACACCCATGTCCAGCAGTCGTAGCTGCCTGTGCACATGAGCAAGCTTGAAAGGCCTTTGTGGCATTTGAAGAGCGATGCAATAGCACCGATGGTGATGGGTGACTGAACACGTTTTCCTTCCGAGCTGCTCAGAAACAGCTGACAAGTGCAGTTTCTGGAAGGCAGCTTCTGCAGAAGCTCATTGCGCGTGTCCTTGTTGCCACCTTCTGGAGAGGGAGAAGAATAAGCTTTAAGGAGATTYCAACAGAGATGATGTCCTTTATTTTTGACAGTTTTGCATGCCAGCTGCTTCTTTTGGTTTTGTACAAGTACCTATTCACATTGGTGTTTGGAGACACAAGTATACATAGAGCAAAAACAGTGTACTGTTGATGCTTCTGGAGAGAACATCACTCTGTTTAAATCCCTTTTCTATCTTCCATCATTACACATTTTCTGTAAGTAAGCTGTTTTCACAGGTACTTATATCTTTGGGGGCTTGCTTTTTAGCTCCTTATTGTAAGCTGCAAGATCATTGAAAGAAAAATAGCTTGGAATAAGCAAGTAGCAAAGCTGGTATTTCTGTGAAGCACTCTCTGGAACATATGTGCATCTGGAATTTAACAGCATCTGTATTTTAATGAAAACAAGAGCAGGACTTTTCGGAAGTACTCGTTCCTAATCTGTACCCAGTGAAGTCAGTGGACTTTTTTTATTGTGTATGTCAACAAGAATGGTTAAGCCGTGACCAAGTATTTTGTGGTAATCTACTTACAAATGTACAGTGCTACAACCAAACTAGCTTACTGAAGAACTATACATGGAGAAAAGGGGGGAACACTGCCTGATTCATGTATTAACAATGCATGTTTAATTTAACTGTTATTGTAATAATTTACAGAAATCGTATTGGTGCTTCAGGAAAGTAGTCCTTGATACATTTGAGGGGAAAGACAGAAATGGACCATGAAGTAAATTGTGTATGTTGACTAGAAATTCTGAGACACATATCTTAGCACATATATATATTTATGTAGGTAGGTAGGTATGTAAACAAAACCAAGGAAACCAGAGCAGCAGCTAAATAGACAAAGGATCTCAAATGATATATTAGACCATTTAAAGGGGGAAGACTATAAAACAGTGGGATTAAAAGACTGGAGAGAGCCAGAAGCAAATCTAGCTTTCCAGAATACTAACCGTAAGGCCATCTGGCTCCCCAGGTACTGTTGTGACCCCCTACTCCAACCTAAATGGCTTTCTTGCATCTCTGTTTGAAATTATTGCAGAGCTTCAGTTAACATTTCTGGTTCCAGGAATCAGATACCATTTTTCTTCTTCCCCTCTCTTAAATGAAGTCATCTTTTTAGCAGCTGCCATCTCAGTAATGAGGAGAGCTACAAATCAATGCCTTCTGCTGTCTGCAGCAGGTTTGAATCCCAGGCCTTAACCCATGTAAAACAACAACCTGCCTTGAGCAATTCCTGAGAGCGCTTCTAAAATGTGTTAAAATGTAAGGGGGTTGGGGGGGATGTTAATGTCACTTTTCATTTCTCTTCTTTTATTTCCTTGCTGTCTGCTTTTTCATCACGATTAAAATCACACTTGAAACTAGTGGCATTAGAGGATATCTGCTGTGCAGATAAACACAACAGAGGGGATATTTTAGTGAAACTGCCCTGAAATAATTTTTTGCGTATCTGAGTATAGATTCTTTGCAGCATTTAAATATTTAATGCCTCAAAGTCAGCATCCCACTACAAATGATATTCATTCACAAAGGCAGTATGTATTGTGAGGTCTCATCATAAACCTCTAATGTCTTTAGTAAACTGACTCTTGAAAAAAATACAGTTGGACTGTGTCATAACAAGCTGCTTTGTATTTCTTTCTTCAGGTGAAAAATGTGTTTTGTATGAAAGCAAAGGAAGGCAGAAAAAAATCAATTCGTGCCATAGTTGCTATTGGAAATGGAAAAGGGGCTGCAGGTATGTGCAGTTAATGTGTGTGAAAGGTACCACATTAATCATTGCTTGGAATAAGACTTTAGGAGGCATGGTGATTTAAAGGGATATTTTACACATTTTCTTTTTGCAAAAAAAAATTTACTCTTTTTTCCACTAGGCAGTACTGAAATACCTGTAAGAATTGTGAGAGCATTCATCTATAAATGTATGCTTTATAATCAAATTGTGTACGTATTCACTGGGACACTTTATTTTGTATAAAAGATAATGGGAAAAGTAATAATATGTGATTAGGATTGGGGCATATCCTATCCAGTGGTTAAAAACAATATTTATTTAATTCTAGAGTGATATAACCAGCCAGTGGCAGATCTTATCAGAAGGGATTGTGTAGGCTTTCCTGTACACTGTTTCATTTTGCTGTAGGTAATGTGTATGCTCAAAACAGTTGAAAGCGGGATGGTATTCAGCCGTGCAAATCTGCATTCATTCCACCTAACCCAAAGCACCTAGCTGCAGAGCGTGGTTGTCTCCTCTCAGGTAAAGCAAAGAGACGGGCGCCTGCAGAAGGTGCCTGGGATCGCAGGCAGGCTGACAGGCCCAGGGAGATGTTCATCCCCTTGACTAAACTGGACGTGGGCCTCCATAGTTAGTAGAGCAGGTAGAGTAATGAGGAAACGGGACTCAGTAGGTGTGGGTTTCGTTTTCTGGTTTTGAGAATCACTTTCAAGTTGTTGGAGTATTTTGGTGTTTTGTTTTGTTGTTTTTTTCCTTTGCCCTGACAGCTGTGATCACTTTGCAGCAAAGGACAGTATGACTGGTTGTACCCTTTCCTTGGGTTATTTTCTAGCTAGAATTAGTTTTTTAACTAGCTGACACCTTAGACCTCAGTGTAATACCTTGCAAATATTATTGTTTCTAGTTTAAGAGTAAAGGCTTGTTCACTGGTAGTTTCAGCTAGCATGGATGGTTGATTCAGAAATTTGTAATAAATCTGTCAAATCAGAAGACCCTAAAATTTCTTTTAACATTGAGCCTTTTCAGGAAACTTCCTTACTTTATAGAAGTTCAGTCATAAGAAATGCACTTTCTCAGCTTCCTATAAATATTTTATTGAGACTTCTAGTGAAAAATAGAATACTCGTGGCCTTTTGAGTCCAGTCTCATAGTAACTTGAGTGATCCATGGCCTGACCCATTTGTAGGTTTTCTATTTATAAAGGTCTCTTCAGCCACTGATATGAAGTCTAACCATAGAAATGCTGTCAACTGCATGAAGTAAATGAGACAAATCAAAAGAAACATGAGATTATGAAGGATCTAATACACCAGCTGTAAATAGAGACTTTTTTTTTATTTTCTCAGCAAAGACTGGAGAAAGAATACTGGCCAGAGGGATTCAGTGTGGTTTTGTTTTCCTTGGAAGGGAACTCTAGGCATGACTATGCTGCAGAGTAGCTTTGTCCAAGCGATCTCTAGAAGCAATCAAACCATCTCAGTGCAGCGTCTAACTTGGATGAACCAATCCTGCCAAGAGGGTCCCAGCTGACACTGTAGTATTGCTTCATATGTCAGCAAGCTCGCACACAGCAAAGACATAGATGGCTGAGACCAGGCATATTGTACAGTGTTCCCTTCCCAGAAGTTTGCAAAATGCTGCAGTAAGTAGTCATGGTTCTTTCTTCAAGTGAAGTGCGTAACAATCTTGGCCGGAGGAGCCTTTGAGCTGGTCAGAATTGCTCTTTACTCAATGAGGAGAACAAAAATTCACTATCCTGCAGCTTCTTAAGGGGTTACGTGCAAAGTAAAGAGTTGCAGGAAAAATTCCCCACCATCTTAGCTGATTCAATTATCGCTGTTGATAGGAACTCTCATGTAGAGAAGGAGCAGGTCCCATTAAAAAATAAAAAAATGAAAATTTCCCCCACAGTTGTGCCTTTGAGGTCCTGCGTTTCATTATGTCAGTTACAAAAATTATTAGGCATCCTTTATTTGACAGGACATGTTTTGCTTTTGGTAGCCAGGGTTGGAGAAGGGTCGGATTCTGAGCCAGTGGGCTAGGATGTGAGGACAGAATTATAAAAGATAGTGCTAACAGCTCTTAAGCATGAAGTGATTTGTAAAGGAGCTATACAGCCACCCTGCACTGCACTGAGTTTCTTACATGTTTCCAGTTCTGTTGTTTAGGAAATGGTGTTTATCTTTCACTCAATTTTCAAATACCATGAGTTAAAAGTCATTTTTTTGCAGGGTAAGTTTTATTTAAGAAGCACCCTTGATTATGAAGCACTAAGTTTTTCTCCTGAAGGAGATAGTTTTCTGTACATTCTCCTGAGGATGTAAACCCCAATCTGCATTAAAATTCCTGTTAGACCTCAAACAGACTTTGAAATAGGAAAGCTATGCAGAATGAAAATGAGATTCAGCTGGGGGGAAAAAAAA
Organism: Apteryx rowi; assembly: GCF_003343035.1. Taxonomy (NCBI): domain Eukaryota; kingdom Metazoa; phylum Chordata; class Aves; order Apterygiformes; family Apterygidae; genus Apteryx; species Apteryx rowi. The sequence goes on along the minus strand of NW_020450794.1, from coordinate 3,386,313 downwards.
GTGAATAGTTCTGAGGCAAACAATCCAAGTCATATGCATCTATCAGGAGGGAGGAAAAGAGGATGCATTGTATTGATGACAGAGGACAGGAAATTGCATTTGCATTGTTATGTGACTGTAGCAGAGTAAATTCTATTTTGGATGTATATGCATTCATAAAGCATTCACCTCTTGGGTGTAAACAGTCTCCTTTTATTATGAGCTGAGTAGCTACCACTGCTTATGGGACGTATGTGGAAGCTTTAATAAGCCAAGCATATTTCCAGTTGCTTACAGTTTTGCAGAACTTTGTCTATTTGAAAGATTCAAGTCCAGATGTTTGCCTCAAGCTGAATTTTGACTGCAGTTTGGAGGGAAAGAGGGAATATATATGTAGAGGAAGGTGTAGTTCTCCTGCAGAAAAAAATGGCTCTGAAAAAGGCTGCCTACCTCTTCTCTGAAAGGCTTTTTCATGAAACATATGTCAACATGTTATTAAAGGCTCACTTTAATGCATATCTGTTGAATGATTGAATTGAGGTTGCCCGGGCGACCTCATTTTTGGCATTTTCTATTCTGAATGTTTGACTTCACAGTGTTAGTACTCTGTTAATGTGCTCTGTGTGTGTGTGTGTGCACACGTGCGTGTGTGTGTGTGTGTAAAATAGGACAGTTTCCTTGTGTTTTCTTGCATAGGAGTTAGGAGGTGATAGAGCTGCATTGCCTCTGGGAGCCTGGCGAGTGCATAGAAGAAGCTGCCTTGGGTGGAGGCCAAAGGCAGTCACTGCCCTGGACTGTCTGCTGCTTCCACACCAGCCCCCAGGCTTGCTGCCTTGTCCTCTCCGCCCGTAGCACCGCATCACTCACAATGCTGTTGCTCTCCTAGATCTCTTCCAGCCCATTTCTGCTGAGGACTGCAAGAAATTAAGGAGTCAGTGTTGGCTATCGGGTCACAGCCTGTTGATTTTTGGATTAGGCTCCGTGGCAGAGGTAACCCACAGTCCCAGCTGACACAACAACAGAAAGACCAAAAAAAAACCAAAAAAACTAAATCCACCAATTTGAAGTTAAGCGATTTGAAGTCAATCTGTCTTGACACTGGTGGACTACAGAGTTGATCCTGGTGGTTGTCACATCCTCCTGTTCACTCAACATGGTCAGTTGATGCCCTGCCCTGAGCCAACTGCAAATATTTTGAGGCTGCTGTGCTATCTCTTCATCGCTACCACAGTTCACCTGGTAAATATCAGTAGGTCAGAGAGGATCAAGTACCAGTTTGCAAGCTGACAGTCTAGTTTTCCTCTGTTCTTCAGGCATGTATTTTTTGCAAATGCACTGTTCTGTTCATAAAACCTGGTTTTCACATTCTCTATTTTGCTAATACAAACCCAGTCGTCTTTGTCTCTTGGGTCTTGGAGCCGCTGTTTGTACAGATGCAGTTGGTATATCTGCATCGCCTTCCTTCTTGTCCTTCCTTCTCCTTCCTTCTAGGCAGAAGACTGCTTTTTTGGATGAAGTGATCACCGTTATTCAATTATTTGGAACAAATACACAAAAGAAATGTCTTAATTTAAACCTTACTCATCTTTGTTTGATACAGCCAATCAGCATCCAATTGATAGGTATTTGTAACAGCTAAGTTGTTGCTTTCTATTAAATGTTTTTTTCTCTGAGCCATTTTCTGAGGATGATCTGTGCAATGGAGTGGAAATACCAGGGACTAAACTTGTTTGTGAAAATTCTCTCTCCCCCCCCCCCCCAATTGGCTTTCTCAAGGTCCTGCCTGGTGCATTTCTCAGTAATAAAATGACTCTTTTCTGTCTTGCAGGGTTTGCACTGGGAAAAGCAGGTGACAGGATGAATGCTTTACGGAAAGTATGTTGATTAAAAATAAGCACAAATATTTCATACCTATGCATTTTTGGAAATATTCAATATCTTTCGTTGTCTATATGTACAGATATGTCCATGTACATGATTTGTCCATCTTGGTACATGTAATGAGGTTGCTATGCAATGAGATTCTGTTAATACACACTTCATTTTTTCACTTGTTTTCTGACATAATCTGTACGCACAAAGTGTTCAGATAATTTTTGTATTTTTCCCCATTATTTTGATTTCGTGTTGTGGTATTTTGAAAGTAGGAAGAAGAAAAAGTGCTTTTAAAAATAATTTTTAAAAAAAGATTTCTTCCTTCTTTTTATGGCCTATGCTTGTCCTCCTTTGCTTGTTTATTGCTCATACCTATACAGGCATACCTCGTTTTATTGCGCTTTGCTTCATTGCACTTTGCAGTTATTGCATTTTTTACAAATTGAAGGTTTGTGGCAACCCTGTGTCAAGCAAGTCTATCGGTGCCATTTTTCCAACAGCATGTGCTCACTTTGTGTCTCTGTGTCACATTTGGGTAATTCTCACAATATTTCAGACTTTTTCATTATTATGATATCTGTTATGGTGATCTGTGATCTTTGATGTTACTACTGTAATTGTTTTGGGGTGCCACAAACTGCACCTACATAAGACGGCGAACTTAATTGATAAATGTTGTGTGTGTCCYGACTGCTCCACTGACTGGCCATTCCCCCATCTGCCTCCCTCTCCTTGGGCCTCCCTAGTCTGTGTCTCCCTGAGACACAACAATATTGAAATTAGGGCAATTAATAACCCTACAATGGCCTCTAAGTGTTCAAGTGAAAGGAAGAGTCTCACGTCTCTTCCTTGAAATCAAAAGCTAGAAATGATGAAGCTTAGTGAGGAAGGCACGTCGAAAGCCGAGAGAGGCCAAAAGCTCGGCCTCTTGYSCCAAACAGTTCCCCAAGTTGTGAAGGCAAAGGAAAAGGTCCTGAAGGAAAGTCGGAGTGCTACTCCAGTGAACACACAAATGATAAGAAAGTGAAACAGCCTTATTGCTAATATGGAGAAAGTTGTAGTGGTCTGGATAGAAGATCAAACCAGCCACAACATTCCCTTAAGCCAAAGCCGAATCCAGAGCAAGGCCTGAACTCTCTTCAATTCTATGAAGGCTGAGAGAGGTGAGGAAGCTGCAGAAGAGAAGTTTGAAGCTAGCAAAGGTTGGTTCGTGAGATTTAAGGAAAGAAGCCATCTGCATACCGTAAAAGTGCAAGGTGAAGCAGCAAGTGCTGATGTAGAAGCTGCATCAAGTTATCCAGAAGATCTAGCTAAGAGAATTGATGAAGGTGGCTACACTAAACAACAGATGTTCAGTGTTCAAGACAAAACAGCCTTATGTTGGAAGAAGATGCCCTCTAGGACTTTCATAGCTAGAGAGGAGAAGTCAATGCCTGGCCTCAAAGGACAGACTGACAGCAGAGAACTAGAATTAGAAGTGGAGCCTGAAGATGTGACTGACTTGCTGCAATTTCATGATAAAACTTTAACGGATGAGGAGTTGCTTCTTATGGATGAGCAAAGAAAGTGTTTTCTCGAGATGGAATCTACTCCTGGGAAAGATGCTGTGAACATTGTTGAAATGACAACAAAGGATTTAGAGTATGACATAAACCTAGTTGATAAAGCAGCAGCAGGGTTTGAGAGGACCGACTCCAATTTTGAAAGAAGTTCTATTGTGAGTAAAATGCTATCAAACAGCATCACATGCTACAGAGAAATCCTTCGTGAAAGGAAGAGTCAATCGATGCGGCAAACTTCATTGCTGTCTTATTTTAAGAAATTGCCACAGCCACCCCAACCTTCAGCAACCACCACCCTGATCAGTCAGCAGCCATCAACATTGAGGCAAGACCCTCCATCAGCAAAGAGATTACAACTCGCTGAAGGCCCAGATGATAGCATGTGTTAGCAATAAAGTATTTTTTATTTAAGGTATGTACATTGGTTTTTTTCTAAGACATAATGCTATTGCACACTTAATAGACTACAGTCTAGTGTAAACATAACTTTCATATGCACTGGGAAACCAAAAAATTCGTGTGACTTGCTTTATTGCGATATTCGCTTTATTGCAGTGGTCTGGAACTGAACCCACAACATCTCCGAGGCATGCCTGTATAATTGTGAGGGAATTTTTCTCTTATATACACATAATGAGTTTATTAAGGCTCCTTTAGATGTCAATATATTACTTGTAATCTACATTATTCTAGTTTGTGTTGTAATGCTCAATAGCAATGGTAAAATACACAAAGTTTGATACAGTTGTTACTAGATTAAGAAGCCTTTTGAAATGTTGAATCTGTTAGGAGAAAATCATTCTTTGAATAGAGCATTTTGATGTCCATAAACTGAGTGGATTAGATATGGCTAATCTGTTTTCTTGAGGTTCCTTCCTTGTTTTTTCTGTCTAGTTAACTGAACAAAAGTAAATTCCAGATGCTTTGCAGAAAAATTCTAGAAAAAAAACATTTTGTGCCTTTCTTTCCTAGGCAAAGAACAAAGCGATACGCTGTTTACATTTTATAGAGCTGTATCAAAACCACACAAGTAAGTATTATGATTTTTCTTAGACTCTTTCTCTAAGTTTCAATAAGTACTGAATATACAAACAAGAACTAGTTGCAACTAGTTGTATAGCATGAAAAGATGTTAACTAAAACCTTTTTGGGCTGATGCATTGTATTATTCTTTGTGCGTCGTTTTGTTTCTCCAGCATGCTATCTGAGATCTTGGCCCCAGACTATTTTAGCTAGACAGCAGTAGTGTCAGAGTACGGAGTCTGTCAATCTCTGTGTAAAACAAGTCACCATTATCTGGGATGAATGTGCAGTTTACTCTTTACTTTCATTCAGACTTGTACCAACAATTACAGGAAGGGCCTTGAAGAAAAGTTGTGTTACCATTTCATAACATAAGCTGTTGTTTTTAAAATATTAAATTGAGAGATTTATCTCCCTTGCACTCTCCCTCCTCCACCATGTTTAAAATGTATATACTTAATGCATAGTGGGAACCTAGTTATTTCAGGCTCTTAAGAAATTCTTATATAACAACATTGCACCAAAAAATGAGTCTGGGGTTCTTTATGAAGCAGAAAGACGGCTGAAATGGTAACTCTCGTGTATGGAAAATCCAAGAACACTGAAGCCTAAGGGGAAATCTTAGGTTAAAGGCTGAATTACTAGAAAATGTAAATACCAGGAAGAATGTTCAAATGCCTCACATGTGAGCTCTCTTCAAAGTTAAATGAGGATGATTAGATGCATACTTCAGATTTTCCAAGTAAATCCTGATTATTTTTTTTATGGAACAGTAAAGTAATATTCACAGGTGTGTAAACAGTCTTAATCTACTCCAGAACTTTACCTGGATTAACCCTTCTCTTCCTGTTCAGTGTTCTGAAAAAGAAACGTACTCCTTAGGTGTGCTAGCTTAAAGGCTTTCTACAAGGAACAATTATACTGTAATGCTTTTTTTTTTCCTCCCTTCCAGTTTACCATGACATTAGTGTGAAATTTAAAAGGACAACCATCCGCATGAAGAAGCAAAACAAAGGTAACTAAAGCTGCCTGGAAATTTTGAAGTTTTATTAATTATGGACTAGTATTTATTTGAAGATGGTAAATTTGTACAATGTTCATTTACTTCAGAGACATATCATTTGATTCTAGTCTATCATGTCTTAAACGTTGAAGACAACCCACTGTGTTTCATTAGAAATTCCTGCTGTAGCTGACTTTGTTTTTGTTTTTGTCAGTCAAGTTTTCTCCCTTTCCCACTGGTGGATGCTCTAATTCCTGGTTTTCTTTTACCCTTGTTGCTTCCCCTTCCTTTTGGCTCCCAGTCCGTGTCTCTCCATGTGCTTTGTTTTCTTCTCTCTCAGGTTTCCAAAATGTAGCTCCGCCTGCTCTAAATTRCTTTAAATGTGGAAAAGTTTAATCTCCTTCTAATAGCATAAATGTTGGAGGCAAAGGCCTTTAGAAGTATCTTGCAGGCATTTATTCCCACCATAATCCCATGCATGTTGTGGAAAACTGATAGACTCATTCCAGTATTTTTAACCTTTTTAATCACTGTTTTCAAGACAAAGTTCAGAGATATTTTAGTCTGCAATATTGGGAGTGCTTCAAATGTGAATCAGAGTGCAAGTGCCTCAGATCCATGCCTTTTGAAGAGCAGCATCTGTCAAAGCCCCACTGATGTACCCATTCCTCCTAATCCCACGCTGGGGTAGAGTGGGCAGCAATCCTCCCTCCGCTGTCTCAGACTACCTGTGGCCATGAGCTGGAACCAGGACAGCATCCAACCTGCTGCTCCATCAAAACCGTTACTGCTTTATTTTCCCTAAAATAAAAGCCTACCAAGAGCTCCCAGTGTGGAAACTGATACGCTGTCTAGAGAAATTCTCTACCCTAGCTTCTTGCCCTGCACCAGACCAGTACAAAGACCATCTCGCTGTTGCGTAGCAGCAGASTTTCATCTCTCTATCTTTGCAAGCTGTTCACCTTCACTTTGATCCCAATYGTAGTAAGGGCAGATGCTTCTTTAGACTCCCATAGGTTAGATACAAGTAGTACTGAGTCCACACCTGGTGGCTCTCGGCTCATTGATCTGTTCTTCCATATGGTTACCAGTCCATTAAAAGTACTTCAGAAAAGTATTTTCAGTCCACAGTGGTACTAAGTCACTGTTGATAGTTGTGAAGTATGGCATCCCAGCATGTCCCAGCAAGACACAGCAAACACTCAGATGATTGTCTGTCTTCTCAGAGGACTATCTCCTGGTAAATGATAAAAGGGAATGTCTCGTTCCTTCCCAGATGATGGAACTCATACAATTTATAGTATGTAGAGATGAGGAACATGTACTTGCCCAAGCACAGGCTCCCATCATTGCCATTGCTCCTACTCAAGAGAAAAGGAACCTGGACCACAGCCATATAGATTTATTTGGGGAAGCTTTGATGTGTTAGTGGGCAGGAAATTGAGGGAGGACCGTGGCAGCTTTCACCTCACAATTTTGGCCAAACAGATGCACAGTCCACCAGACGTTGCCACTCAGTTGTGTGTGTGCTGTCTCCACCAGCTTCCACTCAAGCGCTGACCTTTTGAAGACGCGGGGAATGCAGTGCTGATTTTCTACTATCCCTTTCCTCACCTTCAGAGCTGTTGCAATCTGTGCTTTGCCAGCCGCTGGCGATGCTGGGGATACGTTCACAGCAACCTTGTAACCTGGCATCGTGCTTTTCAGGATTGCATCGTAAAAACTCTTTATCATATGAAGCAGTTTTTAGAGTTAAAGGTTAGCTTATTTCTAATGCATTGCAGTTCTGGGTGTGGTTCATTTTACCTTCTAGGCAACTTGTGTTTTAAAGAGCTTGAGTGATGATACGAGGTCATTTCTTTGCATGAACCTTTGAACTAGACTTTTATGTACAAGTGTTTGATTCAACTCATTTAGCATAACTTTGCTTTCAGAACAGATGTAGGTAGTGGCTGTTTCACAGAGAACAGATTTAGTTGCAGCTGAATGTCCTAATTGGTCCTGTAATTTTAACATGCAAACAGGAAATAAATTCAGCTGCGTGACTGATCCTTTATAAATCATTTTAGTTTTGTTATGGTAAGACCTGAATTGCAAGAGCATTTAATGATTAGCTCATAATGAGTCAGAGACCTGGGATAATTTTTCAGAAATAACTGCCATTGTGTTCAGTTACTTAATTATTTCATCAATTTCTGCAACCTTTGAGTAAGCTGAAGCATTGACACTTTGGACATAGCGTTTGATTTTGTGTAGCTAATATTGTTGTTCTGCACTGTCATGTTAATAATATGAGAATATAATTATTAATGTTCAGAGTTTTTAATATGTATTTTGCAAGCATCTAAAATTGCTACGAACCTTCAATACAGTTTTTACTAGATGACATTATTTTGGTTCTGAGATAAGGATTTTTTTAATCAGTGTGACGGAAAAGTGATAGCGTGGGCTTAGAAAAATCTTCTCAAAGCAGCAGGCGTCGAGTCAGATTGTCTTCTCATTTAAGTTTCTGCAGTTCTGCATTTAATGACCCCTCAAGGTCATAAATAATTTGGCCTGTGATTTTTAAGGTARCCAGTTTTAACAAGCTTCAATTTAGCCTTCAATGTATTAAAGCAAAAACATACAAAGAACAGGAGTAACACAACCGAACTACACGTTTGACCATCCACCTACAAACAATGATGCTATTGCTGTTAAATGGCAAAGGAAGGTCCTCATTAGATGCTGTTACCTTCTTGCAGTAGGACACAGAATAAGGCATTCCTTCCCATCTCGTCTGATGTGTTCCATTCCTGGACCTCAGAAGCAAGAGCAGCCAGGGCCACCTTACAACTAATATCGCTTCACCACACTGTTGTCCCCTTTTATTGCCATTTTACTGTTGGCTTTAAGAAGCAAACTGCCTCTCCACTGCCTTCTCTTTTTTTCCAGAGAGGACCTATCTGTAGCTAACATACTACTCTTACCCTGCCCAGTAAGACTGTTCATTCCTCTTACACACTGAACATCATGTGTGAAGACCACTGATTGATCTTGCTTGGAAAAATATATTTAGTTTGCATTTTGTTCTAGGCTTTGAATGTGCTGTAGCAGCATCATTCTGCTGATTTCTGTTTTGTTTTTGGTCCACCCCCAGGTCCTTTTTCTGTTGCTGTTCAGTCAGTCTTTCCCATTTTGTATTTGTGCTTTTCATTTCTCAGCACAGCACTTTGCACTTATCTTTGTTAAATTTCAGTGTTTTCACTTCAAACTGTGTCTCCAGTTTTTTAGGCCCATGTTGACCTCTCCTCCTCACCCCCAGTGTGCTTGCAGCCTTTCCTGAGTTAATGTCCTCCACCCATTTTTTCAGTCTCTTTTCCACTATTCAAGTTGTTAGTGAAGGTATTAGCAGGAACTAAAGCCAGAAGAGATCCTCAGTAGGATCCTATTTGGGGAATGCTCTCGGCTTGGCAGCAGACTGCTGGTAATGGGGACACATGCTTTAATGATGATTTTGCATGGTCATTATTTCCCTTGTTTATTTTGTGAGAAAATCATGCAGAACTGTGTCGGAATATAAAATCCAGTTCTGTCACATTAGCACCTTAGTCCTAAGGTAGCATCCATGCCAGAGAAGGGAATCTGGTTAGTTTGACATTGAGCATATCTGTGTTGGGCATTTTTGGACAGTTCTCCAAGCACCTAAAACCTGATTGATAATAGCATGTTCTGTGCCTGTCTGAGCACTGAATTTAAGCTGACTGATCTGTACTGTCCCAAGTCCCCCTTTTTCTGTTTTGAAAGCTATACCAGTCCTTCGGGTCTTCGTCTGTCCTCCCTAGCTGCCAGTTAAAACCAGGAAACCCTTTTCCACATAATAAATATTTTCCCTCCTGTTTAACTGATGGAATAGGTCCTGCATTTCTTATTTCTTGAAGCAGGTTTGATGTTATCTGAGAAAAAAATCCGTGTTCATGTCCAGTATGCTTTGGAGGGGCATCACTGGGCTCACTCAGAAGTGTAACAACGGATCAGTACTACAGGTTGAGTGTGTGTGTGTGTGTGAGAGACGGAGACAGAGAGATGCATCGCTATGTCCTCATAATGTTCCAAGTCATAYGTCTGTGCAAAAATGGAGTTTGTAGGGGCGGTCTAGATAAAGCCCTTCCTGATTTTGCCTTAATCCCTGCCAGGCTTTGGGGTCTGTGGTACACCGTAAAGGCCAGATTCATGGTAGCAGAGGGAGCTGGCTGTAATTTAGCAGTTACGTGACTAGTGGAGATGTTGCAGAACAAGACTTAACTTGAGCCGGGCGGGCTCGCTGTGGGCTCTGGGCTTTGTGTCTGCCACCATGCCAGGGCGCTCCTATTTCTAGCGTGTGCTGGAGGGCTGAAAGCTGCCCAGGGTATTGCTTGCCTGCGCTGCAAAACATGCTGTGTTTTGGGGTGTGGACAGCTCTTAATCTTCATCTGTGACTGTTCTTTACACTTCAAAGCAGTCACAAGAGTACCCCGCTAGCCACACCGAGGCATCTGTGAGCAGTGTACATCAGTTCCTAACGTCAATTAATAAAGGGAAATGCAAACCAGTTTGTCAAATGGACTTAGGGGGCTGTGAAGCCCAGCACCGCTACCTTGTAGCCGTACTCAATGAGAAATTACAGTTTGTTCTTCCTATTTCTGTCTCTAGATGCGGTATATGTAGACTCTCTTCCTTTAAAGTATCAATGACTCCTCCTGTTTGCTGGTGGCATTGCAGCGGTACAGTGCTGTGTGCTGAAGCCTCTCACTTTGCCTAATTACAGCTGGTGGATTCCTATATTCGGCTTGTTCCCAGTTCCTGTACGTAGGACTCAGGCAGCTATCTCAACAAATAATCACAACAAAGCCTAATGGTTTAATAGAAAAGCTAAGGTGACCCTTAAGTGTCCCTTTCTTGAATTTATTCATCATTTCTGTAAAACGGAAGATACCCCAGTCTTACAGTCAGGACAATATATTAGACAAGTCAAATCCAGGTTTAAAGAGCTGTGTAATGTGAACGTCTATATGTGAACTTAATTTGGAGTAGACTGGTCCCTTAATGTGGATTTAAAGAGGATATTCTATTTCCAAACTCATGTTAGTTGGCTACCCAGAAAATCTACCATAGTTTACTCATAACGGGTTGCGTTTAGAATAGAGATAACTCAGAAAATTTAGTTCATAGGAGGAATACATTTTAAATGAGTCTTCTCTTGGTTACCCGTGTGTATTTTTCAGTGCGAGAAACTTTCAGTAATATTTAGATGTCTCTATTGTCTTTTATAGGCCTCACTGGTTAAACTGCAGTAATGCAGCATGAGTGCCAGGGGCAAGTTAAAAATGTCTGAGCACAACTTTTTCTCCACAGTTAGAGTTTGCAGTTGAAATCCTTTGCTTTTGTATTGGGAATAAATGTTGTTCAGTGACTGATTGACTAATTTGCTGGCTGATGAGTTTCATGTATTAAAAATCTACAGAAGCCTGATGGAATTAAGGTGGGAGAACAGCAAAGATGCAGAAGACCAAARATGAAATGCTTTAAGTCCCTGGAAATGAAACTTTGACAAACAGCCTCTCAGAGATCGTTCACATGTAATTGTGTCTAAAACTTGATTGTGTCTCATAGCATAGAAAACAATATTTTTCTCAAATGTCAGAATAAATGGCTTTGGAGGGTTATAGTTTGTTTACCAATTACAGGTTAGAAGAATAAGGGAAATATTGGCACAGTAAAGCATGCAGCACTGGAATATGTTATTTTTTCTTCATTTACTCAGCAACAAGACTGTCCTGCAGAATGGACTAATTTGTAAGCTGTCTTTGTAGCTTTTAAGTAAAATACATTACAACTATCACAAACACGTTTTTAAAGATTAATAGAGCTAGGCCACATAAAACAAGTCTCCTTGGGGAGCGAGAGAGCAAAACTAGACTCTCCAAAAAATAACCCCCTAATCTAGCAAGTCTAAGAAAGCATTTGCAATTAATGCTAGTGCAACGTAATTATGCATTTGAGCTAATGGAACGCTTTAGGATGGAGATGGGTGCAAATGAGATGCAAACCTATATGCGTTTGTGGGATTTGGAATATAGTTGTGTCTCCCTCCCACTCCCCTACAAATTCCAAATTGTGATTGTTACTGCCTTTTCTAATTTCACCAGCGGTTTCCACACACCCCAGGCTTTTTTTGAATGCTCTTTTTGCTTTCATGGAATACTCTCTTGTTCTTCAAGCTTAATTAAAATAATTGTTTCTTCCAGAATTAGTGGAATTATTTTACTGTCTTTCCAATGTAGCATTAGCTCCCAAGAATCTGTTATCCGCTTCATTTCCATGTCCAGTCCTTCATGTCGTGCCATTAAGGTAGTAATGGAATGTAATTCATGCCGCTTTTTGAGGCCAGAAGGAAGGAAGTGCTGTCTCTGCACAGTACCTTGGCAATCTCCTCCACTCGCTTACACAATATATAGTAGTCTGCTGGCCTTTGTAACGTGGACAGGACTAGCGTGACTTCTTTGTGGCTGTTGTCTAGGGGCTGTTGTATCTTGCCCAGGATGTGTAGCAGGTCAGGCAGCACGTAACAAGTTCACATTTTGAAGATTAACTACAGAGTGTGAATTTGGTATAAGTGGGTGCAATGATGCCTTCCTCAACCAGTCCCACCTCAGCTGCTCAGAGTTTTGCTTACCAAGAGCTGAGTAAAATAAAATAAAAATGTGGTAAGTTTTATTTGGCTACCCAGAGGCTTGTAGGCAGCAAGAGAGACCAGTGCCAGTGTGTGCTCAACCCCTTTCCCAGTGGCTCTGTCTTCAGGCCAGACTTCTCTGCTGGAGCCTTATTGCTCACAGACAACATTGGACCTTCCTTTGCCTCCCCAGGCCCTCCCTGATTTCTGTGCTGCATGTGACAGAGGTATTGAGCACAATCTCGGGCTTTAGGAAGACACTGCTGGCCTCTCTGATCCAGCAGCGACCTCCTTGGGATTGGGACCTATTCACTTTGCTTCTACTGCGAGGCCCTTCTCCTTTGTACCAGGGAGCAGGGAGTCCAAAGGGCAGCACTGCATGAAGCCTGTCATTTGTTTTGAGCAGCAACTTCACAGTAGGAGACCAATTTACACCTCTCTACTATGTATCTAAACCAGGACTTTAAACTCAGATTGCCATCATTAGGAGTTACTGAAGCTGTCGCTCAGTAGTTGGTCARTTGAAATGGCAGAGAAAGCAGGTCTGAAGCTATGAAGGTATTGCTCTTTAGAAGAGACAGTCTTGTTACCCCAGTGAGCAGATCATCCCAGATCATCCTCTCTCTTTTTAAACATTTCATTTTAATATTCTTAAGTAAGCTTGTTGCCTCATTTTTCTGTTGATTTTTAGTTTTGGGGAATACTAGGTTCTTATTTGTCTGCCAAGTGGGAGAAGAAAATTGCCTTACATTTGGTGAATGTTACCTGGGGAGGTGAGGTGTGAGTTGTCCATTTGTGAACAACAGTAAACGCTTCTAAAGGTGCCAGTGGCTCTACTAAGAAATGCTACCCAGACCTGGGGTTTGCATTTTTTTAACGTTTTCTTGTTTTGAGTTTATAGATGGTGACATTTTCCATTTGATTTTGCAATACGTTAAGTAGGAAATATTTAATATAGAAAGAATATGATTTTTATGTTAGCATGGCTGTGAAGACTGGGGAAAATGGTACATTTACACTATGTTATCATTTTTAAGATATGTTAATGTGTTCTAACATAATAGGTAATGAAGATGGTTAAGAAGAGGTCTTAGATCTGTTTTTTCTGAACTAAGTTGTATGCTTACACTTAAATGTATTTTTTTTTCTCCAGGCTATGGTCTTCGTTGCCACCGAGCTATCATCACCATCTGCAAACTAATTGGCATTAAAGACATGTACGCCAAGGTTTCTGGTTCCAAAAATTTGATTAACATCACCAGAGCTCTCTTTAAAGGCTTAACAGAACAGGTAAATTGTACAGTCAACAGTCTTGTTGTTAGATCAGGGGACAGACCATGATTGATACCATAATAATTTGTGGTCAACCACACAGTTTGAATTTAAGTCTTAAAGTAGAGAAAGTTTTCCAAGAACAAACAAAATCCTTATGTGACTATTTCCTCCTACTATGCCTCCTCCGCAGGAGCTGTATAAAGTTGTCCAGTCAGGAGCAGCAGTAAGTAACTCTCTTCGTTCCACAGCCAAGTGCCTCCAAGGGAGATCTGAGCTTCTGAGCTTTCATTTGTGGGATTTTTGGTGACATTTTAAAAAGCATGGGCAGAGGAAACTGTGGCCTTGCTTTGGTTCCTGCTGCTTGTTTGTTTGCATACTAGGTTTTCATTGCTGAAGGACTGAACATAGCAGCGGCTTCTATCGCTAGTGTAACTAAGATCCCTGAAATAAATCAGGGAGGGGATGTCATTTCCTCTAACATAAAGTGCTCGCAATGCAGATTCTCTGCCTGAGTCAGCTGTCTGTAGTTAACAGAGAGATCCAGCATGCAGCATTTCATCTAACTTAGTTTGAACACCAGCCTTAGGATGAGTCAGTCCTTTGGAAATTCTTGGTTGTCTCATTTGGCCATAGGGTCTTGGCAGCTGCCAGGGTGTAGCTACTTACATTCCCAATATTTAAATGTGGCCGGATCTGCTTGCAAGGCTATAGTTGTCAAATTTGTCATTTTGTCCTAGCCAACTTTTTCAGTTTAGTCTCGGGAGAGGAGGCAGTTACAATTCTCTTTGCCCAATGAGATGCTTATAGAGACTCTTCGGTATCTGAGGATACTCAGACCTGAGGAAGTCTATCGTATATTTTTGATGCATTGTCTCTGAGAAGTCTTCCACAGAAGAAATGAAAGAAGGGCCTGCTGTATAGATCATTGCTCCTAAAGATGTGCAGTTGACAGCTTTCTTGTCTGCCCTAAAAGGGAAAAGTTTCCTTGGTCCCAGTAAACATTCTGTAGAATCTGAGCATTAACAAAACAACCTGTATATGGGGATGAGGTACAGTTGAAAATAATGTTGAATTAATATGATTTTAGTAGCTAAAATTATCTGTTAAAGCAGCAACAAGCGCTTTACTGTTGTCAAAGCAAAATTTGTATTCATATGAAACTATAAAACAGCCTAATGGCAAGTATAATTTAGTGCTGGAAAGTTTGTTGTATGGGAATTCAGCAGATAACATCTACCATCCATCTCTGTCCAGCAGCAGCTGGATATGTGTGAAAAGGATCTTTGTTTTATTTTCCTTTGCTTTGTTCTTGACAGTGCAGGATTATCTGTGTTTCTCCTCCTCAGAATGATGGCACGATACTGCACTTTGGTGCTACAGGTTACTAACATGCCAACACACACATTTATTAGCAGGATGCACCTTTTCTAGCCAGAACCCTTCCAGAAGCGAGGTGCTCTAGGGTGACATTATAGTGCTGGAAGATCAGAAGTCTAGCTACCTGAATTCCTGCTGCTTGTGCTATTAGCTCTTTTGAAATCCACAAGGATGTACCTGATGAGTCCTTTAATTTATGCAGTGTTGAAACTGTTTATTAGTAAATTACCTTTTTTTTTCTAGCCTGCACAACCATATAAAGCTTGACCTCAAGTAAACCAACATGGTGCATCATTGCTCCTGAGATTAATGTTATCTAGGTATGATTTAAACAGGGATCAGCCAGAAGTGGAAAACAAAACAGCCTTTCCTGTGATGTTTGTTAGCCTGAAACTTTTTCTAATTGTGTTTTCTTTTTCCTGTTCCTCCTGTCCCCACAGGAGACTCACCAGCAATTAGCAAACCAGAAGAACCTCTACGTTGTAGAGTTTCGGGAGGAGCAGGGCCCACTGCCCATCATTGTGGCGTCACCCGAGGGAGCCATCCGCGAAGATCCCGAGCCTGAAGATGAGGTTCCAGACACCAAGCTGGAGTGGAGTGAGGTGAAAGAAGCTCAGGGAATGAAGAAATCTCCCTGGGCAAATGTCAGACGGACAGCATGGTGAAAGCCTCAGTCACCCCGTCTCTTCTCTTCAGAGGTGCAGCTGGGAAGGTCCAGCTGAATTGGACGGTTTGTCTAGGCTTATGTTTCGGATGAGGGCACCAGTAGCTCACTCATGCCATTCATTTTGCTGCTCCCATGACTACCATTCAATGACACCATATTCTTTTCTTCTGGCCACTTTCAACTATGAACATTAACAGGGAAACGGCCAGTGGACATGACATTGACTTCAGGCATGCATTTACTCGATTCCAGAAGATGTTGTGTAATCAGCAGCTCCCTGGTTTCCTTCGCAAGCTCTTGGGAAACTACTGAAAAGATGAGGTTGTCAAAGCAATAAAGAATCCTCAGAATGAGATTAGTGTGGGTTTGTTTGTTGTTTTTTTTTCCAAAATGCCAATGTCTTCTTAAGTGTGGGAGATCTCGGAGCAAGCAGCAGTTGTGGGAGTTCATGTGTGAAATCAGAAGGCAGAAAGTGTGTGCCTTGGGGGAGAGGAGAAAAGGTGGTGATGAGCAACATCTGGGGGTGCACAAACACTAATCACGCAAGTGGGGGAGTTCCCCAACTGAAGCAGAGCCCAAATATCTGAGGACAACCACCCCACATTCTCCTGTGAGATGCTTTAGTGTTTTGACAAGCATTGGAAATGCAGTCCAAAACCTACTGTCCAGCCTTTCCTATAGCACTTTCCTCTGCATATGTGCTGGGATAGGACCTGGCTTCATTCTCTGCCAATTTGGTACCAAGTTAGAGTCTCGGGGCCCAGCCCAGAATTCGAAAGTGCTTCAGCTGTAAGAGAATTAAAGGAGTAAGAGAAAGGCCGTGATTCAGACCAGCCTCTGACTGAAGATTGAATTAAACCCCTTCATGTAGAAGGTCTCCAAGTGAAGCATGCAGAGGTAGGTGCTAGAAGCTAGATCAGCCCACTGGCTGGAGGAGACATCACCCAAGTCCCACCAGAGGACAAAAGGGCTCTGCATCTACATACAAGGACATGGTGCTCTCCTTGGCAACTGCAAGCTGTTGTCTTAGGCATTGCAAAAGAGATGCTGGAACTGAACACTGTTTCATGACAAAGTCTTAAAGCAGTCCAGGGTATAAAACAATTCAGGAGTTTACTTCAGTGCCTTCTTTTTTGTCTGAACTGTGACCAAAGCTCAAACACAGTAGCCATTTCTTTTAAGGTCTGTGAGCACTTGCCAGGTATTTCTCTGTATGCCAAAAATGTTTGCCACATGTTGTCAGTACAGAAAAAAATATCTTAAAAATGCTTCAAGATCAGCCTGGGAATCTGCATTTGATGTTAAAAGCATTTAGGAGCAAGTTTTCATTGATGTAAATTCTGTAGGTTTCTAAAGACAGCAGTGGCGTATGTACAGTCAGGCATGGTGAGTTTAATTGAATTTTATCCAACTCTGTTAATCAAAATTCTAAGTCATGCCTGCTGAGCAGTTGGCCAAATGATTTGTTCTGATTTGCCAGCTGAATCTAAATTCAGGATGCAGAGTTTGGTTTGCAAACTTTCTTCTAAGCAGCATATCAAACTGCTGCTCAAGAGTGCAGGCTCACATTTAGCTTGCCTCTTACTGCTGATGTAACTCGGGATAAAGGATGAATAAACCTGGGCTAAAGCAACCAAATCTTGCATCATTTAGCTGCACTTCAACTTGCCTCTGTCCTTGCAGAAACGCAGTAAGCTGAAGTGACCGGGTTCTGCCACTGAGCTGAAGTAGCTTCTGCTTCCTCAGGTCATGGAGATTGTCTGCAGCAACTGACTGGACCAGCTGCTCGTCATTCACCTCCCCGCGTTGCAGCAAGCAGACGGAACATGCCAGCATTTTCAGGAGTAAGTTATATGTCCATAGCAAATGAGTGACTGCCTCTGCACTCTGAGATGTCTTGCTGCCTCCTCGCACTCTGCGCTTGTATTTCCTCACCCTGAACATACAGGTAAGCGCCCGTATTCTGGCACAAGGATGGCAACGTACATGGGGACAGTGCTGCAGGAGATCATAATGGGTCAAGGCTGCACAAAAATTGGGGATGTGGGTGATGAGAGGGTCTCCAGCAGCACTCCAGCTGCCCCGTCTGGATAGCGGGGTGGGATGATAGGATCGGGTGGGCCCGTGTGTCGTCTTGGGAAGGGCTGGAGAAAAACAAGCTGTAGGGGCAGGCAGGTCCTTTGCTAGCTCTACCCAGGGCAGAGCAAGTTGTGAAAGCCAGCTCACCCAGACCTGAGTGCTGTTCCTCATGCAACCCAAACTCGGGGCTCGCACCACATTTTCCCCGCTCCCGAGATGTGCAGGCCATCACTCAAAACAGCAAGGGTCCYGGCCTCTCTGTAGTGAGTAGAGGTCTGCAAACATAAATCTCCCCAAACCCTTCCTGGTCACTCAGTACTTTTTGCTCTCACTGCACTAGTAAAACAACACTTCGTTCTTTGCAGGGGATCTTTTCTCCACAGTGGCCAGTGGTGATTTCTAGCTTGTGCCTCCAAGAGCATCCACACAAGCCTTGCAGGTCTGCCTTGTTTGGCTGGTAGAAATTAGGAGCTGCAAGGTAAGAAAGCAGTGGTAGGTGGAACATCATTTGCCTTTGCAGAGGTTGAAGAAAGTATTGCAGCAGCCACAAATTTCCATCCTTCTGCAAGGCTTGCATGCTAGCTGCACTTGCGTCTGCTCCCAGGAGGGTCTCCAGCACTCCTTTGCCCTCCCTCTGTGATCTGGAGGAGGTTTGGTACCTTAAGAATACCTTAAGAAGGTATTCTTTAATTAAGCAAGAGCAACCACGAAAACAATTTGGATGTAGTTAATGAATGATATGCCTGTAATCTTGTTTGTTTGTTTGTATCACAGGAGCTGAGGTTTTACCTGCCTTCAGGTGGATGGTTTGTTTCTAATTAGCATGCAGCTTCCCACTCTCTGGGGCAGATGCCAGCAGGCTTCATCTTGCTGCTGAGGAAGCTGGAGGAGAAGAGCAGAGGTGGAAACTCCAGTCACACTCTCAGCTGAGAGCTGATCATGGCTGCGGGAATAGACCCGAGCAAATGCAGACCCTGAGATGAAGTAGCCCCATGTGTTGGGCCAGGCTGGGAGCAGCTCTGCAGTCAAGGACTGCTGGCGCCTGGTGGGCAGCAAGCCACTTACATGTGAGTGCACCCAGCAAATGCCCCCAAGGTCCCTGCCCACCTCCCAGGCTYGTCCTGCCGTGGTGTAACACCTTCCTCCCCTCAAGTCTCTCTGTCCTTCCTATCAGGTTTGCAATTGCAACTCAGCAGTGGCAAAGAGGATGGAAAGGGACCGCAGCAAGGGCAAACCTCGGCATATTGTTATCCAGCACACACCTCCGGCATGCCCCAGCGAGGTACTTCACCACGCTCCATTTCAATTAAATAGTCATTTCCCTGTCCTGGGCGGTGCAGTGATGTGCAGTGGTTTGGGTTGGTGCCACGCTTGGTGGTTTCAATCACTGAAGGCATTGCCCCGTGGATAGCAATGCCTGTTTGCGTTAAAGCCTGTTGCGCAGTGGAGTGCTGCCTGTCTTGCAGGTGTCCAGCAGCTCTGCTGATCCAGCCCTGGCTCACTGGATGCTCACAGCCACCTATCAGTCATCTCTGCAAAACTGCCGCGTGCTTTGCTGCTAATATTTCTGATTGTACTCCTCCACCAAACAGTTCCAGCCACAGGGCTTGTAAAAGATGCAAGTGACCTTGGCTAAAAAGTGACTGATTTGGGGGAATAGCCATAAGAAATAGCCATTTCTGTGCCTGCTGGTGTCTTAGGTCAGGGTAATCACTTTGAACAAATGAAGAATGAGGAGTTTGATCCTGTAGAGTTCTCCATGGAGGGTTTTAGATAGCATGGTTGAGATAACTGCCCTGAGGACAGACAGGAAGAAATGCCAGTGTGCCCTACATGGTGCAGGATTGACCCCACTGCCTGTGGAGGGGGGATCTCTCAGACAGGTGCTCTGGGCATCGCCGGGGCTCGTGGTTGCACTGTGCATCACGGAGGAGGCTCAGGGGCATATAGAGCAGATGGGGCCCTGCACCCCACGACCACCTCTCGCAGCAGGCGATCAGCAGTCAAATCCATTCCCCATGTTGCACAACGGATTTGTTGCAGGGAATTTCAACCACAGCCCTCCCTGTGGTTTTGCCCAGGTTTCAGGCCCTTGGACAAAGGATAGATAGAGAAAAGCACRGACAAATGGCAGAAGAAGAAGAGGAAAAGACCAGATTTGGACTCCTCCCCACTTTGCTCCTTCAAAGCTGCTGCCAGTCTTGACCCATGAACTGGGCTGGGTCACTGTGGTGAGGTGGAGGTGGAGATTGCCACCAAAAGTGCTTGAAAGTCACCTGTGCCATTATGGGAATAATCATCCCCTCCAGAGATGTTTGCACCCATCCAGACAAGTGTCTCTGGGGGAGAAAGACAAAGCCTGCTTCCGCCTCCTGGGTTAAAACACAATAACTCCAGCCCATCTGAGCACACTGTGTTCGTCTGATCCAACGTTTCCAGCATGCTCCCAGCAGCTTCTCAGGCCGATGCCATCCTTGGGGCTCTCTGTGGGCACCAGACCCGGGACACATGGGGTAGGAAAGTGCTCGGAGGTCCCAGGGGAGTCTCGGGGCAGCATCTTTCATTTCCACAGCATCAAGGTGCACTGTTTCCCAGGCAGCACCTGTCTCAGGCTGCCTCGCTGCTGGGGCATTTGGGGCAGATGAGGGCTGGAGGACTGAGCGTGATGGGTGACAGAGACCTCAGAGTGCTTTTTGCATCTGCTTTTTCTCTTTTTCTGCACCAGCAGTGCACCGCTGGTTTTTTCCAGTGCTGGTTTCTAGCAGCGACATGCTAATGCAGGAAGGGAGGTGCCTGACTTGGGGCCAGAGGGGAAGGGATGGGCAGGCGAACTGGCATGAACTGGTGTGAACTGGTGTGTGGCAGGGAAGGGGGAAGCAGAGGGCAAAGCAAGGCAGAAGAAGATGGGGAGGAGAGTGAGGAGCTCCAGGCTGGAGGGAAGCATTGGGCGCAGGAGAAGGCGGCCACAGGTACCACATCCCAGGGCATGACTGCAAATACCTCTTTTTGTAAATAGCCCCAACCAAGGAAGGCGTCTTTGTGCTTTAATGCTAAATTCTGGGGCGTTAATAGCATCAGGGCAAATCTGCGCATTAAAATTTCCCCCACCCCATGATGACGCGATGCTGAAACCAGTTCCAACAGGAGCAGGTTAAACCTTCAGAACCAAGCGTCATTGTCAAAGCGACTGCGAGTTCCCTCTGTGCTCTGAAAAGGGGTTTCTTTTCCGCCACTGTTGCAATCAGCTTGCTTTTATCACACCCATGCAAGCAAAACAGGTCGGGCCGGTTTTTAATATGGAAAAACGAGGAAAAAAAATCAAATGTTTGCCCCATATTGCAATTAAAAAGCATCAACGCAAACCCATGACCACAGCTCAAAAATCCCCCCAGGATCTGAAACAATAGATGTGTCTCTCGTCCACCGTTATTCCCCTCCCGTTCTCCAGCCCTTGTTATCATCCAGGAACTTCAGACTCAAAAGGGAAGCAATTTTTGCTCTGCAAGCTGGGAGAGCTAATATTAAACCACTGCATGTTAGGTAACATGTGAAAACACCCCTTCTTGGGCCTAAATCCCATTTAAATTAACTCACTCGCGTTAATGCTGTGGAGTAATTTAATCATGCGGATGGACATGATCACTGAGATGAACTCCAGTGCCTTTTGGCCCTGGCTGCAGCACCCCACAGGCTGCCTCTCACTGTAAAAGCCTGGTGCCCAGGTCTGCGCCTCCTCTTTCGGTGCTGCCTTGCTACAGAGCAGCAATCCTGAGACCCCGTGGGGCTGGCACCTGCGCGCTGCAAAGGGAAATCAGCAGCAATGACTCCTGCCCGTGTGCAAAATTACAGAAAACCTATTTTTATTAGTGACAGAGGGTTTGTGAGCAGCTGTGCACCAAAGATGAGAGTTGTCTCTGCTTATTCGAGGCATTATTCCAATGATCCATATAATTCTCCTGCAGTCTCTACAGTGCATTTTCTTGATTGTATTTCACAGGGAGATTAATGGCAGTGGTAACTCTTGGGGTTACGGCTGTGCCTCGTAATTTGGCAATACCCATCAGGGTCTGCAGGCATTTGTATTTCCCCAGAGGCAAGCTATATATTGCCCCATTTCTCATCACAAGTCAGAGAATGCATTTCTGGAAACTGCATGAAATATTCTTTTGGCATGTCCAACTCAGAGAGGGAAATATATGGCTGGCTTTCACTTAAAATGGACAGATTTCATACTCGTGCTCCTGAGCGCTGGTTGTTCAGGCTTCCTCTGATAGCAAGAACAACCTTGAAGGCATAAGGGGGGGCTCAGGAAGATTCTGGCGCTTTGAATCCAATGATACTATTCTGTTTAAAGCTGGATTTTTCTTCTGTTTGAGTCTCACTTGTGAACAACACATCATACCCAACCCAGAAGAGACTGAAGGGGAACAGATCATGCCAGGATATAGATTTCTCTGGCAGGCTCTTTTTCTTCATTGCCGTGGTCCCACATACCAAGCTGCTTGTTTATGGTCTATACACTGAAAAACAAAACCCAGACCCAGCCCAGAAACTGCAGTCATTGAACAACTCGCGTTTGTGGGTGACCACACGGCACACTTGCGAGAGGAGACTCAGGACGACTTCCATCGCCGGAGCGAGTACACCTTATGGATCACGTACATCAGGGTAGCTAAGAATGCAAATACCTACAATGGAAAAATACATTAGCCAGTTAACTTTTTATTACAGGGCACATTTCCCTGGATTGAGCAACCACCTCGTAACGCATTATGTTAGTATTGACTTTTGCCCGTTGGGAGACATTCATGCAAAGTAGGACTGGAACGGGTTTCTCGCCTCCCCGGACAGTTGGTGTAGTTAAAGATTTGCCCTCGAGGCCGCCTCATGGTCACCCACCTGCTTTCCCCCCCTCCGCTAGGCAGGCACTCACCACCGCAGCGATGTTCTCCTTGTAGATGGCGTGCGGAAAGGTGGAAGACGAAACTTTGAGGTTGTAGGTGACATAGGCTTGCAGCACAGCGGCACTGAGGTAGAAGAGAGCAGCTGTGCCCTGGCAGATGACGTCCTGAGAAACAAGGATTGCCACGGTCATTACCCAGGAGGGAGTGCACTGCAGCGGGGAATGAAAAGCAACCTGCTCCCCAAGCCCTGGGCCACAATGTGAAGCATGGCAGGAACAAAAGGGACAGTTTTCTACCAGTGACACCAGGGAGGGGACAGGCATCAAGGTCTTTCACCCCCACTTACCAAGGTGACCCAGGAGCAGCTGCCACCGTGCGCCCCGCAGAGGTAAAGGCACAGGAGGGTGGTGGACATGACGAAGCAAAGCACAGAGACAAACATCACCCAGCCTTGTGGCATGGCCAACATGACCTTCGCAGAGGCCACCAGGATCCAGACGAGGCCCCCAAAGATCTGCAAGCCAAAGTGGGACAAAGCATGACCAAAAGGAGCCATATCAAACCCGGCCCGCCCACTCAAACAGACCCGTGGGTTAACAAAGACCTCATGCAAATGCCACCCCAAAAGCAGACAGAATAGGTTGAAGAGAGATAGTGCAGCCAGTTTTACTGCCTAAGCTGAGGGAAATAGGGTTGCAGCACCTAACTCCAAGCACCCCAGGAGCACTGCCTGGGAATGAGGGTTTGTGTTGCTGCTTGGACCGTAGGGGTCCTCTGCCGCAGGCTGCACAGGGGCTGTGCGAGCTCCCAGCCGCTGGTCAGGTAGCGGCAGGCCCCCATCCTCAGCCAGCCTTGGGAGTTTGCAATGGATTGTCCAGCAGAGTGGGGAACACAAGAACAGCTGTATCTACCCTGTCCTTTCTCCACCGACAGGCTCCTACGCAAGAGGGCGAGAGCAGGACACCCAGCCCCGCGGGACTTCGGAGCAGCAAGCAGTGTCTTTGCACTGAAATGCACTCCGTAACTTTCTTCTGCAACAAATCAACCCAGTTTTTTGAACGCGTGCAAACTTTTGGCCGCCACAGCACCCTACAACGAGGAGCTGCTCAGGAGAACCCTCACAGCACAGAGAGCAGTGCCACCATGGGGACCCATCGCTCATCACTGGTCACTCTCAATTTTGCAGGTAAATCCCCCGGAGGCAAGTCAGCCCCGCTGATGCTAGGATCACTTGGATCATCAGCAAATCCYGAGGCCAGGCTTCACCACCATCCAGGTGCTGACTCGTATAAATCATGGCATTTCCATTTCCTTGGAGGCATTTTGGAAGTGGGAAAGAGGTTTTCCCTCTGTTTTAAGACATTCAGAAAATGTCACGTCATTTGTGTCATCCCAGATTTGTAGGAGGAGACAGCTTATTGTTTTCATAGCAAAAATGTGCAAGTTAGATCATGGATGTGGCTGAGATCTTGCCAACCCCCTGGAAGAAAAAGGATCTTCCAAAGTGCTGCTGCGTTGGCGTGTCCCGTCGTAACCAAACACCAGCACCTGAAAACAAACCCGGGCCCTATAATAACTCCTGCGTGGAGACTACATGACTGCATTGCAGCTACAGATCCTGGGAAAAGCATGCAATTGCTCCATTAAAATCCAGCAAAATCAGGGTGAGCTATGAGGTCAGGGGGAGAAGCACCACTTCTCATCCTGCCTCTTCCCATGTCTCTTTGCTGCACGATGTGATTTCTGAGTCAGGCAAACGTGATTTCGTTAGTGACCTTGGTTTGGTGGTGCTGCTGTTCAGCAGACTCATAAAAACCAGCAAAGGGTCAAGAGGCTCCTTCTGCAACGGTCTGCAGCAGGATGGACAATGCAGTCTGAGAAAACCTTGTCTTTTAAATGGTGTGTCACTTTTACAATCCAAAGAAATCTGATTTTAGCCCTTTTCAGCTTCTCCACATAGGCCTGGCTGCTAAATTTAATCTAGCTATGCAGAAAGCTCTTCAAATAAAGTAGATGACAAGAATTAAACCCAGCCTCACAGAATAAATACGGCAACGCTTAATCAACGCAGCCAGATGTGGCAATCATCCGAGCTGCGGGCAGGCCCTTCTGGTATTTTAGCAACTGTCCAAATACTTGAAATGTCTTTTTTTTTTTCCCTGTGGTTCCCGTATTAACCCACTACAGGCAACCCTGGGTCCTCCTGAGGGCTGAGAAACACTTTATGAATGCTGTGATTCAGGGGAGCCTCCTCCTTTGTACACAGTGGACGGCACAACCTAGTCGTAAACTTCCTGAGATGGAGATAAAACACCGAAACCTGGCTTTTCGGCATTCCTCCTTCCCCCACGGTGCCTGAGCCTTTAGGGCACGCATTTCCAAGCCTTCCCCAAACCAGAGGATAGTTTGTGGGTTATTTCCTCCTTCTTTAAGCTGCCTGGCCAAATTCCTCAGAGACAGGAATTACAAGGAGACAGCCGGGGGCACAGTCGGTGCCGAAAGGCGCCGGAACAGGCGGCAGCCTCGGGCCTGGGATGAAGGCAGCCAGCGGCAGGGGGGCCGGGTGGATGGCCCCAGCCTCGGTGGCTCTGTGCTCACCCCGCAACGCCGCCAGGGCTTTCTGAGCCTGGGATCGCTGCCGGGAATTCGTGCCCTCCTTCCCACGGCCGTGGTGAGCCTGTACTTTGCTCTCAGGGCTTGTGGGAAGAGACCAAACCCCTGGAGCACATTTGGGGGCAAAGCCTTTCTCCAGGCCTTGGGGACGTCTGCTTTAGCCCCGTTCCTCTTCGCTCGCCGGCTTTCGCTAGGAGATGGAAGTAAATGGTGTCGACCCCGGGGAGGTGGATTGGGTGGGGGGGCAGGGAAGGCTTTGATGGCAAAGCTGACGTTTTCAGCGTGAAATAACATGAGCCCCCTCCTCAGACCCTCGGCCGGACACCTCGATGCTGGATGAAGGCACTAGGGTTTGACAAAAGCCCCTCGAAATGTGGGACGAGCGGGTTTGGAGGGGGAAGCACAGGGGGAAAGGGCTCTAGTGGAAACTCGCCGTCTTTCCCTCAGCACTCACAGTTAACCGCTTTGCATCAGCCTTGCCCAGCCCTTCAAGGTTATGATCTTCTCCAGCCCGATGAGACTGCAAGGCGGGAAGAAGCAGCAAGGAGCTCGGCCAGCCTTCCCTCTCCCGCCATGCCCGCACGCCCAGAGCAGCTGCTAAACCCCCTTCCCCGTTAAATTCGCCCACAGAGCAGACCGAGGGGAGGCTCAGGGCGCGCGGTGTACCCCAGCCCTCGCGGCTCCCTGGCGTTACGGCGCGGCTCTCGGGCGCCAGCGGCTCAATGCGGGCTGGGCACCCTGCGAGCAGCAGCCCTGGCGGCAAGCAGGCACTCACGATTTCGGGGATGAAGAGCACATCGGGGAAGGTGGTCAAGACGGCCAGGCCGCTGGGCAAAGAGGCGGCAGAGGTGGCCGAGGACATGGCGAGCCTTTCCCGCGGTGTCTGCCAGCCACTCTGGCTCTGGCCGCCGCAGGTGGCTGCCAAACGCAGCCTCCCTCCTTTCCTCCCTCCCTCTTTCCCTCCCTCCTGCCCTCCCGCTGGCAGGTGAAGGTAGCTGCGAACTCACAGGTGTGGCCAAGCCCTTCGACTGGGGGTTTCTCCGTGGCCATCGCAGCCTCTGCCGGAGAGGGCAGATGCCGCCGGCGTCGGTGGCGGGTCCCGGGCTGGGGGGAAGGAGCCCAAGGGGGGTCACTTCGCTGGGGGCACCAGAAGGAAAAGCCTGGGGTGCCGGAGCAGGGCCCCGTCCATCCCTCGGGCCCCAGCGGGAGCATGGGAGCTGGGTCGGGATCCTGCGGGGGCGGTGGCGGGAGCAGCCGGCAGGATCCTGCTTCACTGCAGACCCCAGCACTGGAGGCCAGGGAAACGGGTGAGGAAAGAGCCAAAATCCTCCCTACAACTGCCCCTTTCTGCTGCTCTCTAAGGGCCGGAGCTGGGAGTCCCCTTGGTGACGGGGCTGRRTCCCCRGCAGGGTCTGTGCCCCGCACCRCTGGGCTTTGCGTGCGAGACAGGGCGAGCRGGGGGGCCCAGCCTCCACCGTGGCTCTGCAGGGCCGAGGTGCCAGGAGAGCAAAGGGGCGAAGCCAGGTCCTTGGGGCTGGGGGCAGCGGAGACCCCGCTGCACTTCGACCCTGAGAGGGGTCGAGGCTGAGGGCAGCAGGAGGGGCACTGAAGGGGCAAATAAAGCTGTGCGGTTTGTTTTCCTTGCAGCATACGCTGCACAGGGGGAGCTGTAGCAGAAAGTGAGACGGCCTGGACGAGCCCCAGCGATGAACTCGCATCCTGGGGCCCTGAGCAGCCTCTGCTCCCAAGCTGCAGTCACGGTGAAGAGCTTTTCTTGCCTGGACCCAGCCCTCCTCGAGGAAGGAGGCTAAGTGACGTGTTTGGGGACAGAAAAGCCTCGCTGCCTTTTTGTCCCCACACACCTCAGCCTCTCCCAGCACCGGCCTCACACCCAGTGCCCTGGAGAAAGAGGCCAGGCCCAGTGGCAGGGGGGCCAGAAAGGGAGCATTTCTATCACTGAGGGCGGTGAGGGTCTTCAAGTCCCAAACCCCGAGATCGTGGGATGCTGGTGCATGACTTGGCAGCAACAGTGGCTTCCTCACCTCCCCCCAGGCACTGTGCGCAGATGGTCCCRGGCTTTAGTCGCACCCGGGTCGCCCCGGCCCTGCAGGACAAGCCAGGGATGCGGAGGGAGGGTGAGGGGCCCTGCCGAGAGCGGCGCTGGGGTTAAATAAGCAAACCCTGGACTGAACGCACCGGTGTCGCTTTGCTTCGGGCTGGATCACCCCAGTGTGCATTTCCCCGAGCCAAAACCCCGCAGCGGGCTGTGACCGTGCACGGTCCCACTTGGCTCGGCCCGTCCCCGGTGCAGCTCCGCGGYGAGGTGGGACACAGCTCCCGGGAGCGGAGCCGGCGGTGAGCGCGGGCTGCGTCCTGCTGCGGCCCCTCCGCGAGGGGTGCGGGGCTGCGACTGCGGCTCTGCTCCTGCCGGAGCGGGGCTGGAAAACACCCTCACCGGCTCGTGGCCGCAGCAGCTGGAGTCGGACAAGGCGGCTCCCGCCAGCAGGCAGAGGGGGTGCGGGAGGCGAGAGAGCGGCTGCTGCACAGCACCAGGACCTGGGAAACAGAGCGTGGAGCTGGGTCTCTGCGTGGCAGGGCCACAAAGTCCAGGCGCATCCCCATTTCTCACCATGGGAATAAAAGCCCTGTTTTCCCCAAGCAGGGGGAGGGGACTGCTCTGCAGATTGTTTTTTTGAGGAGAAAGCAAAAGCAAAGAGAGTGCCAGAATCAACACTCAAGGAGTGTCTCTCTCTCTCACRCAAGATGTTAACAGTTTATTAAATTGGTAAAAGAGAACTCTGTAAATGAGTACCCTGCTTCCAATTAAAAATGTTTACATCTATGATAAACATGGGGGGGTAGATTTCCCTTATTTCATTTATGTTTCAGAATCAAGAGAAACTGTAATGACATAAGAACCATGTATATTATGTATATATGTTGATATAGTATGTTTATATTTACATATAATAAATGCATATAACAGTATAATTCAGTGAAACAGAATTGACATCAATTGTAACCAAGGGGAATTGGCCTCCGTAGCTGAAGAAATTTGAACTGTTTCAAGTAACTCCTGGCAGGACAGACTGTAGTATAGCCCCAGAACACAGAACACATTACACGTGTTTTTACATCTTATCATTGTTTTGCTTAGTATGCCATTACTATTAGTTGAGATAATGATTATCTTCTTTTGTAACAGTTGGAAACAAATTACGCTTCTGCAAAGATACATATCACAAAAGAATCAGGAGTGTGTAAGATTAACTAAACAGGGTATATAAAGATTAAGATCCCTCAAAAGGAGGGTATATTCCACAAGTGGGTGTCGTATCCAGAGGAGCCATGATTTGTATTATGGTATTATTGTTAATAGCCTGTGGACGTATTAGATTTGCCTATCATCTGCTGTAATCTTATGACTCTTAAGTAGTAATGTTTCTGCTTATGTAACTACAGCAGGTATTTAGCTTATTGTTTTTTACTTTTCTGTAGAGCCCTGCCACTCTCTGAGCAAGAAGCTGTCGACAACAGAAACTCTGCGGCAAGCCCGAGGGGCCGAGATACGCCGCCTGCCAGAAGAGCTTGGTTCAGTAGCGGCTGCTATGGGTTAGCTGTGACAGCAGTTTCTCTAATTTACCAAGTGTCTTMTATGGCTAATTTGTTCTACCTTTACGCAGTACAACCATGGTTTCACACAGGCTGCTGTAACAGGCAGTTATTCCATGCAGAATGAGACAGTTATGGCTCTACCACAATGACATGGCGTGGCCCAGCCCGGTGACTCAGACCCGGTACAATAGCAGAGACCTCGGGAGAGAAAGGCGTAGAAGTGTATTAGTAAGCACACAAAAATGACCCCAAATGGGTCCTTAGAGCAAGGAAGAAACCAGCAACACGAGCATCATATTCGTCCTGGCAAAGGGCTCCAGATGCTGCCAACTCGCCGTAACAACAACCCCCCCCCGCACTGCCACCAGAACGAAACCTCCAAGCTCAGGACCCCGAGCAGCAGTGGCCGGGTGAGCATCACTCCAGGGAAAGGGGTAGGAACTAAGAAGTATGGGTGCATCTTGCAGCTCCCTCACAGGCTGCAAGACCCCGCGCCTCCCCTCCCTGGGCCGCCCCTCACAGCCAGCACCCTTCACACGGCCACGCCGCCGCTAGACCGAGGGGGCGGTGCGAAATGGCGGCGGGGGGCGGGCCGCAGCGCGGGTGGAGCGGGGCGGTGCGAAATGGCGGCAGGGGGCGGGCCGCAGCGCGGGGGGGCGGTGCGAAATGGCGGCGGGCGGCGATGGCGGGGGCCGGGCGGTATTTCTGCACGGCGGGCCGCGGCCTGGAGCCCTTCGTGGCGCGGGAGGTGCGGGCGCGGCTCGGCGCTACGGAGGTGAGGGGGCGCTCGGCGGCCGTGTGGGGGGGCGAGTCGCCTCAGCCCCGCCTGAGAGGGGAAGGGGGTGCGCACCTGTGTGCTGCGTGCGCAGATACGCAGCAGCGTGCGGTGGCGCTGCTGAGCCGCTTAAGCGGCTCGTGGCAAAACGCTTTCCCGTTTGTTTGTTTATCCTCCTTTTTTTCCCGAAGGTGGACTACGTTTCGGGAAAGGTGTTCTTCACCACTGATGCGGAGCTGAGCGACCTGAAGAAACTGAAGTCCGGAGAGCGGTTATTTCTGCTGCTTAAGAAACACGCCCCGCTCCCTGTCTCTAGAAATAAAGGTATTGCGTTCGCCTTTCCCCTCCGGTCACCTCAGCCTTCTGCACCCGAGATGCCCACTGGGAGCCCTAGATAAAATCCTGTGGGCAAAATTAATTTTCGATGGATTTCAACTGCTGTAGTTCTAATAGAGAATAATTAATTCTGACATATCTTTCATTCAGAGACTCCCACATGTGTTTTTGTGCTGAAAATGGCTTAAAGAAAACTGTTTTTAAATAGCTAATTGTATTAGCTCATGTTCTGCTGGTGCTATTTGTATATGTGTGTGTATAACCCTATCCCCACCTGAAAAACTTTCTGAAACTCAAATGCAGTTCTGGACCCCTCAGGCGTGTTACACTTTCTCTGAGGCCAAGCAGACCTAAACATGTATCCTGTGTCACATAACTGTTTGGGACACAAACTTCTTGTAAATCTGAGCGCTTCAGGTAACATCCTGTCTCAGTGTTGGAGTTAAAGCCTCAAGAAGAGGGATGGATATCAGTGTGCTGATGGTGTTTTATGTGGGAGGCTACAGATGGCCTGTAACTTCGAGGATCCAGTTTATCCATGGCTCTAAAACATAAAATGAGAAATAGGGACATCTAAACCTTTTTCCTTGACCACCTTCAAGGTTTCTTGAATTAGCTTCTGTATTCCTTGGGTTATCTTCCCTTTTATCATAGCTAAGTCGACAGGACTAACCATAGGTGTAAGCTTGGGCATGCGTGAGGGACTTTGCAGGATTGAAGGCAGGTTGATCAGTAGCGTGGATAGATTCAGCTCAGAATAAAAGCCACAAATGTATTCGTTTATACAGGAAACCTAAGTGATTTGTGTTCATGTCTGTCTTTCAATCCTGGAAAGTGTCCCAGGCCTCTAATCCTGGACCAAATGTTTTCTGGGGGGGATGACATGGTGGGCCAGTTCTCAGTCTCTGGGAATGACTCTAGAAGTGGTCTGGTCTTCTAGTGCAGCTGAATTTCTACAAATCTGCATTCCAACCTTGCAAAACTTAGTCTTGATTCTGCGGAGCCTGCAATCGGACTGACACGTACATTTCGGTTGATGGGGTACATGAGTGTTGAGAGCTCAGCTGCATTTGTGATGTGTGCTGCTGCAGTCCCTGGGTTCAAACGTTAATGAAGTCTAAACACAGTCTCTGTTAACATCTGTTATTAATATGTAGGAAAATCAAATGTTGAGATTGAACTATTTAATCAGAAAGCTCCTTTTCTTGCAGGGAAAGCATTGCATGAAATTAAAAGCCTTGTCATTGAGGAACCGAGATACTGGCTTGATATTATCTCTATTTGGAAAAATCTTCATGGACACAAGGGGGAAAAAGACCATGTCTTTCAAGAAAACCCCTTGCCTCTCAAGAGAAAATCAGAAGAAGAGGTGAATCTTGTAACTAAAAGACAGAAGACAGAGATTCATTCTGAGGAATGTCAAGCAGGAGCAGAAGAGAGCTGTGTGGTAACAGAGGGAATGAGTGATCAGGACTTTCAAGCTGAAAGCAAGACTTCTCTAGAAGACACTTCCAAAAGTAGCGAAGAGAAAGCCATTGATAATGAGGAGCATAGCTTCAGTTTCAGAGTTTCTTGTCGCTGTAGTGGAGCAATTGCCAAAATATTTACTTCACAGGTATGTTAAATTATCTGTGTTTTAAAACAAATTGGTAAAGGTGGAAGGAAATGTGTGGTTTATTTGCAATTTAAATTGTGCTATATGTTCTGGAATAGCAAACTGATCTAACCTTCTTGTGTCTTTTCTCAAAAAGAACATAACCTGCTTTACCTTCAGCAAATAGAAATACAAGCAGTGGTGTTCATTTTGAGGTACGATGTTACCCTGAATGTTTTCCATCTCAGTGCCTTTTATTGAGGAGAGGTAGACAGAAGTAAGAGGCTGAAGTAGATGGGCTTGTGAAAGCTGGTGCAGTCTAAGGAGCAATCCGCTAGCGCCTTACACCTACCCGAAGAGTGTTTCAAAGACAGCAGAGCCAAACTCCTCTCATTTGTGGCAGACAGTGTAATAAGGGGCAAAGACAAATTGCAGCTTGGGAAGTACAGGTTGGGTGTTGGGAAGAACTCATTCCCCAGAAGGGTGGTGCAGCCCTGGGACATGTACCCAGGGGTGGGTCTTGGTCACTGGGGTGTCYGGACTCTGCTAGACGGAGCTCCAGCCACCCTCAGAGAGCAGTGCTATGGAGACCTCCAGAGGCCTCTTCTCACCAGCACTTTTATGGTCTATACTGTATTTCCACTGTGATAAAATAAAAAAGCAATGTAGCTGCAGTTTATTTACATTTCTCTTTCTTGAAGATAAGTGGTTTAACTGGCGTTTCTTTCCCTCCACCCCTGGTAAAGTTAGTGCCTTGGGAAGATGGGATGCCATGAGCATGCCAACACAAATGCTTATTTAAGTTGGTAGTGTGAGTTTGAACTTAGTCTAAAAAAACAACTTTTTTGTAAGTTGTGGTTGTGCGCTGATAAGTTTGCCTTTAGGTACAGCCATGAGAAAGTGTGTGTGTGTGTGTGTGTGTGACATGAAGATGATGATTATAGGTGTTTGTTGTAACTTTAGCAGGACTTGAACTTCAGTCTCCCGCATTCCAGGTGAGTAATAGTCATTTTGTCCTGCAGTGTGTTTACTCTGTGTCTCTCTTGTCCTATCCTCTTGCGTCTCTTCAGGCCTTTATATGAACAGTTCTGTAGTGATTAAAGAGAGACTGTTTCTCTTCCCAGGTATTTACAAGGACTGTACAATCAAAGCTGTGTTGTTGGGGTTTTTGTATGTTATATAAGGACTAAAGGGATGTCTTTCTCCCCTTAGCTGTAGTTTTCTTAATTGTGTTATTTTTATTGCCCATTATTATTCTTTCTTCTCACAGGAGATTGGAAGAGCAGTTGGCATAGCACTCATGAAGCAGTTTGGATGGAGGGCTGATTTGCGGAATCCAGATCTAGAGGTAGCACTGTTTGTCTGCCAGATGGTCTTTTGCTGCTTCCAGATTTGCCCGGCATCTCTTGTGTTTTGTTTTCCGCTTCCTTTGCACACCACACTGTGGACTCTCCCTGTTTATCTCTCTGCCACTGCATTTCACCAGAGAGCATCTGGTAGCRAGGAGCAAAGCTCTTCACCAACCAGTATGCTCAGGCCTTCCGGTCCACCTAAGCTCCCAGCGTAAATACCATAAAGGCCAGCATGGGCCTGTACTGTCAGGGGAAGGATCTGCCCAGGGGACAGCTCAGAAGCCTGCACCCTTACAAACTTTTGGACTCTGGCTGACTCTGTTAAAGATGGAGTTCACCTGAGCCACTGGGCAGCTGGTTCAGCCTCTGTAAGGGAAGAGAAAGCAGCAAGGTCCTTTTCTTGAGTAACTCTGTACTTGAGAACTCAGTTTAGGGAAGAGGTTGCAACCTTATGCATCTTCCTAGACCCTGTCTCTTGCAAGCAGCTAGCTTAAGACACCCTCCATGGTGCAAACTGCCTGGGACCTTGGGAAGGACTCGTTGCTCTTGACAAGCTTTCTGCTTCCCTGCACTTGGCATACAGAAGCTGCTGTCAGCATTGATGCTGGGAGGCCTGAGGCCTTCCATGAAAGCTCCCAGTTCATCCACTGGTTCTGTTTTTACCAGACTGTGCATCGAATAAGGCTTTGTTGAAACAGGAATGAAGGGTTTGCTCCTTGCTCGGTCAGATTTTTGCTCTGAAACTGTTTCAAGTGCTGAGGACTGGAACTCTTCAAAAGTAGCATGTTTTCCTTTGGGCTTCTTGGGAAGTGATTGCAGTCATGCAACACCTGTTGGAGAGCTCAGAGCCTTCTCTTTTTGGGATGCTCTCTATGGCACAAGCCATAGGACAAACTCTTGAAGCTCTCTGTATTTCTGGAAGTACTACCCACCTCTGCCTTCCATCTGAAATGCTTGTTAAAGGCACTAGTTTGAAGGGGAGGGGGGAGAGGAAGGGGAGAGGGGAGGGAGATGAATAATAATCAGCAATTTTTGATGAACTTTCTTCCTGGTGCCAGTGTATACAGTGAACTATCTTCTCCTGCTTAGAGTAAATGGTTTTACAGTTAAAGGTTTTACAGTTAAAGGTATCCTTTTGACATTATAAAAAATTGGTTCCCTTAAAGATTTCAATTCTTATACTGTGTGATTTCTTCCAGTTAATCATAATTTCTAAAGCACGTATTTTTGTTGTTAAGCTAGGATCAGACATTCATAGAAACATCCTCTGAGTCTGGTTTAAAGGAGCTAAATTTACGTCATCTCCAGTTGGGAGATTCTAATGTTGGTGTGTTCGTTTGTTTTCTGTCTTTCAGATCTTTGTACATCTGAATGACATTCACTCTGTTGTGGGGATTCCTCTTTTCAGGTAGGCGTTTTCATCACCAGATTTGTTTTGGCAGTACCAGAACTAGCATAATTTCTAAATGATCCTATTGTCCACCATGAATATTTATTGTCTGGGTTAATATTCATTGGACAGTTGTGTGGTCTGTCCGGAGCTTTCCTGAGCATGCAGAGCAGACTTTGCAGTGAGTTCGTAGATGAAAGCAGACTGTCTTTCTGTTTGCAGATCTGAAGTCCACTTCCATTGGTCTTTCATGTTATATGGGCTTTTCTGGCTTGGTTGTACCATCATCTCATGTTGCTTTTACTGTCTGCAGGCTTCCATTAGCCAACAGGGAGTATATCCAAACAGCAGGACTGCGATCAACGATTGCATGGGCCATGGCATCTCTGGCTGAAATCAGTGTAAGTGAATGTTCATGGCAAAGGTGTGGAGACCCAAATGAAGGAGTACTGCTGCCAGTCAGGGCTGAAGCTGCGAGACTGAAGAAGTATTATGGTTTTAATACCTATGCTCTGATCCAAGTCGTAGTATTGGTGCTGAGTTTCAAAAACAAAGAGGAATATTAGGGAAAAACAATATATACTAAAGACAGATTATAGGGGACATAGCGTTGGTTCAAAGGGATCTCTGGAGATCTCTAGTCCTACCTCCCCCTTGGAGTGGGACTGTTGCCAAAATGGTAGATCAGAGGAACCATGACTTTGCCTAACTGAGTCTGGAGAACTTCCAAGGATGGAGAACCTCCACCTGTCTGCCTTATCCCAGGGCTGTGCTACCCTTCCAGGGAAGCAGTTTTACCTTGTACCCAACCAGAGCTCCCTTGGCTCTGCTGGTCATGTTGCTCCTAATGTAGCCTAGGGCAGAGTTTGCCAGATTTGTGACGAGAGCACAATGTCTGCTCGTGTTCAGCTTGATGTCTGCTGTAACCCCAGGTTCTTCTCAGTCAGGCTGTTCCTTCCTGTACTGACACATCTAAATTGCACATCTTTTTTTCACTGTCCATACTTTAAAACTTGTTTGGGGTCCCCCCCCCCCCCCCCCCCCCCAAGGAGAACAAGAGTGATCTTTCCCACAGATTAATTTGATACCAATATCTGTCTGCACTCCAGTCATTTTTTTTCTTAAGTGTCACATCAAGACTGGATGCATTTGATGTATTGTTTCTAATGAAGTTATTCAAGCTTTTTGCTATACTGTCTTACAAGCAATTTTGGTGTGGTAAAGCAGTGATCATTGTTAACCACGTTGGGTTCAGCAGTAATTTATAGGTGATGAGCACATCAGAGTAGGCTTTGCATTGGGAGAGGAGTCTTGTCATCCTGCTTGGGATGCAATAAACCCTTTTATTTTTGTAGGCTGGTGCCTTTGTGCTGGATCCCATGTGCGGGTTAGGAACAATACTGCTGGAAGCTGCAAAAGAGTGGCCTGTAAGTATGACAGTCGCAATAAGTGGGACCCTTGCAAGACTGCTTGTAGTTGCATCAGGAAAAATCTGTACCACAGTTATACTGAAGTCCATGTTCTTACTGGAAAATTGGAACCAAATGGGTCTTTCTAGGCAGTTGTTCAAAATGTTTTAGTACTGACATTTCCTCCACAAGAATGTAAAACAGTCCTACACGCTTGTGCGGAAGGGTGCTGGGAGCCCTGTATGTGTGCAGGGTTTGAGTCAGCCATGGGCCTTCTTTTAAAATGCCTGGGCTTACTGTGGGAATGGAAGCGTCAATGGGAGAGTACAATGAGTTGTTGGCATTAGAGGCAGTGCAGCTATCCATAAGTGGCTGGGATCCTGCCGTTAGGACATAGCCCCTGTGTTTCTCTAAACTGCTACTCTCTTGAGCAGCAGAGAACATGAAGGAAGTGGAGATGTCACAAATTTCCCCCCTTCCTCCATCCTCTTGGTCTATGTATTGCTCTTGTGTAATAGTAATGGGTCTCCCAGCAAGGGGTTTGTCCTAAAAGAGCTGTGAAACAAAACAGTTCTGTGGAGGGTTTGTAAAATAAATATACCCGTTTGTCAACGAAATGACTCTTCCCTTTTTCTCTGAACAGGAAGCCTGTTACTGGGGTACTGATATAAGTGATTCACAATTAGAGGGTGCATATGTGAATATTAGGACTGCAGGCCTGATGGATAAGATTGAGTTACTTAAAGCTTCTGTGAAAGGTACGTCTGTAAATGCTCAAAGTGAGGCATGTTTAAAGTCTCCTGTGGTTCTGGGGTTGTGCAGGTAGTGTGCTTATTCTTGATGATCTGTRCTAGAGCTAACTTTCAACAAAGAGCTGAGAGGTTACCCTCTGTAATGTTAGTGACTGGATACTTGCTTGTTCTCTCCCCCTCTGAACTTTGGCAAGAATAAACTCAGCTAGAAGACAATAAAAATAATAATTTTCAGACACGGGCAGTAATTTTGTATCTTAATGGGCAATTCGCAACCACAGAGTACTTGCCATATAAGAGTTTTTGTATATTATGGGAACACAGCAAAGGCAAATCTGTACATAGTGTGGCTTGTAACTTAATTTTACCAAATGAATAACAGCAGGGGCTCATAAAGCGTAGTGTTGAATTATTACTGTTTTGCAGTGGGTGTACTTTAAATGATGGTGGCTTTTTCTTGGAAGAGGGAATCAGTTTGCTCTCAGTTCATGAACTAGTCTGGGAAGAAGGTAATCATTTTATGACCTTGTTCTGGACCTCAGAGCCTGAATCTGAATTAGTTTTATGTGAAATTCATGACAGACAGAAGCTAGCTGTTCTTCCCTGTGCACAGATGGATGGAGTATAAACATATCTCTTTCCTTGCAATATTTATTTCTTATTAGAACAATCAGCTATAAAGCCCTGATGAAGCTTGACTTCCAGGAGGTACTCTGATGTCAGGCTTTCCTTATGCTGAATAACTATAGCTGGTGTCTTGGGCACAAGTCAGAAGCTGTTGTTTCTGCATGTTTTGTGAAGGACTGTAGGTAACTTGTCCTTCCACTTGTAGATAAAATGTTTTACTGTAAGTGCTGATCCAAGGATGATTCAAGAAACACCTCTAGCCATTCTGGAAAGGCTGGCATGGAATCGCAGCAGGGTTTAGGTAGGGGAGACCTCTAGAGGTTTTTAGTCCAGCTTTTCTGTTCAGAGCAGGGCTAACCCCAAAGCCAGGTCAGGTTGCTCAGTTTTGAGTTTCCCCAGGGATGGGGAACCTGCAGTCTCTTCCTTCAACCTGCCAGCTACACTCTGGCCAGCACAGCCCAGTATGTGGTTGGCCTTTGTCACAGCAAGGGTGCTCTGCTGGGTCATGGTTGACTTCTTGTTCACCAGCAGTTCACAGGTCCTCTTCTGCAGAGCTGCTCCCCAGCCAGTTGGCTGCCAGACTGGACCCACCAACATATCTGTCCTTCTCACATAAGTCAGGAAGAGAAAACTAACTATTCCTGGGGGGAGGCAGATTTAACATTTGGCTCCTTGCCATTAATATGCGTGCATTTGAACATCTGCGCTATGTAAAGTGCTTGCGAGCTTAACTCTTCTCCCACATGTTGCTTGTAAAGATTTACTGCCTGTTGAGACGCAGCAATTAGTTTGGAAACATCCCATTTTGGAGAGTCTTACTGATGGGGCAAATGTATCACCAGTAACAGAATTTGTGAGCTAAACCATGCTCTCACGCCATTGTCATTACCCAGTCTGCATTGGGTTGGTAGTGTGTGGGATTGGCTTCATAGTGCTGTTTGTGTGGGTAAATAGAGTCTCAGAAGGAGCTATGAATCTGGGTGCATAACCTTTGGAAGAGCTGGCAGATGGTTTTATAAGGTGAATGACAGTGTAGCTCCTGTTCATTTTTCAGATAGTCAGATGTAAAGACCTGCCTTTATTCTACAGCATTGCCATTGCCTTCAGAAAGCTTCGATACTGTGATTTCGGATATTCCGTTTGGGAAGAAGTTCAAGATCACAAAAGACATACTGTTCCTACCGGATATTCTCCAGGAGATGGAGAGGTATGTGTGGTGTTTGACATGCTTGGGGTGTGGTGTAAATGTAATGATGGTTTGCAATCCTGAGCATTCAGTCAGCTTCAAGTTTGCTCTATTCTAAACACTCTCTGGCTCTGTAACCTGATCCTGTGAGGGCTATGAAAGTCTGAGACTTTTTATTTGTCCCTTAAAAGCTCTTGTGGCTTGTCTTGCAAGCTGTGGAAGTGCTGGTGGCAGCGCAGGCTGCTGGGGGTGGGCATGTTGCCTGAGCCACGCTCACAAGCATTCTTTACAAATCATGATGGTGACAGAAAGGTAAAAGAGGGAAGAGCAGATTTTGAGAAAGAGGAGAGGATAACCTAGCCAAACTTGAAGTATGGCTAGGTAAATTAAACAATAATCCTTTTTCAGTTGATGTCTGCTTGTATTAAATCATAGGCTTTCATTCTGAGTTCACAACCAAGTTTTTTACTGGCCTGCCTCAGCAGGAAAGATTTCAGACCAGCAAATGGTGATATGCATGTTCCCCTCTGTCAGTGTACTGGAATATCCAACTAGCCACCTGGTTTTCTTTTTAAATGCCTCTTTGCATATCTCGCCCTGTCATTTTGTGGCAGAGTTAAGCCAAGCCAATAGTGGGTTGCTTTTAACAAGCAGTTCCAACCACCTGCCCCCCTGCATTTCTTGGCTGAAAGCAAGCTCTTTCTGCAAGATTAGTCTTCAGCTGGGTATTGATCTGACTCACCCAGTACCAGGGATGTGGTGGGAAGATGGTGAAGAAGGTGGGGTAGCTCCACAGAGCATCAGGGCAATCTTAGGTCAGCTTACRCTGACCATCCCTCCCTTTGGCCTTGTTTGACATTCTTACCTTCTGGTCTCACTTTATTTGTTGGGTTGTCCTAAGCAAAATATTTCCTTGGGAAGGTGGAAATGAGGCAGGGACAGTTATCTCGAGAGCCCCAACAATAATACTTTTTCCATCCGCTTGCTGTGAACAGAGCCCATGTGGTCTCTTTTCCTCTTTCAAAGTCGAGTGTAATGTTTCCTCACGTACTAAGAAATAAATAGATTGCAAACAATGGTTAATTTACCTCAGTTTCCTGAGTTTGAAAGACTTCAGTTATGAGTGGAACACTCAAAAGGCAGGCCTTTTACAATTTCCAGAGGGAAAGGTCAGCTTCTGAATTGCCTTACACACTTGAAAAGCTCTTCCTCTTGCTTTAATGGGAAACTGGTCCTTTGCAAATTGATGCAGGCTCAGGTCTTGCTTCTCTTAATGAGCCCCAAAAAAGGGGTTTTGAAGGTGATACCGTCCTTAATTCTTGGAGGAATTAAGATTAAAAACTGTATCCATCTTCCCTGCTAGCCAAATGGAAAGAACTCTTGAGGTCAGAAATGTTTAGGAGTCAGTAAAGGGCCCAGCTCTCCCATTTAGGAAGAGTTACAAAGATAGGTAATTTAAATACCATTTGGAAACTTAGCTTACTTTGAGCTGTGACCCTTAACATGCTTAGATGTTTTATTGGATGTCAGTGACATCTGAAGTATCAGTAATGTTGAGTTCTGCACAGATGAATGAATGCCGGGGGATGAACACCTAACCTTTATTTTCCTGCAATTGCCAGGGTACTTCGTGTTGGAGGGACTATTGTATTGCTGCTCAGTCAAGATCTCCGTAAGCACATGGACGGCGTTATGAAGCGTGTTGAAAATGATGGGTCTCCTAAAGCTGTTTCTGATGGTGCAAATGAAACCACTGCTGTGAAAGCCTTGAATATTGATGGGAATTCTTCCTCCGTGGTGAATGGTGTTGAAGAATCCTTTCTTAGCAGCGGACAGATGCGTTTTGGGTCTCTGGTGCCAGATGGCATCTATGGGGTTAGCCTGGGAAAGACAGATGCTTTCATATACAAATACAAGAAGATCTCTACTGCTGGGAAACAGTAGCTTTCTTGTGCTGTGCCTGAGTGAACTTGAGTCTTGATACACTTGAAAGCAGCATGGTGGTGAACCAGTGGAACCCTGCTAATCTGAAGCCCATGCTATTTGTTAGCTCACCTTATTTGATTTGGGTGTGATAGGTATTGTTTTTTCCTCTCCTCAGTATCTGGGAGAGGTAGAAAGTACCTGCTAGTGTTTTGAATGCTCTGTTGTAAAATACTGTAATGAGGTAGAGTCCTCAAATCCTTGTTCAAGCAAAACTTCTCATTCCCAAAGAAACTCCTCCTGACAAAGAAGGATTTTGTTTGCAGCAGTAAGAAAAACAGATTTGGTAATATTAAATGTATTTTCACCTTTAGCAATATTTTTTTAAGAAGCCATTCTTGTCTGAAGATGTCTCTAGCTCTTCTTGAGCTGGGTGTCTGCTCTGCTCTGTGTGCACTGCAGTCTTTTATTATTTTTAAAGCTAGTTTTCATTTGAAATGTCACTATTCAGATCTATTGGAGTGGAAAATAAACTATTTTCTATATCACTTCTTTGCAGCTATAGCATGTTTCTAACAGGCCCTTTATGCTTCAGTTTAAGTCTGAAGAGACATATTTCTACTGCCAGTAATGCTTTGCCTTACTTGATGATGTTACTCTAAGAGCACAACATGGAAGATGGGGAAAACTTTCAGGATGGATGAACAGCTGAAAGGTGACTTCTGCCTGCAAAGAGACATATGGAAAAACTCTTGAAGAGAGATTGATCTTAGAAATTCTTTTACTATATACAAAAGATATTTGGGGGGACACAGTCTTAACTCAAGGCTTTCCCACAGCTGCTCAGCCAACACTGAAGAATTTCTATAGAGAGTTATTGCAAATTGCTTTCAGATGATATTTTGGACAAGCATTTGCAGCTTGGCAAGCTGGGATGGAATCATGCATCGTGTTCCTCTGCCATGATTAGTGCAGAGAACATGTTTAACAGTGCCAGTGGGGGTGTGGGGGTTTTGTGGATTGGGTGTTTGTTTGTTTTGGGGTATTTTTTTCCTGATCCTGAAAAGGTGCTTTGGCTGAGTAAGGAAAGAGACTTTAACCTTCAGCCTAACTGTGCTTCTGGAAAATAAAACTTACTGTTGCTGAGAACTGCTTGTGGAGCCCCTCCACCTTTATACAATGATGAGGTGTCTTACCAATACTATCATTGTGTTCATGGGAAGAGGCCTCTGGAGGCCTCCACAGCCTCCCTGTTGGAGCAAGACCATTGCCAGGGCTAGGTCACATCAGCTGGGGCTTTGTCCAGACCAGTTTTGAAAACCTTCAAGGATGGAGTTTCCCACCTGTCTGGGTACATGTCCCAGGGCTGGACCACCTTCCTAGGGGAGAAGTTTTTTTGATGTATGAACCTCCCAAGCTACAATTTTTGGCTGTTGTCCTTTGTTACATTGTCTAACACTGCAAGAGTTTGGCTCTGTTATAACTCAAGTTGTTGTAGGCTCCCCTTAGATTTCCCCCTCAGTCTCCTTTTCACCAGGCAACCCAGCTCCCTTCCCTCACTGGTGCTGTGCTCCAGGGCCCTTGACTGCCTTGGTAGCCTCTGCCAGCCCCTTTCCAGGTTTAGCTACATCCCCACTGAACTGGAGGATCCAACACTGGACACAGTCCAGGTGGGGTCTCACTAGTGATGAACAGAAATAATCCCCCTGGCCCTGTGGCTCCTAATGCAGCCCAGGATGGGGTTTGCCTTATCTGTGATGGGGGTACACCGTTGCCTTATAGTTGGCCCAATGTCTGCTATAATCCCAAACCCTTCTCAGCAGGGCTGCAGCTCAGCACAGCTCTCCCAGTCTGGCCCGATGCACTGGGTTATCCCACCCCAGGCGCAGAGCTCCATGTCTCCCCCTTGAATGTCACAAGGTTCCTGTTGACCCAGTTCTCAAGTTGCCTGAGGCCCCTCGGGACTGAAGTTCTGCCACTCATTGTGTTAGCCACCTCCCCAGTTTAGTGTCACCCATGCATTTTTTTTCCTCTTCACCCAAGGTGGAATCAATTTTTTTTTTTTTAAACCTTTTTGTTGTTATATTAGATTACTGTTTAATGATCTAGCACTCAGCTTATCCAATAAGGATCAAGACCCATCAAATAGTATAAATGCATCTGGAGAGAGTCTTTCTGCCTCAAGCTGGTTACTACAGAAGACAGGCTGTGTAAACAGGTAAGAGCTGACTAACAGGACCTAACTGCTGAGAAACACTGCTCTGTGTTCAGTGGTAGAGCAAAGTGCAAAAACATAGGGAAGACTAGCCCCAAAGCTGTGCTTAGCTTTGATTTATCCTGCTGCTGTTTCCTGGTCTCTTGACTGCTCCCAGATCAATTAATTGATCTGTTGGGTCTCTATCCACTTTGTATGATTGTGTTTCTTTGCCTAAGTTGCCACTGATTTTTTTTTTTCTGCTTTCATTTAATTGACGTTTATTGCATTAAGCCGTGATACTTCTGTTCCACCACCCTTGCCTCTCATCTCCCCTTCCTTCCTCTCCCATCCCTTCAATCAACCTTCCTTTCTCTCACTTCTCCCTTCTTTTCCCAATCCTTTGCTTACAACAGTCTGTATCTGAACTTCTCCCTCACCATTCCTGTGTTTGTCTTGTACCATGACACTTTATTGCCGAAATGACTTCTCCAATCGCCCTGCTGCTTCAGCAGTGTCTGGTCTGCTCCTCTGCAATGCAGGCTTGGCTTCCCGGACCTTCTGGGGGTCCGGCCAAGCTCTGTCCCTGTGCTCAGTAGATGTGAAGCTCYGCTTTGGCAATGAATGCGTGGATGGTGTGCTTTGAGACAAAGTGGGTTAGGTGGTGGCAGAGGATGGTGGGTTTGGATGAGTTATGACAGACGCATCAACATGGCACTGGAGTTTCCTAACTGGGGGCTGGCACTGTCAGTTTGAGTGCTGTCYGATGGATTGGCTTGAGCTGTGATCCGTTAACTTGCATGTCACTTCAGTTAAGCAATGGAAAATGCAAAGTGTTGTCCACTGTTCCTCCCCCCGCCCCCCAGCCCTTCTAGCACCTCCATCCTTCTGTTTTCATGGGTAGCTCCTTGGCCCAGGGAGGACGTGCTCCCTGGGGCTCTAGCCTTAGCA
The DNA here is from genome assembly GCF_003343035.1 of Apteryx rowi. Taxonomy (NCBI): domain Eukaryota; kingdom Metazoa; phylum Chordata; class Aves; order Apterygiformes; family Apterygidae; genus Apteryx; species Apteryx rowi. The sequence goes on along the minus strand of NW_020450794.1, from coordinate 3,343,161 downwards.
TGCCACGCTGTCGCGCAACTCTCACTGACATAAGCACTATCCAGGCTATCAACCTCCTGGTTTATGAACTTTCTCTGCTTTGCAGAAGAGCCCAGTTCCAAGTCATGAAATTGCAGTCGACACAGATGCTTTTGACAGAGGCAGGTATTTTACTACAGATCTCGTAGCTTAACAAAGAGGCTAATGTTCTCATATCCAAGAGGCCTTCCAGGAATGGGTAGGAGTCACTTAATCTTTCTCACAGTGCAGCTCAAGTGCTCAGAATGGAAATCTTGGTTACTTAAATTATACAGGAGCTTCAGGTACAAAAGGGAGTCAAGCTGGAGTATTGTTACAGCAAACACTCGCTCCAGATACACACACAAAAAGGCACAGGCACACACTGATTTTTAAAGAGAAGGGTCTGTTGGGGCAGCGGCAGGGGACACACCAAAATCCTCCTTTTAAAGTCAAGTGCAAAAGGTGCTGAATTAAAACATTATGCATGCCCTGGGGAAGGGGGGACAACTCTGACTAGTATTCATTTGGCAGCAGTGACTTTTCCTTGGTTTCCTTATGTACAGACACTTCAAAAATAGAAATAGCCCTAAATTCTTGCAATGACTTTCCTCCCCTTTAGCCATCTAGTGCAGATATCTTCCTTTACACGCATGTAGCATATTGAACTGAAACAGCCGATTCTGTCTTGAGCTGTCTCCTTTTCCCATCTGTCTGCTGGGCAGCATGGGAGAGCGGTTTGTTGGACTGGCAAAACACGACAGTCAGATTTTGAAGAATCAAGTTTTTGTGCTTGGAATCCTGAATTCAGTTTTCACTTCTGTTTCTTTTAGTAAGTCCTGAAAAATACTGTTCAGCCACCACTGAGCCGTGCTGGCGATGGGTGGGCGGTCATACGGAGGAATCTCTGGCGGACTTCAGCTGCATAATCTTGCTTCTGCTGACAAACGGGTAAGCTGTGCAAAGACACCCAGCTGCCACTGTAAATCCCAAACTGCACCAAGCACAAAATATAGACCAGCTGTATCCATGTTCTACATCATCAGGAAGACTATAGATGAATTTGGGGAGACGGTTTAGATCGTATGATATGCTGGCTGCATAAGTGCACAGAGATATAGTGCAAAATATTCCTGTAAGTGAAACAATCACATTGGTATTTTGAGATGTAGCATAGGGTGAATAACAAAACAAATGTTAAGCCTTTACTAATCAAATAACTTGCACCCAGTTTTGTTGATCTAAGTTATCTTGGGAAGCACACAAAGTTTTAGTATATTACCCAATTATGCAAGACCGAGCCCTAGCTCTGTGGCTGCGAATTGCATCTTGTGAACTTCCTGGTTGCTACTTTTAAGAATAAAAATCTCTTCCATGACTTCAGTCATGTCTGTCTGTCCTGCCCTTACAAACAGAGCAAGGTAGCTAAAGCCTCCATCTGCGATCAGATCTGATCCACATGTCAAGATAGCGCCAAGGAAGCTAGGGTTGTGACGCAGAATCCCCTCCGTGGGAGCAGTGCCTGCTGTTCGCCTCAGAGGAGCCAGGAAAAATTGTTTTGCATGTGCTTTGTGTAATCTGATCTGAAGGTTATTGTGCAGGTAATCTACCTCTGTGCACGGCCCTCGCCAGCCCCCCCCCAACATACCTCTGCCGAGAACCGTTCATGCTAAATCGCTCTCCAGCTGTCTGTAGGCACCCTTCTCCCAGCCTAGGCTTTCYGTTGGGTTGCTTTTCATTAAGCGTTTTTCGCTAGGCTATGTTTTTCATTAGGCAGCTAAATTAGCCATGCACAATGAGCCTTTCCTTGGGCCAGTGCCTTCCAAATTTATTAAAAAAAAAAAAAAAAAGCTATGCTGTGCTTTATAGCTGCTCAAATCAAAATATTTCCTCTGGCACAAGAGAAAGTGTTACGCTCATCCTCGTGAGTTTGAATGCTTCAAACATCTGCTGGTTTCTTTTGGGGGGATTTTTACCTCTTCTCCCTCTCTCCCTCCCTAACTAACCTTGAATTTTGTAACTAGTGCTTTTTTAAACGTATCCCCCTCCTCTATTTCCTATTATTAAAGGAATCATATAGTCAAACACCAAGGACTGAAAACTGCAGCAAGGGACCCTTTCCAGCGTAGAGAACAAAGAGATCGCTTAATATGTAAAGGGGTGGGGGGTTGCTTTAGCCCTGCAGTCCTCTCCTGCTGTTGCATGAGGCTTATAAATTTTTTTCACAGGTTTTTGTTTCTAATTATTGGATGTTGCACTTGTCTGAGTAAGCGACTCATTTCATGCAAGGGGCAATAACTGGAGTTCAGAAGGAAAGGTGTGCTCTGCTTACTGGCATCCTACGCTGCCCGCCCAAGGGGAACCTGGGGAAGCCTTCGTCCGTAATTAGCATGCCAGAGCGACGGGTTACCTGTCATCAGGAACAGAAGGCCTGCAACGTGCTGGGTGAGGCTTTCTTCCCAAAAGAAGCTGACTGCTGCTACGATACACCCACAGAGAAGAACTGCCGCAGCCATGCCCAGGAAACCGGCTGTGATTCTTCTTAAGTCTGTTTCCACCGAAAACAAGAAATAAAGAGCAGGCAGTACAACGGTCATGCCTTCCATTGCAGGAAGAAGGGGAGTGATACCTGGCAAGAGCCACAAGCTCAGCTGGCCCGGGCTGGGCAGACCCACAGCAGGAGTAATTTCAGACCTGCAAGTACCTTTAAGTAGGTGGTGATCCTTTCCAGGACCAAAACAGCTAGACTGTTTTCTAGTTGTGCTATAAACTTCCCAATATTATATGAAGCTTCAGCCATACATAGCATTCAGGATGCGGGTGCAGCATGGATTTATGCAGACGCACAGTGGTATTTTCTGTTTGTTCTCTATTTCCTTCTAGAGTTACATTTAAAGTAACTTGGATGGGCAGAAATATTCTTGCTCTACTTTCTAAATGCTGGGGAGTTTCCTTGCAGACAGGTTCTGCCATCATTTAGTATGTGGTTTCTGACGTCAGCTTCTGAAACATCTGCTACTGGATGTTTTCCAGAGACAACAAAGCACAGGTCTTTGACTCAGCATCTGCAGACCCTTGGGGAGGTGAGGGGAAAGGTGATGTGCCTGTGAAAGGTGGCTAAGAGAAGCAAGCTTACATGCAACAAGCTTAAAATTTATTGCGTGTGGTATTCGCGCTTTCCTGGAATGACTGTGGCTTACAAATAGAAATGAGGGTGAAAATGGCTGATGGCTGGGCCCCRGTGGGACCCTGCTTCCTCAGCCCCTTCCTCTGCAAACTAGTGTCCCATTGCTGCCTTTCTCATGTGAAATGGGGAGCGCGTGGCAGCGACCTCCCTGGGGAGGAGCAGGCCGCGCCGAACACTTACGGAGTAGATGCCATTCATCTTGCTGGATCGCCTTCGTCAGGTTGAAGGGGACGTTGCGCAAGCGTATTGGCTGGGAGAAGTGGTACTTGATAGCGGTGCATCTCTGAGCGATGCCTGCCGGAGAGGAAGACGAGGCGTTCCCAGATCAGGTAACTGAAAACACCCCTGTCTCCCCTCAAAGCGCTGGGAGTTAGTCCCCTTCCTCACAGCTCGTCCTTGTCACCTTGTCCTCATCCTCCCCGGCCCTATGCCACGTGCTCAGCTCCTGCCCTTCCCCTTCTTCTCCGAATACTCAGCTCTAGTCCGTGCCACCAATGCCAGCACCCATGGCCTGGCTCCTTGGGAGACCACCATTGGCCCACTGCACTTGGGAAACGTTACCCACGATACGAGAGCCTTAATTGCCCCCCAACCCTGCCAAATACAGGGGTCCTGCTTCTGTCTGACAGACGAGAAGGGTTCCCAGACCGGGATGTAGGAACAGGGGGAGATGCTTACTCCTAGGCTGCCGAGTAAAGGCAATCAATGCGTTGCTCCTCCTCTCACGCTGAACTCGTGCCTCTCCCGGCAAAGACGAAACCTTCCCAGAAAAGGCTGGTGCTGCAGCACGAGAAACAATGCTCTGACTAATGCAAAAGCGCGGGCAGGAACCCTGCCCGCTGGGGAAGTGGCTATTGCTAATCTCTTCCAAGCAGTCCACGCTGGCCGGTGGCAGCACTGGCCAAGCCACTCCTTGTCACCAGTGAATTTGCAGGGGAGAGGGAAGAGAGGGGGAGACACGCTGGACTTTGAATGGGCATTAATTTTTGCAAGAGCAGAGGTGAGGGGAAAAAAAAAAAAAGAAGTGCAGGGATCTGGCTGGATTCCAGCTGCCATGTGATGTGCCAGTGATAGATACCCTCAAACAGCCACCATTCGGCAAATGCCGCAGGGATGGCTGCCCCGGTGTGCCCTTTCCATATTCGAGGCATTTTTGCCTGCCCTTGTTCTTAGCAGAGCAAACGCCAGAACAAGTTGTCACTGTCTCCGGACTGTCTGCGTTATCATCCTGGAAAGATAAAGGTGTTTTTCTTCTAATGCAAAGCACAACTCTGTGTGTGTGTGTGTGTGTGTGTGTGTGAGCATAACTGTGAAGTGCAATGGAAAAGCCTCCTGTTTGAGGAGAGGGAGAAAAATGGCCAGGCTGCAGCACTGCTTTTTTACACTCTTACATTAGTCATCCCTAAAAGTCTGAGGTTTAGCTCTTCTCCCTGGACCTCAGGATTGATTTCAGGAGGAGGGTATCAGTATAGGGCTGGTGTGTGGGGAGCTCCTGGCCTCTCACCTCCGGAGCCAGCTGGGCCCTTAAACTAGCCTTCCCTCATGTGTTTTCCTTGGGGTACAATTTACGACCATGACCAACCAGCCCTGGGACCAACACAAACTGCAGCTTTTCCCCTGACCCTGCATCCTTCAGCATCCCAGAAGCATCTGCCTGCCTCCATGTCTAATCCTGAGATCACACCACCATTAAGCAGATGCTCTCTGGCCCCTTGTAAGGACACCCTCCATCTCCTCCGATCTCCTAGCAAAGAGGACGGCCTAGCCCCAGGCCACCTCTGTGAACAAGGATAGATACAGCACTTCTTCTCATCCAGCACAGAAAGATGCTGGCAGGGAGGGTTGGGAAGACGCCTCCAACGGAGGCGAACCACATCAGCATCGCCAGGCCGAAGCCAAGAGGAGCCTGCCAATGCACACCCGCGGAGGAGCTCCAGCACTGAGCAGCAGCCAGGCTTTGGGGCTGCAGAGAACAAAGTGGCATTTTGGATCTAAGCAGCGGCAGCATGGATGGGTCACGAGCACAGCTGGCCCTGGAAAAAACRACGTGTCCAGCCTCAGCAAGGTATTTTTGTGGCTGGAGGGTGCAGATGACTATGGATAAGGCTTGTGATCCCTAGAGGCACAACAGTAAAATGTCACAACAATTCCCAACATCAACCAGAAGAACTCTTAAAGCAAGAGCTATTTTCTGCATCTCTGTTCCTTGGCGTGCGTGAGCTTGGCTGAAACTGGTAGGAATTGCAGCACTAACATTTGCACCTCCAGTGGCCTAACAGAAAGCTGTTCACCTTACTCTCCATCTGGTAAATGTGTTTTGGGGGGCAGGCCTYGAAAATGTTCAAGGAAAGGTGCCCGTGTTACTTCTTGTGCCTCAGATTCCCTGTGGGGCATGGTAATGACCTCCAAAAATGGGATGGCAGAGGGAACAGCATGGGAGCTGCTCCCTTAGGAGGGGGCTTTTTTTAATCATGAAACAGGGTATGTGCTGGTACACCTCAAAGCCAAGCTATCTACTGACCCTAAAATGAAACCGTGGGCAAAACCTACGTCCCAGCACATCACCGCACATTCAGTAGCGTTGAACGAGAGGAAACAGGAAGGCATTTGGCTGAAGTGTCACAAGGAGCTTTCACTCCCAGAGCCAAAAGAAACTTTTAYTGAGTGAGTTTGGCCCTTCCGAAAGGCACTGAAGAAGAGCTCAGCCTGACTTGCTGCAGCACGGGGCTAGACCATCCCTCCGCAGCCACATTTCGTCAACAGGAGGAAGCAGCAGAAGCCACCCCACAGCTCGGGGAATGAAGTGATGCCTGTTGCCGATTTGGTCCGTTTCTGAAGGTAGAGGGGAGCGCATYGCTTTCCACTCCATCTGTCTCTCTCACCACAGAGAAGTTACAGACACTACCGGAGAAACCCGTGGGTGTTTTTACATGAACAGAGAAAGCGCTGGCAGCTGCCAGGGATAGAAAGCAGGATTTAAAGGGAAAAAATATCCTGCTTGCTTCATTCATATCAATTTCTACCCCAGCAGAACCTGGCAAGAGCATAAAATGGGAGCAAATTTAAACCATTTCCCCTCTGATGAGATAAAAAAGACGACTGAAAGGCAAGAGCAGGCTGCGATGGGGATATCGGTGCTCTCCAGCAGGATGTCCTCTAGCCTTTCCGGACAGAGCTCAAACTCCCTGGCATTTCCTTCCGTAACTCATTCACAGCTGCTGCTATTCCCAAACTTGTAACAGAGCCCAGTGCCTTTGGATCGGCTTGTTGAGCATCTGTGGTGACTTCTTCAGCTAACCTCCTCCTGCTGCCTTTCCTGGCTCCTCTGGCAGCAGAAAGCAGCCCAACGGGCTCCAAAGACCTGACTCACTCGCCAGCAAAAATCACAGCAGCCCGAATCCGATTCTGGCAGGTTTTAAACCATTTTTATTTGTGGCGATGTAGAAATAGAGCAAAAGTCATAAAAAATTAAGCCGAGCAAAGGATGGCTGGCCCAGAGAGGCTGGAGGGACAAACGCACCAACAGACGCTGTGTAAATACCTGCCCGAGCTTCACCCGCCTYGTTTCCTCCTCCGCTCCGATAATCCCTCGCCAGACCAGGGCCAGCCCCAGCTCCGCGCCCCCACGCGCGTGCCCAGCAGTGCGGGGGGTCCTGCGCGCCAGCACCTGGTGCGAGGCGGGCAGATGGGGCCTCGTTTTATTTCTCCCCCGTCAGTCACCAGGAGCGTGGGCAGGGGGTGCCGGGCAGGAGGAGGGTGCCCGGCCGGGCCGCGTTGGGGCGCAGCGGGGGGGACCCCGGCGGCTGCGCGAGGAGGCGGCGGGCACGGGGAGAGGGGCGCTCGGTTCGGCAGCGCGGAGCCCAAGGGGGGAAACGCTCAGGCCAGGAGACGGGGCCGCGGTCCCGCAGCCGAGGGGGAAGGCGCTGCGCGGCTCAGCTCGGCCCGGCTGGTAGCGACGAGGTGCGCAGATGGGGTGCGTGGAGGCCGTGCCGGGGGTGATGCGCAGG
>NW_020450794.1:3312694-3334902 GCF_003343035.1 Apteryx rowi | reverse complement strand
GCCGCCCGCGCATGCGCGCGGCCGTTGCCCCGCCCCGCCGTCACGCGCAGACGCGGAGCCCCGGAGGAGCGGAGTGGGGGGGCGCGGTGCGCGTCTGCGCGGTGCGGCGGCGCGGCGCCATGTTGCCCGAGCGGGCCGGGGGGAGGCGGTGAGCKCTCCGGTGTTGGGTTCCCTCCCCCCCTCTCCTCGCCCTCCCCTTCCCCCGGGCCTCGCCCGCCCGCCCGCCCTGGGGGCCGCGGCCGAGTGGGGCCTCCCCCGGCACCATGAGCGGCAGCGGCGGCGGGCGGGTGTGCGACCTGTCCCGGCGCAACCCCCAGGAGGACTTCGAGCTCATCCAGCGCATCGGCAGCGGCACCTACGGCGACGTCTACAAGGTACCGGCCCCGCCGCGGCCCTGTCAACACCGGCCTCCCGTGGCGGGGAGGGGGGGGGCCGTTGCTAGGCGGCACCGCACCCCCACACACCCCTCTGGGTGGGTTCCTCCCGTTGCCAAGCAACGGGGTCGCTCCCCCCCGCCCGCCCCACAACCCGGAGGGGAGAGTGTCCCCGTTGCCAAGCGACGGAGCGCCCCCACCCCTGAGGGGGCTCTTCCTGTTGCCAGGCAGCGGGGTGCCTCCCCCCCCTGGGGCCCGGGGCGCGGTGACAGTGTCGTCTCCGCGCTTTGCGGCCCGGCCGCCGCCGCGGTGCCGCCTTCGCGGACGGGGCCTTGGTGCCCGCCGCCCTCCAGGGCCGGCGGGAGCCTGGGCGAGAGGCGGGACGTGCCCGCTTGCCCGCTGCGGGCCCGGGGAGCATCTGGGATCCCCCCCCTCCCCCCCCGCGGCGGCCCGTTTCTCAGGTGGGAATGCCGCTGTTTCGCGCTGGCCTCTGCAAAGCGTGGGGCTTCAAAAGCGCGGCGGAGGGTCACGAAAGGCGTTATCAAGGTTGTCTGACGTGATTTCAGTCTCTTTAATAATCCTGTCCTGATGACAGAAAGGTAGAAAAAGCATGGCCAAAGCAACTCTTGCCACACCTAACTTCAGCTTTCTTTGATTTTAGCCTACTTGGACATTTCCTCTTCATCTGTAGCGTATGTTGCTATTTTGTGTATTTTGACTGACATGATGTGGCACCTGTCCCGCAGGTAGCATTGCACCTCTGGTTACCTTCTTTCCGCTCTGCGGCACAACAGAGGAGAGACTTGAGGTTTATTGCATGTAGTGTGTTGGAAGCATCAGTTTAGCCATGCGTTTTCCAAATGTCTTCTGGTTTTGTCATCGCAGTGTTTATTTATTTAAGCAAGCTGTGTTGGTAGACAAGACCGTAACAAAACATTTAGAGATATTCCACAATTTGAGGCTCTGTTGCACAGAAGTAGCACTGATTCCACCTCTGCCTTTAAGTGAATGTGCCTAGAAACAACGTCGTGTCTGGGGCAATTTTGGTTTAATCTAAGCTCACTTAAATGTTGTGAAAGTTTCAGGACCTAAAATCCTCTTGTTGTTACACTCTTAGCGCGCAAACTCCCTGCTTTATTAATTACTTAATTGAAAAGGTTTTCTGTGGGTTTTTTTCCCCCACCTTGCCAATTCCTTTGAGTATTTGCATAAGACACTGTTTTKGGGTTTTTTTTTAAATTATCCATGTCTATTTACTTCAGGCTCTATTTTTTTTGTTTGTTTTTCTGCAAATTGTTACCTTGATGTGTTCAGCTTGTTTCTAGTGCAGTTTGAAACTGGCCTATTAACTCTGGTGATATCATTTTTGATCAGTTTTTCTGAGTGTTCTTTGGGCAGTTTTGTTGTATACAAATTAACTAAGTCATCTGTGTTTACTTTTTAATTTTGAGAATGTTAACGCCAACCATAGAATGAATATTTACATTTGTAATACTGCTATGCATATGAAACCTGTCACGTTTCATTGAATTTGTCAAGGTTTCCTTGAGGATTATCCTGCTTGCTAACCATTGCTGTAATTATTCATTCCCTGCTCTGTTAGTAGCCGATACTTGGTACTGCTGTTAACTTTGKTTTTTTTTAATTTGAGGCATAGAAGTCCTCTCCTTCCTAAGAATGGATTTGTTTTTGTTCACCATCTACATGTGACAGTTGAGCTAGAAGGTGATATGTCAGAACATGGATACTCTAGGCTGGTATTATAATTATTTATCTTTCCTAGATTAGACGGAGATGGGCGCTTTCTGATTCGGTACTGTAGGTTGTGGACACTGTAGGGAAAACGAGATGTGCTTTTCTCCTGGATGAATTATTGACTGCTTCATTTTGAGGCCAGGTCTTTTCCAAGGTACCTTCAAAGAGAAGCACAAAATTAGTCCAAAACCAATAATGAAGGCTACTTTTAATGTCCCAAAGAGCAAATAATGTCTTACGGGTCATTCACATGTGAGCTTACAAGGGCTTTATCTTAAATTTGTCCGTTTTCTTACAAAACCTCTTTCATTTGCTTCATCCTGGCTTCTATAAATGAATTTGGTCTGTGGCTGATGAAATAAATGTGCAAAGCTGAGGTTTGCCAAGTGATGATGGTGCTCATCAGTGGTGAAATCTCAGCAAATTAGATTCGCAGATGCCTGAATGTACTTTGGGAAGCCTCAGACTATTCCGTATAAATTGTCTGAGAACTGTGTGTTTTCCCGCTTAGCTAGGAGAGCCATGTAGGCACGTATTTTTTCTGTTAGTTAGTAGGGATTATTGCCTTAATAAGATGACAATCTTATTATGTTGACATTCTTGCTAAATGCTGACCTTTCCATAACCTGCTTTCCTGGCAAAGTTTTGAGGAGCTGAAAGCAGGGTAGGCTGGCATCTACTTCCTTGATCTTTTTCAGTCGGGCTTTCAACCTGAGTTGTGCATGGACCTACAGTTTTATGAGTAAAATACACGATTTTTAAAAAAGTAGGTGGACTACTTTGAAGATCTTAGAATTTAAAGTAAAAACCTGGGGTGCGGGCTGAACTAAGGAGACTATAAAGGAAATGAGGATATTGGTCAAACTGATAAGATCCTACTCTTATGAGTTCTGCTGTTTGGCTGGTACCTGGAAACATGCTAGTGCACCACAAAGTAGGGATTTTTGACTTAAACCAATATTTTGTAATCATCTGCCCTCCCACAAACCAGCTTTCAAAGAGGACTTGGAGAAGGTGATAATGAATTTGTTGTAAGGAAGGTAATGGGTAATTCTTTTTTCTTGGGCATGCAGTTTGTTCTGTGTCACCTATGCTCAGTGAACAACTAAGTGTCTCTTCTAACTAGCACCAGTGCAAGCTTGTTGTAGGATATGAAACTTGATCTGGATTCCTTAATTTTTATGTATCATGGGAACATAAATACTGGACATAATATTATTTTCAGTGATGGTTTGAAAGAGATAGGAAAGATGCCTTTTTTTTTTTTTCCTCTCCTCACTGCAGCTATGTTGCCATGATAGACAAAAACATTAATATTACAAAGTCCTCATTACACATTTAAGTAAAACACAGGACTTGGAGATAATCTGTTCCCTTGTCCAGGGATGTCCCCTCTCAAGGTTGCCAAAAGGAGTTAATGATGAAATCTAATTACTATTTTTACAAATTACTACTACAAATTATTACAGTTGATGTTTCTGTAACAAAGCACAGAGAGGCAGCCTCCTAATAGTGATTTTGGGAGTTGAGCTTTTCTTCAGTTTTGCATATCATGTTTTCATTTGTATGGTTTTTGTTTTCTATGTCTTAATAAAATTTACTGCTCAAGTAATTTAGCTTCAATATAAAGTCTGGTTTAGAATTTTCAATTGCAGTTATATGTCAGGAAAACTCTTGAATTTCACCTTCTATTTTTATCAAATTTTCTCATCCAAAATGACACCTGCTCGCAAGGGTGAAAACTAGTTCTGCTGTCATACAAGTTATTTCTGCCTTCTGTGTTTCTGTATTTCACTGTTAGGAAGAATTGCATTGTGTAGGATGGTGAGCAAAGTGTGAAAGAGGAATTATGTTCTGTTGTGGAAAAGAGACACTGTTTTGTCCTGCTGAGTTTCAAGAAATATTTCTAGAGTTAAACAAAGTGGTTGCTTTATTCTTTTTGCTCTGTATCAATTTCATCTCATTTATCATTGCTCCTCTGCAAGGGTATCGACAATATCATGTCTGTCGTATTTCAGTTCTTCCATTATAGTTTCAACCAGTTAACAGATGAAGACATAGAACGTTGTAGGGTGCTCTTTGCTTGTGTCTCATTTAAAAAAAGAGAAAAATGCATTTTTTTCAGTTTTCCAGTCATTTGGTATAGGAGCTGTTTTTAGTGAGGGAAGTCATGTATTTACCAGCTCAGCTGTTTCCCTCTGAAACCCTTTCAGAGTCTCTGAGGAGCATCTCATGACTGTTACTCCTTTTTTCTGTCAATCAGATTTGTTTCAGAACCTTGTCTGTGGTTTCTAGTATTGCTTCTATGTATTGCTAGAAGAGAATATGTGCAGACCAGGTTAACTTGAAGAACCTTCTGTTTTGCAGCGTGACACACAGGCTTCTTTCCTCCTGAGTGCCATTAACTCATTTTCCTTCCTTGCTTCTCTTTCCTGCAGTGATCCAGTATGTCATCAATTCTTGTATGGGTTCTCTGCTTCTCACATACTTCAACTGCGTCCCGAGTTTTTTATGCCTTTTAGTTGTATGCTTTTTGATATCCATTTCAGTCTTGCTTTCTTGATATATCTTATTACTGTTCAAGCTCCTATTGATTTCGCTAGGAATAAATGGCTGTTTAGAAGGATCTCTGTTTCAGCTTTGATAGCCTTTTGAAGCTTGCCGATCAGCCAGACAGGTGGATGTTTTGCCATCCTGTTCTTACTGCCCTGGGTGGTATACACTTTACTGTCTGTGACTGTGGTTTCCTAAAGAAGAATTCGTGCCATGCTTAGGGATTTTTTTTTTTTTTGTCTTAATTTAGGATCTTTTTGTTTAACAGCATCCCTTTCATCAAAGCATTCCTTTCTAAAATTGTAGTTCTATAGGGTTTTGGTATCATGTCTCCTACTAGAATATAGAACCTAATAATTCTTATCATAATTCTGAGTAGTTCAGCTCCCATTTGTTACATCCTGTGAGATGGGGCAAACTGATATAACAGTTCACGGTTGCTCTAAGGGGAAATTCCCGACCTGATTCCTGGCTGTACACTCCCACAGCTCACCCTGCATTAGCTCTGGAGCTCATCTGCTGGTGCCAGGGCAGTTAGCTACCCTGGCAGAAAACTAACCCCAACACCCCCCCCCCCCCAAAAAAAAAAAAAAACCTAACCATTTTCCTGAAGAGCTGAGCTAATCCGAATCAGGAAGTTTTTCTCTTTTTGCGCTATGGAGCGAGCTATCCCATGAAGCAGTAGCTTGCTCTATAATTGCTTGTCTAAATTCCATTCAACAATTCTCACTTAAAGTGGTCAGAAACAGATGCAGCCTGTTGTTACCATCTTAGACATTGCTTTTTGGCCTAGTTTTTGTTGCAGCATTAGGGATGTTATATTGCCAGCTTCCATTTGAAGGACAAATATAATCTTGGCAAAAGATTTACCTCCATGGACCTTGGATTTTATGTCTATACTAGTTCAACTGCATGAACCTCTCCTTTTTTAAGTTTAATGTTGTGGCATAGGTGCAGTACTAACCAATAACCTTTCTCCTCCTTTTCTCCTTCCCCTCCTTTTCTTTTCAGACACACGTCACACGTTTTTGCTCGGTTGGTGTTTTCTGAAGAGATCCTAGCTGGGCACTGCCATATTGCATTGCTTTATCATTCTCAATTTCAAAGTAGTAAGGTCTTTCCAATTGTGAGGCATTTCRGTTAAAGATTTTTTTATATAATGCAGTAACAATAAAAAACTAGACTCTTCTAGCTCTTATTTCTGTCAGGTGCCTGTTTTTGTTTAGTGTTTTGATCTGACATCCTACTGTTGTCACAGAGACACTAACAACTATTTCCATTATTTCCTGTTTAATTAGGCAGTGCTTCTCCAGCTTGACTAAAAGGTTGTTGGTTCCTTCCCCTGCAAAGATATGGTGGTCTAGACCTCCAGAAGAGTGTCACTCTTTTAGCCAGTGGTGGCATCAACATCTTTTTACAGTTTTCCAGAGCAGACATTGTATAACTGCTATACACAAATACTGTACACATTCAATGCTGTAATTGCATCTTGGTGCAGACATTGTATGCAAATAGCAATATCCTTACTTCTGGAAAACCTGTGTAATGCGTTCACCTTGACATAATTCACTTGTTAAATGGGCAGGTGAATTGTACGACAGTTTTGATTTCTAGATAGATGATGTTTGGGTCACGCTGCAGTAATGATGGCAAAGCAGGGGTAATATTTGTGAAATCTGCATTTGCAGGAATTAGTTGCAGGCTCCTGCTCATAGAAACAGGGATGAGAGTAAAAATGCTTGACTTCTGCTCTTACCTGATCATCAAAAGAGCTAGGAATTACAGCACTTGAGGTGCAAGTGGAAGCCAAGAATGAATGTGTATTTTCTTACAGAGAGAGTGTGAGCCTCTCCAAAATTTCTGGTTGCGTTTTCCAACACCCAAATAATATCTATATTTTTTTTTTGAAATTGTTCTTCAGTCATCTACCCCTTATTTATCCTCTAGTCTCAAAAATGTCAAGTAATCGGCAAATCTACCCCAATTAGACTGAATGAAAGCATATGGCAGTATCCTCGCCCTACTTGTAGGCTAGGTATACAAGTACCCTCAAAGTAAGAGTCAAAGCCAACTACCATTTTCAGCATGTGTTGAGAAAGCTTGAACTGCCCGGTGCTTCTTGATCTGTCATTCATATGAGCTCAGGTAAGGAATCATGTCACAACCAGTGATTTTAAGGGTAGTCGATGTGACCTAACAATAACTGTCAGGGATACCTAATCTTCAGCCTTTGTAAGGAGCCCTTGTGTCGCTACAATCAGGACGATGTCTCTTCTACACCCAGATTAACAAAGGCAATTCATATTCTTACTTGTGACAACACCTTCAATGCTGATAACTCAAATGGAGTATGATACAAACTGCTAATTTATTCAGACTGTCTACTTCARGTCATGTTTTCTTAAGTAACAGTTCATGTCCATAAGAACTGACAGTCTACCCTTCCTGAAGGCATTGGCAACCTGAGTTAAATCMCATTTTGTTCCTCCTTTCTGGTTTTCATGAACCCAGGAGGATTTTGGTCCAAAGTACAGGCAGCTGGCCAAAGAGTTACATTACTGCTGGTAGTGAGGAAAGGATAAATGCCTAAGCTGAAAATGAAAAGCCACAGCATTTGTTCTTTCCTGCCCACGTTTTGAACAGTTCTTCAACATCCTGTTCTCAAAAGAAATTCCTTTACAGTGGAAGGGGGTTGAATGTTGACAGTGTAGGTTTGGCAAGGTCGCCTGCCACTCAAAATCTAGTCCTTTGGCTGGGATTTTGCATGTCCTACTGTAGATGTGTCTATAGATATGTCTGCTTACTATGGATGGCTTTCTGGCATTGCCACTGCGTATGACTTTGTGACAAGTATCCTCACGTATTTCAAGCAGTTTTGTTCTGAAGTTCTCATCAGCTGCCTACCCACCTTCTGTCTTGCTTTAGTGGTCACAAGTGTAGCGACCTGTGGAGCCATAGCCAGGCAAAGAAATTCCTGAGAGTTGAACACCGTATTGTTAAAAATTTTACCAAGCATCTTATTTTTCCTGTTGGATGAGCAAAATCCCTGAAGCCTCTGAAATTGTTTGGTTTTCAGTTCTAGTCTTGGACATTCCAGCTGAATGCAGGATATGTAGCTTCAGGATCTCATCACTTGTATCCAATACCACTGTGTCTCCTTGATTATCTTGCTAGTACATATTGCCCCAAAGCAGGTCTATTAGTGGTAACAAGACTCCCTGACAGTCGTCTTGTCAAAGCTTAGGCAATCTTTAATGTTAATCTTGGCAGTTAAAAAAAATACTGACCTTTGATTCATGAACATCTTGCCTCTATGTTTGTTTCTCCCTGTGAGAAGAATGTGTTGGGGAAAGAAATGAAATCAGGAATAAACATCTCTAGCTCACGTTTAGGTGATGCCTTTCTCTCTCTTGTGCTACCCTTGTTCTCTGGTGCAGGTTAAAGGGACTCATTCTAGCTCTTCTTTGTGTCTTCAGCATCCTTGGTCCACCCTAAGGTGACAGTTGGAGACACTGCTGCCATCAGTGGGGTAACCAAATAATTACTTACAGGGAAGGTTGCCAGAGAAATCTTGGGGGTTTTTTAAACTGTTTTTTCCACAATCTATCAAGTTTGCTTTATTCTATGACTTTTTAGGATTCCCACTGGTCTTAGAATCTGTTCTTAAGTATCTGTGTGTAGATTATCTTGCAAATGGCTGTACTCCTAGCATTACAGAAGAGCATTGCCATACCGAGGAACAGTGAGAGGTTGGATGTCAGCTGTGCTACGACCTATCCAGAGCTCTAAACGCAGGAACACGCCCTGTGTTTCTTTCTGGGCTTCATCACTGGATATTTTCCATGGCATTTTGGTTTCTGTCTTGCTCTTTTCTCCCTTTCTGGTTCCAGAGCCAACTCTCAAGCTGCTGTGTAAAAAATCAATACCTTATAGCATTTGGTGAGTCCTACACTCTTGCAAAGTAGTATTGTAAATCAGTTCTCTTTGATAATAATAAAAAAATGTCCGTTTAAAATGTACATTGGCCATTCCAGTCATCCAAGCCATCAGCTCGTGAGCTCCCAAGCGACTTTTAAAAATGAGGTCATTAGCAGTGCAGCAGGTGGGTAATGATCTGCATCATTCAATTCTGTAATAATTTTATAATAATTCTACAGATCTGGTCTTTCATTTGAAAGTGGATGGGAAACTGGATTCACTTTCTGTGCCCTCCCTTGTGAGTGGTCCAGTGTGGTGCAGCAGTGGGTACCAGGTCTCCGTCAGGCGATCGCTGAGCATCCTTCAGGAGCTGCTGCCTCGGAGCTGGGGAGCAGCTTTGCTGCCCTCTCCTTGCAGCTGGGTGCAGGGGTACAGAAGTATCCTGCAAATACAGGGGAAATGCCCCCCCCCCCAAGTTGGTACTCAGTTCTAAAAAGAGAAATTATTATTGTCATATTTTGTGTTGTTTCTTAGTGGCTTTTTAAAAACTTAGCTTCCTTGCTTTCTTGGCAGAATGTAGGCTCCAGCACGAGGGAGCCCCAGGGAGGGTGCAGTTAAGCTGTTGAGCGATGGCTGCTGAAGCTGGCCACAGTGCTGCTGAGATCAGGTTGCTGTGTGTGTGAGGGGAAGGCTATTTTAATGCCGCCTTCTCACCCCTTCGTTCATTGGCTTGTTTGCTTAGCGCCCTTACAGAAGGGGAGGATGCTCTCACTGGCTGACAGCAAGGATCGAGGGGCAGGTAGTGAAGCAAGAGCAGAAGACATGTTGCTCTCGTGGTCGGAGAGAGGGTTAGAAGGCATCTCCCTCGTTAGAAGCAGTYGCATACTCTGCGGGGGGCGGGGGGCACCTGGTGCTCCATGGCCCTGCTTTTCTGGGGTCCGCGTTTACTATAAGTACTTTGCAAGTAATATCTCAGTGCTCAGTTGGTTGTGGATTTTAATATGGAGGTATAGCATAATCGAGGCCATGCATAATTCAGGACTGTTGTGTGCCAGCACAATGTTGCTTGAGCACACTTAAAGGTTAGAGTTCGAGACCTCGGTACAAATTAGCCATTCAATGTTTTTGCGAGATAGTTTGCTTTGTCATTAGAAAATAAATCCAGTACAAGAAGTGTTGTTGGAAGAATGTTTCCTACAAAAGTATCTCTTTTCAGAAATGTCCAAGCTTGAGTTTTTCAGTTGAGTCACGTGAGTAGGTCTAAAGATTAGTTGGTAGTTAAATTCTTCAAAAAGAGGGCATAATAAAGCAGGCAAAAGACCTTGTGTTGAGTATTGGGGAAGAGCGTGTTAGCCACTGAATTCTTACTGTTTGGTTTACTGTCATTAAGCAAAGACATGGATTATTTTAAAGAAGTGTTTTGGTTATAACAAAACTCAGTAGCAATGCTTATCTAATGAAAATATATGCTGCAAGGTCAATAAAAAATAAATACATAGTGTGTTTTAGAAGAAAAATCTAACCTTACGTGAAATAAATGTACAAAATATTTTGATGTATTGGCTCATACTGAGACTGTTTTTGCTTTTAAAGAAAAGTCTTTGTTTTGGACCCTTGTGCGTCTCAGTTGCTCTTTCCTTCTGCGTTGTCAGAGACTCTCCAGTTGAGATTGCAGAGTCTATTGCTGTGTTCTGCTCTCTAAATACGGTTTTGTTTCTTGTGTGTTCTTTTGTTTTTCTGTTGTGTTTTTTTTTTTTTTTTTTTGTAGGCCCGAAATGTTAACACGGGTGAGCTAGCAGCAATTAAAGTAATAAAACTAGAACCAGGTAAGTGTTTCTCATGTGAAATAATAAGTTACTGAAACTAAATATTTTCATGCTTAAAATACACTTTTACAAAATCAGTTGGGTTCATGTTGAGGATTTAAAAAAGGGATGATTGTTGTTGCCTTCTTCTTAGTGTAGGGCAAAATACTTGTTCTTAAAAAAAAAAAAGTAACAAGCAAGATGTGAGAAGGAAAAAAACATAACTGGAGGACAGTTAAAGGAAAGTTGATTTAAAATTTCAGTTTGAATGGGGTTTTTCAGCCTTGAGTACTGCCTTTTCAACTCATGTAATGCAAAAACCTGCACAGAACAAGAGAAATGAGGAAGACTGCAAGATAGAAAAGAAGTTGGCTGGCAGAAGCGTAGAAGGAGAAGTATTAAGAAGAACAGGTGAAATGATGGGTGAACAGGGAGCCTGGCTAAAACTTTGGGATGTGCTAGATTAATGCTTGAACTGTGGGTATGTCCTAATTTTACAAAGTGCCTCTCCCTTAGAGGTCAGTTATCAGCGTGCCAGTGCTGTTTGATTAATGTGATTAGACTTGTTGGACATAAGTACTGTAATTTGGGAAGTAACACGTCCGAGTGTTTTAACTCGCCACTGTTGGTGTTTCATTTCAAAATAAATGTAGAGGGAGGAAAATGCTTTAAATATTACCTGGTTTTGTCCTTAAGGTCTATGCAGCCAGAGAAGGACAGAAGTTACTACTTTCTTCTATTTTCTCTTATTTCTGGAAGTGATTAGAAATATGTGTAAAATGTATGTAAATTGTTTTTTTCAAAACAGTATTTTACTCTTGAGTTCCAAAAAATATGTTCATGATGCATCTTTTATTCCAACTGAAAGCTGGGGGGGTCTCATTATCTTGGCTAGTTCTTCTGCTTTAACTTTTTATGGAGGTTCCCCTCACCGAAGCGTTTGGCTGTGCATAACGTAGTGCTGGGTGGGCGATCCAGGCAAGACGAGGAGCGGTGCTGGGCCCTGCTCTGGAAGGAGGGGTTCGCACGTGTAAAGGCCGAGCCGGGGAACAACAGCAGCAGCAGCACTACGATTTAAGCTGTTGGCAACACACCACGAGTAGAAAACAGTGGACTGTGACATTACCTTGCAGCCTGCAGTCTGAAATTTGCTTTCAGTAAATAAAATACACATACATATCAGATCTGTGGTTAAAAAGTAACATCTTGATGACCTAAGAATTTGGTAATGCATTGGTAAAAACTTAAAACAAATGTCTTCTTAAATAATAATTTGGCCAGTTCTCCTGGAGTTTATTTTGTGTTACATTTGGAATTTATTAGTAGCTGTATAACTGATAAACATGAGCTTGCTGTCTATACTGAGACTTTGGACAAAAGCTTTGGCTTCCGGCTTAAAAGCTCTCAAATTATGCTGAAGCGTGCTATGACAGTACGCCAAAAGGGGAATTTTGACATGTCTCATCATGAGAGGATGAGTTTGAATTTTCATGCTTTTTCAGTTTGTTTAGTGTCTCTTATTCATGACATTAATTTTTCTTTCAAGACCTTCATGCTTATTTTACCTGTGAAGTCCTTAAAGTTAATAAGGATGAATTGGGGTTTTTTTGAACTGCGTTTGTCTAGGAGCTAAACAGACTTCCAGAGAACTACTTTAAAAATAACAGTAACAAATGCAAAATAGCTACAATTTGCCCTGATGACTTAAGAAATTTCAGCGGAGCCCCAGCATGAGATACTGAATTGCAAAATAACATTTGATAGGTATTTGGGGGGGGGGGGGACTCTGTTATCAACACTCTCCTACATCTTGATATCTTTTCCCCTTTTCTCTCTTCACCTTGCCTACAAAATCCCCGCACATATCCCCAAAGCAAAAACACCGCTTGCAAACATCTCAGGTTTTCCTCTTGGCATGTGTTTTTCATGATGTATGCATCTGGTAAGAACTTTCTATAGAAAGACAGGTGCAACCTGAGCATGAAATAGTTTTGGCATTTACCCGGGCCTTACTATGCCAGTGTTTTATCTGGACATAAGCTATACACAGGCCATAAAATGTTGTGCTCGCTGAGTATACTGAAAAGTTGCAGTAGTGTGCTACTGAAGGGTTTTTGTTCAGGAAGGTGATACAATGTAGGTTGGACACGTGGCCAAAAATAGCAAGGTTTGTCGTGTTTTTAAGAACCTAGGTTAATGACAGGGTATGTGCAGATGGACACAGTGGGGTCTCAGGGAAAATACAAAGTTTAAAAAGAGCTGTGGCCRATGTCATAAGAGATATCGGATAGCAGATGTGAAGTCCATCTGGCCTGGAATGAGACCTCTTACCTTAAGAGTTCAGTTTCTTATTGCTAAGACCTTGCTGACAAATATTGATTTATAGCTGCTTTATATGTATGTGAAACTGGCGGGTCATTAGTTTTAATTATTCAAAATGTTTATTTTTAAAACATGTGCTGAAAGTCTAGTTCAGAGGCGGGTATGGACCAGGCTGATGAAAATATTTATTCTTCTGCTTTTCAGGAGAAGATTTTGCTGTTGTGCAGCAGGAAATCATTATGATGAAAGACTGTAAACATCCAAACATTGTTGCTTATTTTGGCAGCTATCTCAGGTACAGTTTGTTTCTTTTGCTCATATACAAATGCCTCTATCTCCTTGAAAAGGACAGGTCCATAAGGATTCTTAGACAAAACATAATTTACCAAATCTGTATTATTCACTTGTATATTTTTCATTTACCTTAAAATCTGGTCTGTTTACTGAAGTGTCCCTCTATAAATAAGTATGTTTCTTTTGATAAAATCCTTCTGTGACAAAGTAGTCATGTTCCCTTGGAAATGAGTTGTCATTGAAAAGCTTTGCATTTAATATATAAATGGAAGAGTTAAGCAGAAGTGTGAAAAGTGTAAAGAAATAGTAGGCATCTGTAATCTGTTTAAATCTGTTTCAGTGAAAAGTATCTTAAAGTTGCAAAACTTTGAGAAGTATATATTTTGTACCACACTGCATAATACAATTCTCAGAAATATTCTGACTTTACTGGTGTTGGCACGTGAAAGTGTCTGAGAACTTAAATTTGAGTTTTATGGAGAAATAAGGAGGAAAAGTTTGTGTTTTGGGGTTTTCTGTTTGTTTTGTTTTTTCCTCTCCTTGCTTAGGAGTAGTAGTGCTACGTTAAATCTTAAAGACAAATCTGTACTGAAGCACACAAAAGTGGAAACTATGTAGCCTTTAAAAATCCCACTGGTGATTGTGTTT
Organism: Apteryx rowi; assembly: GCF_003343035.1. Taxonomy (NCBI): domain Eukaryota; kingdom Metazoa; phylum Chordata; class Aves; order Apterygiformes; family Apterygidae; genus Apteryx; species Apteryx rowi. The sequence continues at coordinate 3,321,233 of NW_020450794.1, read as the reverse complement.
TGAATTTGCCTTGAAATATAAGAAAGATTAATATTTTGGTTCTTTAATCTTTGTTTTTCCCTCTTGAGCTGCATTGTTCTTTAGTATATGTAATAATGTACATTTCAATCGTTTTGTCTTTTTTGTTCTTTTTTTTTTGTAGTCCCTTTTGTAAGGTGTTATGCTTACTTGTTACAGTAGCAATAAACTCCATACAGAGTCTCTGTATTTAGAAAATTGATAGCAAATTCTTAATTACATTTGATATTATAATTCTTTTTAATACAGCCTGATACATGTTTTATGCTAGATATATCGATTGCTTGATAGTAAGGACTGCCCCTTTTTTAATGATGGATTTTGTGAACCTAATACTGTCATAATTTTAGTCATATCATACAGGCTTTTGAAAACGTGTGATACGTTTTAATGCAGTTTCAGAGGCTTCTGATTCATTTCAGATATTTACGTATATTCTCTCTGCTTGGGGACGGTATAGGTGGGACATGATAGCTCTGCATGCTGTCAAGGTTGCTAGACCCCATCCCTCATGGAGAGATGCCAAGTTCAATTATAGGTACCTTTACCAGACTTCAGCAGCTCAAGCTGAAATTTTCCATGMTGGGTATCTGCCATAGCCTAAAGCTTTTCAGCAATATAGGTCAGGTGCTTCGGAGGCTGGGGCTAGGAAGAAAGAGATGATATTTTCACATGAAAAATCTTGGTAACTTTTATATTGAAAGGCTTTTGTGCACCATCTTTGAAGCAGGAATTTAATATTTGACAGGAGGTGGCTTTTGTGTTCGGAATGTGTCTTTCCCTTTCGAAAATCCTTTCCAATTTGGCCAAGTCACCTTCTGAAATACTGCAATTTTTTATTTTATTTTTTTTTTAACTTTTGTTCAAGATCTATTAGAGTTACAGTTTTCCTTACAGCCAGCAGTGCCCGCGTTGGTGTGTGTTTGCAGCACTGCAGAGCAGCTGAAGGTGCACTCCCCAGCTCGCTCAGCCGAAGTTAAGTGGCTCCTTGTTTTGCTCAGGGGGGGAACTGGGGCGAGATGCTGAAACGGCGAGCGTGGAGTGCTCTCGTGTGCTCTCAGACACCTCGACACTGAATATCTGTGTAGTTGGAGCAAACGGAAATTGGCCATGTTGTGAACATGCCAGAGTTGGAGTCGGCAGAGGGGGAGAGAGAAAGCCCGGGCGAGGAGTGTGGAGGAGGAGGGGAGGTCTCAGGCTGAAGGCAGAGCAGTGGTGGCCCGAGGAGTTTGATATTCTCCCTGCTTCTGGTGTTCAGTGTCCCGGGTGGCCCTGGACACTCACCGAAAGCGTGTTTTCTCACCGGTGGGGATTCGTCACCTCTCTCAGTTCAAATGCTTTGTTAGCCTTTGCCTGCTGAATGCAACTGTTGCACACTTACAGGTATGATTCAAGCCAGTGGGATCTGTGTTTTGAATTATCTCCGTTTTATAGTCATTTCAAAGGGGTGTAGTGGAAAACCTGGTCATATTAGTACTTCGCAGACATAGTTTAGTGTGGAGCATGAAGGAAGTTTCCAAGAGGACTTTAGTTTTCAGAGTAGGATTGAAGAGGAAAGCAAACCGTGGCATAGCTCGTTAGATGAACACCATCTGTGCTCGACGCTGAGCGAAGCAGGGAGTCGTGCGGCCAAGAGCAGGCAGTCGTGTCCTGCGTGTACCGTCACGTATACGCACGCACAGAGGGGGCAGCACGATCATCAGATGAATAAGCCGTGCTGTTCTGGCGTTCCCGAGTTTGCAGGGTGCTTGTCTTGGCAGCCTTAATGCTTTCTTCAGCATGGAGTTGATATGCAAGCTGCATTATGTGCAAGTTTGTGCGGCTGGGCGGACAGATAGAGCATATGTACATGTAGGGGCTTGGTGCTCCAAACTCTCCCGGGGAGTGTCTGCACTTCAGTTTTCAATATTTAGGTCAATTTTGAGGTTAACCTAAACTGTGAATTACTTGTGTTCTCTTCAGTATTGGTAGGCTTTTTCTTGCACATGAGCAATCAAGTCTTACTACTGTTAAATACCTCAAAATCTTGTGAAAGTGTTTTTTTTGTTGTTGTTGTTTKGTTTGGTTTGGTCTGAATTTGTGTAGTTATTAGTCTGTTTGGCCACTCACAGCTTGTCAGGTGCTAAAGTTCACTTATTTTTACCTTTCTACAGTCCTGRCAAGGAAGCTGTGTTGACATTTTTCCTGATACATGACATTAGTCTTGCACGCTCAGCAAACCTGAAAGGCATTGTTGCAAACTTTTTAAGAAGGTGGATTTACAAAGAAGTAGTATTTGAGGAATACAAGAAGGGAAGGCTGGAGCTCTGTCGTGCTCTTGAAGTTATCCCAAGTTGTTTTTCTAATGCGTGAACTGCTGACCAGAATGTGACTGTTCTGTTTTTGTTTGTTTTTGGAGGAAAGATTACTTGTTTTGTAGGAGTATTGACAAAAGTATCCAGTTGTCTTGCCGACTGTTTTTTTAAATCAGTCGTAGTGGGACTGGATTGTTTAGGATAACTAATAAAAAGTTGTTTCTGATAATTTTTAAGACTTATGTGAAAATAGATTGTGAACAAATGTTATCATTGCATTCTATTCTAATGAAGGTTTTGAGACTGAAAATGGTGCCTCTCCTCATGACACTGTACTTGGGCTGTGATGCTTTTTCTTTTAAAAACTTATTTTCCTCCAGTCTCAGGGTATCAAGATACACCTTTGTAGACCCTAAATTTAATTTTGGCACATASGCTAAGGCGCCTGCTCTCTTCTGGTCTCGCTTGGTGCTCTCCCCTCTGTTTAACAGGGGCTCCACCACTCTCTTGTCTGGACAACTGAATAGCTGCGTTCAAGAGACTTCTCGTTGCCTGACCTTCTGTTTTGCCAGCGTCTTTCAATACTAGGAACAATAAGAAAAATACCATCATCCTGCACTTGGCACTGCTTTGCACRTTGTTCCCCATGCTGCTCTTCTGTTTGTGTACGGATTTTCCCGCGAGGCCAATTTGTGCCTTGCTGTTAAGGGAGGTGTTAGGTTGCAGACACTAAGTGGTACTGTTGATCCTGTCTCCGTTTTGTTTGCTGCGCTTGCCATATGCTCCGCAAAGGCAGGCAGCGGGGTACCTTGTTACTGTCATGACATGGATCTTCACCTGCCTCAAAGCACTTGGGATTCAAGCGGCAGATTACTAGAAGGCAAGAGAGAGGGTTAGAAATGCAGTCTCCTTTTTTGATCCTCTTACATTTCCCTTTTCTGTAGGGCTTGGCCATGGGGGGAAGTTAGCGCACAGTAAGCAAGGGTGCGAATGTCCTGTGCCCACCTCCATGTCCCCGTCTGGGCCCTGTACTGTTGTAGGGAATGAATAAGGGATTGCAGGTGCCTGTCTCCAGTGCGCCTTTCTCACTCATGCTCCCCTGCTGCCATTGCTAATTCTGTTGTCTGTCACGAGTACCTGAGACTGCTTCCGTGTCTGCTTTTGATCCCTTATTTCAGTGAAAAGTCTTCATATTATGTCAAAGTAGCAGTGCTTTACTTAACCCCTAGAAAAGGTATGGAGTAAGAGCCGGGGACTTCTGTTGCCTAAAATGTCTGAAATGCCTTGACAGCATCTTTCCCACCGCTAGAGGAAGCAACKAGGGCTTGGCTTTGAGAAGCATGTGGAGGAGGGACATAGAGAGGGAGGACACCCAAGGCAGACAGCTCTGCCTAAGCTGTTACCTGCTGGTGAGAAGCATTAGCAAGTGCCAGCCCAGGGGATAAGCTCAGCATTTACACCGTTGCCTTGCAAAACACTTCCAGGAACGTTGGCGTTTCCCAAAGCAGTTTCTTGGCTATTGTAACAAAACCTGAACACAGGCAACCCAAAACCAGGGGTTGTGGGCGAGTTGTGGAGCAGTCATCAGTCTTTCCTTTGGTTGTCCTGTGTCCCGTGTATGCAATTGCTCTTTCTCCTGTTCATTTCCACTGCCAGGAATGACCAGGCACATCTCAGATTTTCTGCTGTCCAAAATGCCCCTCTGCGACCACGCTTGGTACATGTGTCCTACCAATGAAAATTACTGAGTGAAAATAAAAGAAGAAAACCATAACTGTGCCTTTTGTACTGTGCTGTTCCTTTGAGGTCTTCAGCCTGTTTATCTGTTCTTAAACTGGAGATCACCCTTTCCTGAGAGTGCAGTGAGTCAGGCTGAATCAGTTCCCCCGGAGAGAGGGATCAAAAGAGCTTCCCTCTTCCCCCACTACCAAAAATATCCACGGGTATTTTGAGGGAAAAGACATAATCTCAGCAGGCACTTGTCCACAACATGGGCTGTGCTGTGCCTAGCTTTGGCTAGAGCATTAGAGCTTCGSTCCATTTGTTGTGGAAGGAAGGAAGGAAGGAATTGAGAGATGGCGCTAGGGCTTTTTGTGTTTGGGGGGGGAGGGGGGGTTGTTTTGTTTTTTGTGTGTTTGGTTTTTGTTGTTGTTGTTTTTAAACCTCCTCTGCTCTAGAAGAAGTGGAGAAGTGAAAATGAGGAAGAAATAAGAACCCAATATCTGCATTCTCTCCGCTATCAGTAGAAACGTGTTTCATTTTGGTATCAATCTTTACAAAATTTAGTGTGCACATGTTTCACTAATACTGTTCATATTACTCCTATAATCACTAGAATATTTTTTGGATATTTCGTTAGTTATTATTTTTGACAGTGCATTATCACATAAAGATTAAATCATATTCATTGTTATGATTTGTATTTTTCATGATACAGAGCTTGTTATATTGTGCTGTGTGATGTTTGAGTCCTCTGACTTATCTTTCATAAGGTGCGGTTTTCAAGTGTGACAGCTAATGAATGGTTTATTCCCTTTATAGACGAGACAAGCTATGGATTTGCATGGAGTTTTGTGGAGGTGGCTCTCTACAGGACATTTATCATGGTATGTCAAAACCACACTTCCGTAAAAAGCTAAGTAAAGCTTGCTTTCAAAAAAGGAGATGATTACAGTCTTTTGGAATGGAAGAGGATGAATCTTAAACTTAGAACACATAATAATCCATTGAAGGTCGGCTTTAGCATGCTTACATATTTGTGTAACTTTTTTTTTGAAACAAAATTATCTGTAGTTTGCTTTTTTTTTTAAGAACAAGTTATTTCCTTCCTTCAGCACTTCATCTACTGACCACTACTTTTTAAAAAACATGTAAAAATTAAACAATGCTGTATTGTAAAAAGAACTTGTGCAGTTTTGCTTCATAGCCATTTTGTTTCTGAGCTTTCGACCTTTGTCTTAGTATAATCTATACCACTGCCTGCAGATACCTAGATAAATGGATTGATTAGCATGGATGCTCCTGTGCTTTGTAAGCAGTGACTTTATGTATGTTTGTATTGCAGTAGTGCCAAGAGGGCCTTTTTTTTATGCCAGATGCAAGGCATGCGAAAAGCAAAGGTGACCTATATATTTGCTTTAGGCTTAGGTGTAACAAGTGGTCGAAAAACAAGGGATGTGTAAATCTATTGCATAAAGAGAGGATCAGTCAATTGATTGCCGGTTTTCAAAAGGCAAAATTGGTTTTAAGGGGTTATAATGCCCTGGCAATAAGGTGTGTTTAGGAAAAAGAAAAAGCCATAAACAAGTAGTGGTTCTGAAGTGATATTTTTCAGACAGGAAATTGGTCCAAACTCTGAATTGCAAAGATTTTCTGCATTTGTATCTTCACATCCTTATCTTGTGTATAAACGTTTCTGTGTTTATCTCCGATGCCATGAAAACGAGGCACCAGCGTACAAATTCAGACTCTTCTAATGGCTTAGTCATTTGAGCACAGCCTGGTCAATCCCTCGCATCTCTGCCAGCGTTGATAAGAGCATCGTGCCTAATAGGTTTTCTGTGGAACACCTGTAGAGCAGGAAGCGAGCTCACATCACACACATGCCCGAACAAATGTCCTGCAGGAACAGCTTCCTGTTGCAACTGGCTTTTGGCTTCTCTGCTGCTAGCTAGAGTGAAAGGCTCTTTTCTGATCTTAACTAATTTCCACAGTGCCTTATTCCAGTTGGACCGTAGGCCTCAACAATTAAATCTTAAGTAAAATAACATTTAAGTTTGTCAGAATTAAATTGCTCAAAATAAACATACATGCCTAGAAGTATATACTCTGGGTGCTAATATATTTAGTTTTACATGGTTTTGGAGCTTTTCTTTCAGAAAAGGGTAGATGACTCTAGATCTGTTTTAAAGATATATGTTGCATGATACTCATTTCTTGTATGGTTATAGTTTTGAAGAAGCTAAGCAGTTAGGTGCTTAATTCTTGTTTAATTTTTAACTCCCTACTCCTTCAGTTTCCTTTGAGAAACCCCAGCCAATGTTTGTTTCCTTTGTTTTCTCTCCAAAACCTGAGAAGCTTGCAGTGAGAACAGCATTTCCTGTTCCTAAAATCTTTTAATTTCAGGATTAAAGTCCTATGACCAAGAACAGGTCATAGGCCAGTCCTTGTTTGTGTTTTGGTGTTTGGTTTATGCTTTTCTTTACAATTAAATCCTCCTCCTTTAAGAGGCATGAGTAAAATGGGGACCTGGGGGGAGAGGCAGACTCTTCCTTACTTTGGGAAGCGCCTAGGCTGCTCGGAGGGAGAGTTTGGAAAGGTGCATGGTGCTTTCCTCTGGCTGCATCTGATGTCAGATCCTCCCAGTGTGAATGGGAAGTAACTGAGGCACAGGCTTGGAAGGAAAAGTATCTTACCAGATTTTGAGAAAGAAATAACTTCTTTTTTTTCCCTTCCGTTTCAGTGACTGGACCACTTTCAGAACAGCAGATTGCCTATGTTAGCAGAGAAACACTACAGGTAGTATGTTCAAAGGCTCTTGTGTTATAATTTGTGTACAGTTGTTTTTTAATGTAAAAGTGTTAGAAGCTAAAAAATAAAAGCTAAACATATCTGTGTGATGCCATGGAAGTGCAGTGTCTAGATGACTTACCATTTTCCTCTGATTTTTTAGGAGGTCCTTTATTATAGCCTAGAGCTGGTTTGTATAATCTGCATAACCTCAAATTATCCCACATCATTTAGATGAAAGCTGCCATTCTTTCTGTTGTCTTTTTTTTTTCTTCCTCTTAAAAAAGGGAAAAAAGAGGCATATTTATTTCTCTGTGTTTGCGATACAAATTAGTTGCTGCACATTCGAAGGAAAAATTAAAGATTTGGTTTTACATATCTGATGGTTGGTCTGTGCCTGTAAGGAAAAAAAAAAAATTTGCCTGTGTACTAGAGATGTTCAAATTAAGGCAGTCAGCCTCTCCATCGCAGGTATGCCAGGTTTTACCTTTCCTTCTCAAATTAAAGGTTAAGCCCACCAGTAAAACTTCAACAGACACAGCTTTTTTGGAGAGCGCAGTTCTCGGCTTCTGCTGAATGTGAATCTCCTGACTGCTGGCAGCGGAGAGCTGCTGCCTTTTCCAAACGCGCTCTCAGGATACCTCTGTCCAACCTCTGTCTGTCGCCTCTGAGCCAACTCTGCCACATGCCCTTTACGATTTGCATACAGTGTGCCAGAGATTGCTGACTTCTGACTCACAGGACACAACTTTTTTTTTTTTTTTTTTTTTTTTTTTTTTTTTTTTTTTTTTTTTTTTTTTTTTTTTTTTTTTTTTTTTTTTTTTTTTTTTTCTGTCCTTACAGTGAAGTCTCTTACTTGACTTACGTAGCACGTGGGAGTGTTCTTCTTTTGGTTTTCAAACCTTTAATCCCTCTTCTCCAAAGTCTGAGAAGTGTTTAGTATATAAAATGGAATTTGTGAAATCACTATTTATTATTTGGGGAGAATTCTTGGTCAATTTGTGTAAATTGCTTACGAGTTTGCTACTTTGTATGTGTTTTTTAAGTGTTATGCCAGTACCCATTTTTGCATATTCTGAAGTTATCTGTAACCGTGTGCTTATTGCACCCTGAGTTTCTGATATCTTGTTATAGTTTATAACCCAGCAGTCATTTTTCTTTGTCAAAAATCTGAGAATATAGTCCTTCTGTCAGTCCGTAAGTCACTTGTCCAGTGTTCATTTTACCTCTGAGTCCAGAATTTCACTCGAATGCCTAAAGTTAGCTTTCGATGTTTATATTTATAAGCCTGTTGTATGGTCTGATTTCAAAAAATGCTCGCTATCAGTTCTGGTTGGAATCAGAATGATTTTGAAAAGGTAGGTCCTTTAAATATGAACTTTAAAGTACTTGCCTCCAGGCCTTCAGTTCTGAAAATGGTGGCCTCAAATTCTTTCAGGACAGTAGTAAAACTGAGCGAGTTGTTGGATTTTTTGTGCCAGAGACATCCAGAGATTTAAGTATGAGGAATATAAATGGGACTTTGCCAGCTAATGCCATTTGTTGCAATGGTCAGTTAGATGCTTTGATTAATTACACTTCTGTACCAGAAGCAAATCAAAATGAGTTCTGTTTTGGGACTGCCTGCACCCCTGCCATGAGGAGCTCAAAAATCATAGGTCCAGCTGAGTATTTTTTGTCATTCCCCTGAAGGACCCAGGCTGAAATATCAGCAAGCA
>NW_020450794.1:3249357-3312669 GCF_003343035.1 Apteryx rowi | reverse complement strand
TTTGCTTTTTTTTCTCACTTTTGTAGTTCATTTAAGGAGTTGGATTTCGTAACTGATTAGGCCTTCAGCTACATCACGTTCAGGTTTTCATGAGCTGACAAAGAGAAGATACCCCTAAAATATATCATCAGTAGTATTGTTGTCTATCTGTACAATGCTATTTACTTGAAAATTTGAAGTACCAAGTCATGTAAGTAAGTATTTCCCCCTCTTTTTTTTTTTTCCATCAGTCTATTTTGGACTATCCATGAAAATGCTGATAACTGATAACAGTCCTAATTTCTTTTTGGAATCAACTCTGTGATGTCTTACACAAGCTGGCAAAAAAGTCTGTTGTGCCATTAGCATCTCCAGTGAAACGTAGTCATTATGGAGGTTCATGACCTCAGAGTGACACAGATATTTACCTGCAGTTTGCCCTGTGGAAAAATATTTTAGAGATAAGCCTGGAATGCCAGAAGTGACATGCTCTGTGATTTTTCTTGCAAAGATTCAGTCTCCTTGTATTCATCCAAAGATTTTAAAATGTCTAACTTGGGTTGAGGCACTGAGTCCCCAAATCCTTTGGTGCCATCACCAAGACCCAGAAAGTCAATCTGATACTTCCTGCAGAAATTCATGAGTTAGAGTTGAACTCCTGTGCTAGCCCCAAGGCGCTGTCTGCTGGTACGCTTTTAGTGTTACTTGAAACCTGTAATGATATAGGAGAACATCTCTGTGCCAGGTATCTTGTGATCAGATTGTTGAATAGTACAGTGATAGGCAATTTAAAAGTAATTAGCATGGACTAAAAAGGTGACACTTAGCAGGTCCAGAAGAAAAACATTCTCAAGTTGAGTTTTCCTACAAAAGGTGCCTGCTGTTCTTTCCTTCTATCCATGTTTAGATATTATGCTACTAAGAATACCAAGTTTGCAAATGTAATTAACTTGCACTGAAAAATAAGAGTGTACTTCAAGCACAGAGTCATTCAGTTGACTGAATTGGACCCAAATCTGCCTGTTAATTTAATAAGAGATGTCTATAAAATGAAAAATACTGGACTAAATTATTACCTAAATATTTCCTGCAGGGACTATATTATCTTCACAGTAAAGGAAAAATGCACAGAGACATTAAGGTAAGTCAAAGCTGAAGGGAATTTTCGTGTTTTTAAAATCAGATATACCAACTGTTATGGTTCTTTATTGTTGGAGATATTTTGGAGATATTTTTAAATAGCTTGTTTCTTCTGCTTATTAGAATAAAACTAAATTTTTTGCTCAAGGGAAGAAAAAATTTTCTTTAAAATGCATTCATGGTAATAGTTTGTTCTTTTAATGGGAGCCAAAGAGAGCACTTATTTAGACTGGTGCTGTGAAATTTAGACATCAGCTGGTGCCCGGAGCAGCTCGTGTTCAGCTTGACATAAGAGTGCGTTCTCTGCGGAAGAAGAAAGAGCTTTGGCCTCTTCAAGAAATTTGACATGCCCGTCTCTCTGCACCTGCTAGTAAACAGAGCCATTGCTCTGGCCTCTTGCCTTTCCTTTGGTGAGCAGTTTGCAGGGCAGTGGCGGCTGTTTTACATGGTTCTTGGAGATGGGAGGCTGCTTCTTCTGTCTCCTCCAGCCCATGCTCAAACTAGAGAGGCGACCGCAAGTCAGATTCCTACCACTGACTTGTTTAAAACTTAATCTCAACAAGGCTGTACCAAAGCTGGTTTGCTCAGACTGTTATACTCTCTGTTGTAGCTTCCTTCTGGTGCCTCCCATTCACTTTTTGTCCCTGGAGAGTTTTGTTACCTGCTCTTCACCTTTCCAAACTCCTCCTTGCTCAGACTCCAGCTTAAACCTGGCAGGCTTCCTCCTGGATATCTGACAGTAAATTATGATGTTCCTTTGTGTTGTGCTTTTTGTTAAACTGAGGGTGCAATGCACGTGGTAGTTTCAACCGCATAATGTAGCCTAGTTTTGAGTTTTTCCAAGTAGTTCTCGTTGACCGCAGAAGGATATTTGGGTTCTGAGCACTCATGAAAATCACTTCTGAATGAGATATTAATTTGGACACGAAACTTGGATATTTTTGTCACAAGTTAGAGAATGCTAAATGATGCTTAAAAGGACACAGTGCACAGGTATCTGTTTCTGAACAGAACTGTGCTAATTAAAATGCCCGGAATACTTACAGTTAGATTTTACAAAACATTGTTCACACAAGCATGGAGAAACAGTATCGTCATCTGCAGATCTCACTGTCAAATTATACCTGCTTCCTTCAATAGCAAAGTTTTATGTCTTTAGAATACTTATCCTGTTAGTCTTGAAGGGCAGATAAGGTTGAGAACGTTTACTGGGCTGTCGCGGTATTTACCAAGCTCCGTTTATAAGGCTCCTTAACTATACTTGTGCAATGCTTGCCAGAGTAGGCTGCATTGCTCAAGTATTCCTGCAGGCCTGACTTCCCTTCTCCTGTAAAAAAACATAATCTGGAAAACCCTAAGTCCTTTGGAAACCCGTCTTTGCCTCCTTTCTGTCCGGTTTATGGGCAGTGCTGGCATTCATAGCTCTGCATTTAGCTTTGTGTTTAGCCAACTTCTACTTTTGCTCCGATCTACCTGTAGCTGGTTTCCTTCTTTAGATCAGGTTTGTCCTCAGTCCTTTTATGTGGTAATTTTATGGTACCAACTGTTGTTTTGGGTTAGTTTTTATTATTAAACTGAAGTAAAAGATACGTTAGTCACAAAAAAATGAACTTTTAACAATAGAATCTCTATCGCATAAGGACGGAAATAATTTTGCTAAACACTTGAATATCAAGGCTTGTCCTTAAGGCTATAATTACCAAGGCGCTCAAACAAGACAAAACCAGTTCCTACAGATGGAAAAGAAAATTAAACTACTTCCACTTTGACCTTTTACAGTTCCTGGTTCCTTTCAATCAGTGTAAATAGGAAAAAGAAAGTAAGAATTCATCAGCATAGGCAAATCATCATATTCCGCTGTTTGAGAGGGTTTTGTGTACAATGGGAACTCTGAAGTACCATAGGCTAGAGAGGACTAAACTTAAATGTCATGAGAAACCCTGTATATCCCAGTTCCGTTAGATAATAGAATGGCAAGCTGCCAGTTTCACAAATATTTCCTTTATAAGGCTACAGATTTCTTGAACGCCCAATCCTTGGTTTGCCTTTGGCCCCTAGGCTATCATGGATCTCCCATAAAAAAAAAAAAAAACTTTAATCAAGTATCAGAAAAATCTGCATGTTTTAATTGAAGGTCTTTTGTTGTTGTTTTTAAGGGAGCAAACATTCTTTTAACGGATAATGGCCATGTAAAATTAGGTGAGTTAATAAAACTGTTAATAAAACTCTGTTAAATTTGTATGTACTCTAAACATAATGCAGAAGACTTTCTAGTTTTAATCTCATGTAATGGTTTGTGTAAGGAATTAACGAACATCAGTGGGGAACACATCAGAATTATTTTTCTCTTGCTGGTAATATCTAACTGTCCACCATCAAATTAGTACTTTAGGAGTAATTGGGGTATAGTTTTGGAACACTGAGGTTGGAGGAAAAAAAAAAAGACCAAATGGTGTTGTGAAGGCAAGCTAAAAATCAAATCAGAGAGTGTTATTAATTTTAATAAAATGCAGCATCTGGAGTTCCTAGGTATGAAATGTAGTTTAAAATACTCCCTGAAGGAATCTCTTAGAGAGTGTTAAGTGACATATTTTTTCATATTACGAAAGCACATGTTAGGATTTCTATGCCAGCCACTTCCTTTCTTGTGTTAACATGTTTGTGTGCAGCCTGTGTATTTGGCAGGTGATCAAGCGGGGCTGACCCACAATTTGAGAGTCACCAATTTTCCATTATTTGCTCTTACTGTTTGTTTTTTGTTAAATATTCCCAGTATATTTAAAGAAAAAAATCTTACAGTGGGGAAACCAAACTGTCATGTTCATAAGCAATGAATTACACTGAATCATTGCTTCAGTTATGAACTGTCATCTTTTTTTTTTTTTTTTTTTTTTTACAGCTGATTTTGGAGTATCTGCACAGATAACAGCTACAATTGCCAAAAGGAAATCTTTCATTGGCACCCCATATTGGTAATTGCTTTCTTTGGTTGTTAATATAGTAGTAAAATATGCACCACTGTTGAAAACTTAAGTTATATAACTTTCTGGGTAGATGAATCACTGAAGACTGTCAAACTTTCTAGCTATCATATTTGAATTATTTGTGCTAAATCCTGAACTAACTGAACATCAGACAAGCTGTTGTAATGCTCTGAAAAATTGAAACAATGTGCTGCTATTGCCTAATGTATCTCAATTCAGTCCATTTCAAATTATCTGTAATTTTGCATGTCTCTGATCTTAAAAATTTTTCTTTCCTGATCATCCATTTTGGTGCCTTACGTTCCCCCACCCCAGCTCTGTCTCTTCTGCAACTCTTCTGTTCGTAATGAGGTTTCACTTTTGTCTCCGCAGATGCTTTTGCCACGTCTGAAATGTCTCCTTTAAGCTATTTTCTCTTTCTGTTTTTTTTACCTTGTTTAGACTGATTGAACTAAAACTTACCTTTCTGTTCTGTCTGTGTTGCATCTTAATCTTTCCCTCCATAAACTAGTTTGCATAATTCATACTTTTTATATTTCAACTTTTTAATTTTTCTCTGCTCTCTCTCTAGGGGAGTTGGTTGTTCCCTTTTGCCTTGAAGTAAATAACATGCTCTTCACTGTAAAATAGCATTTTTCTGCTGTGTGTTTTTCCTTGCAAAGCATTCAGAGCTTTCCGTATGAAAGTATAGCATGTCCAAGAAAAAGCATATGTAAAGGAAAAATAATCCAAATATTCAGACTTGAAATAGGCTCAAGCAGAGCATTTTTAGCATTCTTGTGTAGTGGAAGTCACGCCAAGGCATGGATTCGCTTCCCTTTCAGAGTAACGCAAGCATCCCTCAGTCACGGTTGCGTAAGGGGCCCATGGCTCTTTCCCGACTAAGACGTCTGGGTGACTGCGGTCCTGACCTCTGTCACTGGATAACTTCCAAATTGTGCCAGGCTTCTCGAATGACGCGCCAGAACCTTAAACAGTAACTTTGAAAGCATTACGTAGGTTAAATAGTGATGAAAAGCACCACTTCTCCTTTGCGAGGCTTCTCAGAGATTTGGGAGGAGAAGCAAGGAAGCAAAACTGTTGAGACTGCAGAGGGGAAAGCTGAGTGAGAAACAGCAGTGTGAAGGTTTTAGTGGTTATCAGAGGTGTCCGAGCAGGCAAGGATATGGTGGCTGGATGGCAGAGAAACAAAGGGGAAAACCGTGCAGTGTCTTTAGTTCCAGTAATCCATCTATTTACCTTTTCGCTTCTCTTCCATTTAATTTTAAAATTATCCCTTGCTCCCCCTCTACCTCAGTAACTCCTTGTTCCTCTTTCAGTAGCTTCCCTTTTTGATTTAAAGTGTGTGTGTGTGTCTGTCTGTCTGTCTGTCTCTCTTGCTCTCGCTTCTGTGAACTCTTTAATTTTGTGATCTTTTTTGAAAGTAGGGAGATTTCTTTACAAAGTCTAATATATACAAAAATCAGTTGAGCCGTCTCTGGTAACATCAGGCAGTAATTGAGGACTCATGGTATAGGTTAACATGCACAGGTGAAACTCTGGAGGAAATTTTTGTAAATGTAGTTTATCCAAATGGATTTTGTTTGTTTGTTTTTGGTGGTCTCCTGGGCTAGTGAAGTCCAAAGCTTAAAAACATTAACACATTTGCTGTCTGATACGGCTACACAGGACAATCAAATCCCTGATTTACTTCAGGAATCCAAAACATGTGACACTACCTACTGAATCATTTTCTTTAGGTATTCCTATTTATGCAGGTCAATTAGGAATGTAAAATTTTTCCACCTGAGGATCTGAAACTACTTTGTAAACTTAAATGAGGTCTTTCAACATTACAATGAGATAGATGTTACAGATGAGGAGAACTCTGTTTAGAGCTGACGATAAGTCCTCAGGTCTCATGCTTTCTGGAGACCACAAAGCTGTTGCTTGTTACATTCCTCTTTTGAATGCCTCTCCTCAGTCAGTTGATTGCTTTCTGGAATGACGTGCATAATTTTGTTTCAATTTTACTCTAGTTGAATGATTATATCTTAGACTGCGACAGTTCCTTTTGCTATTGCAAAAAAAGTCCAAAACCATTGGTTTCATCCACTTCCTGCCAAACATCTGTTTTCAAAACTGCCCATTTAGTCACTGGAAGATGGTTGATGAAAAGTTCACATTCGCTCCAGTGAAGGAGGGATTCTGTTTTGGGAATTATTTTCCTATCATTGCTCTCAATTAAATGAAGAAGTACCACAAAGTTAATTCATTGGAAAGAAAGGGACAGAGTGAAAGAAAAAAACTTGCACTTTCCAAATTTTTGTGAAATTTAGAAGCTTAAAATTAAGATGTGTATGCTATATACCTTTACATATATATGCATACATATATATCTAATATAAATGTATATACTATAAGCTTATAAATAGAGAGCTATAGAGGAATGCACAGTAAACAGCTGCATACAAAGGAATGTTTGTGGAGGGAAGTGTATCTAAAAGAAAAGTGTCTTGCCCTTTAGGATGGCACCAGAAGTTGCTGCAGTGGAAAGAAAAGGTGGATATAACCAACTGTGTGATCTTTGGGCAGTTGGAATAACTGCTATAGAACTTGCCGAACTTCAGCCTCCGATGTTTGACTTGCATCCAATGAGGTTAGTAAATGGTTAAAGCTTGTTTCAGCAATAGATCTTCATAAATAATCTGTTTGGAGTAGCTGGCTACGTGTGCTTGCTGTATTTGGGGCTGCTGCAAGGGTATTGAGTTTTAAGTGTTCTGAATGTATGTGACAGAAATTGTAACTCCTTCTGGCACATAAATGTGTAACCTTTCCTGGTAGTGTCTCTCAAACTGATGGACTTCTTACTGCCAACAGAAAAAGTGAATTTAATAATCTGTCTTGTATTTGTATCGCGATGCAAACCACAGAAATACTGTTTTTTCAGGGCACTCTTTCTAATGACGAAAAGCAACTTCCAGCCTCCTAAGCTAAAGGACAAAATGAAATGGTAAGCAGTTCTCTGCTTCAGTTGATAATGATCATGTATTTCACTGGACAAGGAATTCTAATGTTTACCATTTCATTTTCAGGTCCAATAGTTTCCATCATTTTGTGAAAATGGCACTTACAAAAAATCCTAAAAAAAGACCTACAGCTGAAAAATTACTACAGGTATAAATTTGTGTATGCCTTTCTTAAATGTTATGAAATAAAAATAAGCTTAAAATGACTGAAAATTTTAATGTGTTTTTTTTTCTTCTGTCTTTCAGCATCCTTTCGTTACCCAGCCATTAAATAGAAGTCTTGCTATTGAACTTCTGGATAAAATGAACAATCCTGATCATTCCACTTACCATGATTTTGATGATGATGACCCTGAGGTAGGAATACATTTTAATCATAAAATCAGATTGGGATTTCATTTGCCAACAAAACAAAATGATTAGATCATAAATAGATACATAAATACTATTTATTGAGCCACAGAACCTTTTGTGATCTCAGAATACTCTCAATGGTTATTTTTATTTCTGGTTGTGCTGCCCCATCACATGTACAGACAGCTACCAAAGTTATTATAGTGGGGGGGGGGGAAGGGAGAAGCTCAAAGAGCAAGAGATTTAAATATTTTTAAAATTTCATTTATTGTCCTCCTTGTAAGAATTTGTGTTGCAAAAGTAAATGTGGACTACTTCCCCAGTCCTGAGTTCTGCCATGCCTTCTGTTTCTTCATGGAGTGATGTTTGCATTCATCCGCAAGGAAAGCGTTCATAAAAATCATTTCACACTTGCATAGAACTTAGTCTTTTGCTCATAGTCTACTGTCTGCTCAATTTTGACATGAGAAGAAGAAAAAGAAGGATCCCATAGGTGTGTTTTGTCAAATGTTTTGCTGTGTGTTTCTTGCAGATTATATTTTTCTGTCTTAGAATAATTTAGGAGATTTGATTTCACTTCTGTCAAAGGCAAAATTTCTGCTTTTCTGCTTTAACAGCTGGGGAAAAAAATATCATGCTTATGTAAGAATGAGAAACTCAGCAGGACTGAAGTGTTTCACAAATAAGAGAAGATAAATACTTTTACTGCATCCCATCTTCACAGTTAACTTTATGCTAGTGAAGACTTTCCAAATGTTTACAGTTCCCATAACTTCCACTGATTCATTAATTGCATACTTAGGTATTTTACTTTTCTTTATGGAAAAACTAGTCTCAAAATGCCTTCAAATGAAAATAGTCTCACAAGGAGCAACTACTTTAAGGGATTCATCTTCAGATTTTACAAGTTAAATGAGCTTCCACCTTCTAGAACAGCAAAGACAAGTTGACGTGCACCGAGTCTGTTTCTGTCTTCCTTAGAAGTTGAAATGAAATTGGAGAAAAGCAAAAGTGAAATCTGGTTTTCTATTGTAGAGTGCAATGTTAGTTTTTGTTAAATATTTCGGGGCGGGGGAAGGCATAAAGATTGAATAGTCGATATGCTTAAAACAATTGCAAGTGAAAGAGAGCCCTTAGTAAATTTTTCTATAAAAACTCTTCAGTGAAGTTAAACACACACAGAAACTCTTACTGTATTAGACTTTCACATCAGTGTTAAGAGAAAGCTGTCTGATTCCTTACTGTGGACAGAGAGAGCACTGAGAAGCTCAGATCTCTTCCTTACAGTAAGCTCCCAGCATCAGGTGTTCCTTAGTTCAGTGATGACAGAGAGCTCTGAGGCCTGCCTGAAACAGAAATTCTGTTGAAACCGGAAAGCCAATGCTTTCATGAGCCATCATAAGAAGGGAAGATATCTGTTTTGGGTGTGCTTCCTATCAGTGGACTGCTCGTATCGGAGTAGCTTGCCCTGGGCTCTTCCCTGCTTTCCTGGAAGCTGTACTGAATTATCCATGTGCCATCTCCCTGTGTCACTTGCGTGCATCTTCAGCAGGAATCCCAGACGTCTTTATTTTGGGCCACTCAGGTGAAGAATCTCACTTCCCTTCCTGTATGGCATCACTTCAGTACCCATTTTATTGACAGTTACTTATAGCTTTCAAAATAGTATTCACTCTTTCATGTAACTTCTGCCTTATTATTAAGAAGGTTCTTCTGTTGTTCAGTATATATGAAGCATGGTATCAGGGAAAAGCTATGCCTTGTCTGGGGAGAAAATAATAGGAAGAGAAAACAACCTCACAGCAGTGATCAAAGACACTTATTTTCATCATTTATAAAGGACCTGGGCTGGCTGACAGTACTGAGGCTAAGCAAGCTGTCTCACATGTCTTTTGACTTTTGTTCTTTACAAAGTTAGTTCAAGTTTGTTGTTATTTCTCCATCATTGTTCATCATGTGGCGTTGAGCTCTTCAGTGGGCTTCAATCACCATTATCTGTAGTGCTGAATCTTCTTCATCAGGCAGACGACTCAGATGTCTCTTCTCGTTTCTCTCCTAACCATGTTACCAGATAACATTCCATCATTGGGGCATTTAATCCACCTGCAAAATAAAACTGATAGTGGCACTTGTGAAAGCTCTCTCTTGCACAATAAGCAAGGTAGAATCCTCTTCTGTGAACAAAGCAGATAACAGATTATCTGATGCATCTTGAGCAAGGTCTGTATTTCAGATGAGGAAGAAGTCCTGCCACAGATAAAGCAGTTGTTGGCATTGTGGTCATTCCCCGAATAAATCAAAGGGGATAAGAAATGTGCATGCTCTTTTTATACACAGTTGAACTTGCTCCAAGACCTGCCTGTTCATAGAGGTAGATGGAGGTGCTCATCCGAACTTGGGAAATATCTGCTTCTATACTAGAGGCAATCACCTGAATGCATCCATCAAAAATGGAAAGAAGCAACGTAAGATGGTACAACCTTGGTGAGAATCTTGAGCTTCAGACCTACTCCCTAATGTCTTTTTTTGAAAACTAGAGAGCTTTTCTGGTTATCAGTGGTCTTTGAAGGGAAGTCTACTGCCCACTGCAATGCCAGCTCTTCACCTGGCCTGTGCTGCTTTTGTGGGGATGCTATCTGTTACTCTTTGGATACTCTGGGGAGTTATGTGGGTGAGGCAGAGAGTAAGATGTGGATTTGCTGCCTCTTTGAGGAGTACCTTACTTTCTTCAAATCATTCTTAACTGTGTTCAGGCAAAGGTAACATATTCATTGTGGTTAATACTGTGGAAGAACAAAAGATAACAATCATGCAATCTGCTTATTCAAATGTAATCAAACAGGTCTCCCCTTGATATAGTCATTATTCATTTGGCAACATATGTGCGATTGTGCCATTTTTCCATCGTTTCCCCCCACCCAAGTAATGAAGGACCATTTGGTTTCCCATTCAGTCAAAGAAAGGATTTCCATCCGGAATTCTGCATTCACCCCTGGATGAATAAACCTTTGGAGCTGTTGGAAACTGCTTCTCCACCTCATTTTTGTGACAGTGATTCCTGTGATGGATATAGTGTTAGTGGAAAGGGCTGCAAAGAGGAAAGTGCTTCTGTTTGCTCCTTCATGCACTATATGTTTTGGGGCTAAGATTGCTCTTGAGCTCCATACTGCGCTTAAAGTTGTGTCTGGATGGCATTTGTGTCAGGGAGCTAACCTATATTCCTTTGTACTCGATCACAGCTTGCACACCTTGTACGTCAGCTGTTTCTATCGGTTTGTCACCTGGGTAGGGCATTCAGGGTGACTTGAGAACTTTGCCTCTGTGACAGGGTGATGAGGATTTGATAGTGAGCTGCGTTTGGATTTGTTAGGTGATAGCAAAGAGCCTTCCTTCCCACAAGAACTGTGACCCATCTTACCAGAGCTCAAGCAGTAATTCCCTCTGGGATGCTCCTGCTTGTGGGACCCACAGAGCTGTTGCTCGGACTCTGCGCTGACCCTCTGAGCGATACGCTGGTGCTGGTGCTTCCAGCCAACTTTTGAACTGTCCTTCGTTCATAACTCAGCCAGAGGCTCTGGGACTCTTCTCCCCATTGCTGCTCTAGTGGATAGAGCTGCTCAGTGTATGAATTGACATGTAGGCCAGCACTTCAGGGGTGTGGGTGTGGGGCATCCTCAACTGTAACTCTTCTTTAGTGTCCGATGTTTGTGTCTGTTCACAACCTGTTCTCCTCTTCTGTCCTGTGGGCTCCCAAGGGGGGTCCAGGAGTTCTGTGGGCTGGGAGAACCCAGTGTAAGGGCAGGCTCTGCCTGTAGCGCAGCGCAGACATCTGTGATGGGATCCGAGGAACTCGCACAATGATGCTACAAAGACAAAAATATGTCTCCCACCCCCAAACTTTGGCTCCTGATGGTTGTGTTATAAACATGCACGCACTGTGTGCAAGTAGACACTTGTCAACAGAGTTGTAGGTAAGCAACCTTTGAGCACTTAGTGTTTGAAATACTTGAGTAGAAAATCAAATCAACATGCATCTTGAGCTACAGTGAACCATTTTTTTTAAAGCTCAGAAGAATACATAATAGACAAACCAGACAACTGTAGAAGGGGAGGAGTGAGACATGTTACAAAAGGTGAAAATCTGCCTGTGAGATAAATAGGAGAAAATACATACCCATAATCTTGGCGACTGCAATTTCAAAAAAGACCAAAGTGAACATAAATGCGAGGTGAAGCAATATGAGTGTATTGGATTCTAATATAAAGCAAGGAGGTTGTGTGAGATGAAAAGGGGAGGAGGGCAATAACACTTTCAGATAATATTTTAGGGATAAACATGGTTCGTGACTCCTTGTGATTGTATAGCAGTTGAAGTTCTTTAATTCTGTCATTACTTCTGAATCAAAAGTTGCCAAGTGAAGATTAATATATATAAAAGCAAAGTTACAATATCATCATATCAGTTTTCTGACATTAGTTAGTTGGATTGCTTTCATTAAAAGTTACTTTGCTGCCACACGTTCAACAGAGAGATGTAGCAAACATACACTTTGCATGTTTAAATTTGAGGTTCTTTGGGTTACTCATAGATTACTTGGGCCAACATCAGAAAGAATTAACTTTTACTGTCTCTCCAAAAAAAAAATAATTATCACAGAAGACATGCTGAGAAAGTACTGTTAAGATTTGTGTTGCTAATGTGTGGGCCTGATTGTACAGCAGTCAGTTGGTCTTGTACTACTGTTAAGAAAGTTCATGCTGTAGTTTCCAAGAGAACCTGAAGTGTTTGATGTGTAAGGAAGAGAGAAAACCCAAAACAGGGAAAGAAAAGAAAGCCAAGTCTTAAAGTTCATGACACTTCGTTCAATACAGAAGTAAACAGAACTCCAGGGAAAAGTAGAAGTGGAACATTACTACAAATTCACCCTGATATTTATGATGGCATCATTCTTGCCACCCAGCATAAGAATACCAGGAATACTCTGTCCTATGTTCAGCTCTGAAAAGCTCAAGCTACCTTGTCATCTATTTAGAGAAGCTAATCAATGAGTGTTGGGGAAAAAGTTTAGGTTAGAAGCTGGGAATGTGATAAGAGTAGGATACTTCTATCTAAACAAATCAAAATACTGCCAATCACTTTGGAGTTAATGTTGCTGCTTATTTGGGAAATTATCAATACCATTAAACTGGAAGGTACAAAAAGAAAATGTTATACGAGTAAAAGTAAATGCTGGCCAGCATTGACTTTATCTCCTCAAATCCAGAGTTCAAAAACCCTTATGTTGAAATTGAAGACATTCTACAGATGAAAGGTCTCCAAATGATTCTGGTCAATTCTTTCTTCTTTTTTGATATTATGCTGAAGAAACATGCTAAAGATGAGGTATACAATACAGGGCAAAGATGCTTTGTTTGAAGTGAATATACTTTGGTATTAAAGCTTTTTGTTTTTTCTTTTCTAGCCTCTCGTAGTGCCTCATAGAATTCATTCAACAAGTAGAAATGTGAGAGAAGAAAAAACACGCTCTGAAATAAACTGTAAGCATGTATATATTAAATGTTCTCAATTTAGTTATTGATGTTCACCGATACCCAGCAATCCCAGTGGAAGTTATCTGGCATATATAGAAACATTTTTATTGATATACAGCAAAATAAAAACATGTGCAGTTTCATCTACAGAGATAGGCTCCAGATGACTTTGCAGAATAAATATTAGTGCAAAATACTTGAATACAGTCTTTTATGTCTGCACTCCAACAAATCTCAGCAGTGCTTCATCTTAAATGAGGAGGGTATAACCTGAGCTGATCAATGCATCTTCAGTCCAGAATGGGCATTCAGAGTGAGGCCAGATTCTGCTGAATAGCGCACTGTTACAGTGCTGCTTAGTAAGTATACTGTATCTAGGTGTCTGAACATGAAAAGTATTGCAATTAAATCTTGGACTGTTCGGTCAAAAGACAAAGGTTCCCATAGAGCTGAAATGAAAATCTCTACCATTTTATAGGTGTTGCAGGGGAAGCTTCTTCATCCTTCATTAATTTAGTATCTTTTTGTCATTTTTACTTTCAAATTGAAACAAGTCACGCTGAAATCAGGAAAGGAGGAGGTCGATTGTTGGCTGTTAAAACCAGACTCCATCCCCTAAAATGCAGTTATTCCTTTGCTTGAATTAAACCAGAGTAATACTTGAAGCCTTTTTCTTAAACTAAAATTAAGAGGAGGAGTATTAAGAGTATCTGCCAAAGAGCTGTCCTACAAGGTATGATTAGCACTCTCCAAATTTCATTCAAAGACCATTAGTGCTAGTGAGTCTCCCAGAAGAACAGATCCAAGAGTGAATTCACACAATGGATGTGTTTTTCTGTAAGTTACAGCTGTATTATTCCATTAAAGAGGGCACTCCCCTGTCCTATTCTCTAAATCCTTTTCCCGGTCCATCTAAAGAGAAGTTGGGGCAAATGATGACAGTGCTGTCTTTGTGATAGAAGATGAGCAATTTCTGTGCCCATTGCTTTCTACTGGGCACAAGCTGTGCACATGTCAAAAGTTTTCATCCATGGTGATAAGATGGACTTCTTCAACTGAATTATTTCTTTTTATTAACCTTTGGAGCTAAATTCTTTCTTATCTCAGTCCAACTTAAATTCTTGGTTTTCTTTTTTCCTCTCTAGTTGGTCAAGTAAAATTTGATCCACCCTTGCGGAAGGAGACAGAGCCACACCATGAATTTGTGAGTAACAAGTAGCGTGGGCTTTGCATATTAATCCCTGCAAATACTCATGGAGGAGGGGAAATCTAAGATGTGTGGCATACTTCCTTAGCACCCCTAAACTCATTAGCAATTTCTCTAGTAAGTGGTAACATATTGGTCCTAAATCTTTTGGTGCCACTACACTATGTGCAGCAAGACCCCTTATTTGGGGTTCTGTCAGGTGTGACGTCTGTGGTAAGCAACAACTCTTTGTCTTGTGGGTTTCCTCTATCCTTTATACCTCATTGCCAAGTATATCATTCCCCTTAGTTATAGAATTATTTGTTTACTTATAGAATTATTGTGCTTACTCAAGTTTTGCTCTCCCTCAAGCTCTCATTGACAGTGATTGATATCAGAAATACTGTAATCATAAAATTGAGAGCCTGGAAAGAGCTATGATGCCCTAAAGAAATGGATTTGGGGGGGATTATTACTTTCCCACACAAATAAATTTTCTGTGGCCCCACTTTGAGTCTTTAAATCACACCTGAGCCATGCTGAGTCTAGCAGTTGGCATATTTTGTAAAGATGTATTGCCACTGTTTCGTTGTTTTCTTCCCACTGGTCTGTCAGTACAAGGGGAATGAGAATGCAAGCAGTGGGGGAAAAGGTGTCTGTGCTGTCTCATACATGCTGTTGCTGTAACTTCTTCTCTTCCATGGCGACTGTTGCTTTCCACATTTGTGCATGTGGGCAGTTCCTTCTCATTCCTGATGAAAGACACTCCTTTGCTTCCTTACTGCAGGCTTCCATATTCTGCTTATCTAAGGCAGGTTTTAAGGTGAAAAGGCTGGCCTGTTACTGGGGGGAGGGACACCAGCTCTGCTACTCAAGTTGATTTTGGGAAAGGCGTGTGCCTAAGCATGGACTTTCTCTTCTTATAGTCTACAAACCCCACGTGCGTGGGATTTCTGACGCCGATTTCCTTGTGTGGCTCTGTAGTGTACCAAGGTCTGCTTCGCTGTGCTTTGGTAGTCTGCCAGGCGACTGTGGGTGGATGAGGTGGTATGTAATCTCACTCTTCCTCAGCAACTGGCTGGACAGGTAGTCTGCAGTTTCTGGTGTCTGTTCAAGACAGGAAAACAGCTTACCTAATCACACTCAGGAGTTGCTCAACAATTTCAGATACCCTATATAGCCCTTGACTTAACTGCTTAATAGCATTGTTTAGGGGCCCTGATTATAAATATGTTTGTTGAGCATGATAGTAAAAGGTGAGTGTTTCTAACCATCAACTCACCTGTCACTTCAAAATGATTTTTTTGGAGTGATTTCAAGTTRTCAGGACTTTGCTTCCCTACTGCATTGTTTGGATTTTAAAGAAAATGTTTGGTAACATCATATAGTTCAATATCATGCTTTTGTTCTTTAAGAATTTCATTTTATGTATAAGATCATAATTGCAAAAAGATCTTAATCGAGAAACTGAAGTTTTAAAAACACTTTTCCAGTTAGTTCTCCTGGTATTCATTTTTATTTTATCCATCACCGACTATACAAACAATAACTGAGCTGGACAACCTCGTGGGATGGAGAGGTGGCTTTTTTGCACCCTTTCAACCTGTGTTGCTAAGCTGAGAGGAGAAGTTTTTCTGCAAGGTTTAAAACACAACTTTTGAAAGCACTTCTTTGGCAGGTGTTCTTGGAGAGGGGTTGAGCTTTTCCCCACATTTTATATTAACAAGCAGGACCGTAGTGCTTTGGATCCCCAAAGCTCTTGCTGCTGCAAGTGGGGACTCAAACTATTCAGACTAATTTTGCAGTTAAGGAAATCTTTTTTGTATTGTGTATTCCTGTCGGAGTTTACATCTTTCCAAGCTGTCCAAAGAACTTGCCTTACCTCCCTGTCCGTAAGAAAGATCTGTAACTGCGTGTTTGGATCTTTCTGAAGGGGGAAATTAACTGCCCCACTGCCCCTGTAAGAATGAAGCATGCAGACCTGCTTTGGCCTTTCAGGATAAAAATTCCTTTATTTTAGGACACTTTGTATACTTTTCATCTTTAAAAGATTAATATCTTATTTCTGATGACTCGGCAGAAGTTTTTGTGTAATGCTAGTACAATTATTTGAGTTTGTTTTCAGTGTAAGCATGAATGGAAAAGAATGCCTTTTTATGAAACAATCATCAGTTTGACTGTCACAGAATTACTGTGATGTACATAAAAATGCCACTGCAAGCAAGATAGATAGTTCCAATAAGCAAAGGTAACTGCTTACATCAGATACTTGTATCTACATTAGCTGTTTTTGTAATATACTGCTAGCTGTAGATGCTGAATTAGAGTTGTGTTGGTTCTTGCAACTGCTGCAGGCAAGAGGGAAGCATAACTATGATTTTGTAAGTGAGAGCATTGGATTTAGAGACCAGAGAAAAACCATATTTTATCATTAGGTCTGAAACTTATGGACAATTTAAATTGGCATGTCAAATGCTTGCGAGAGAACTATTCAGAGAGTGGATGCTCTAGTGAAGAGCCTCAGCAGAAGACAGAGTAAGAAGTTTGTAATAATGTACATGCTCTCGGAGAGAGGAAATTATTTTAAATGGAAACGGGAGCAAGAAATGCCTGTCTCTTGCTCCACCGAAAACAATGCAGATCCCTTTTTATTTAAGCAATTCTTCTGACCCTTTTGCTTCTGTCTTACTAAGGCATGCTTAAATTTTATGCTAATTTACTTAAGGGTATGAGTGCACAAGCCAAAGGACTGGACCCCTGCAGCGTAGTGAGTTATTGGTGGTGGTACGTTGCCCATTATCACAGGTCAGCTGATGAACAATAATTCATTATTTTGGTGTAATTCGATAGTGTTTGGCGATGTGACCATACCCTCAGCTGTGTTTTGAAATACTTCCCCTCACCCCAGAACTGTTTTAACATGGTTTAAGCTTCAACTAACAACTCTTTTTTTTTTCTTTTTCTTTCTTAGCAAGAAAATTTCCCTTTATGTATACTTGCCTTTCAGTCACAATGTAAATAACTTAAGTTTCTTGATCTCTATCTAATGAACAGCCTGACAGTAGCGATTTTTTGGACAATTCAGAAGAAATATACTACACTGCAAGATCTAACCTGGTATTTTTCATCTTATGCCTTTCTTTGTCAATGTTGGGTTTGTCTTTATTTTCCTTCTTCAAAGCTTGTGTTTTGTCCTGTTGTACCAGTGTCTTCATCTGTGTTAGAGCCTTTCAGTGCAAGGTTTAGTCTATATGCATGTTTCTGTAATGTAGGAAAGAATTCTTAGTATGTTAGTATTGAAAATATCTAGCCCACATTCATGTCTAGTTGAATCATTTTTATTGAGGGGGCTCGTTCTAATTTATTTAACTGTCTTACAAATGCATAGTTTCTTAATTTTGGGGGAGGGTGGATTACAAATAGAAAAGACATTCTCTTTATATTTTTGTTTGGTAGTTCCATTAATTAGTCCCATGAAAGGCATTTAAAATTATATAAATTTAAATCTCGGAAGTCTCCCAACAATTATGTCACAGAATGAATGTAAACAATACAAATAACAAAGAATATTTAAAAAGCTGGGGTCATAAGTGCTTTCAGTGGCATTTGGCATCGTTTGTACTCTGATATATTTTCCAAACTTTCTCTTACTGCACTTCTAAAAAATTCAGTTGTTAGCACTGCAGTGTAAAAATTACTGTAGAAAGTGAGCTTTCTTTTTTCTTTGCTCTTTGGGAGCTATGCAGCTAGAAAAGCAATGTTTTTAAATATTTGACATCTTCATATACTGTGGAAAACAAGAAAAAAATTGAGAAACATCCTGTACTAGATGAACTGCATTGTTTTAATAATGTTCTTTGATTTGTGAGTTGTATAATTTAAGTCCACGGGGGAGAGAGGAGGGAATGAAAAACTGTGTGTTTGGGGATTTCTTGTTTTGTTTTTTTTCCTGTGTGACTTTTTTTTTTTTTTCCCCCTCCATTGGTTGGCTTGGTGTGACTTGAATCTGTCAATACCATAATTACTGAGAGCTTGGGCTATGTCATCTTGGTCTTGGAAGTAACTTCATGTAGGTCTGCTTAAACATTTCACAAGTTGTTTTGAGGTCAGTAGCTTAGGTTTCTGTGTGTAGTGGGAACAGCTCCATCCTGTACAATTGCTCTGCTTTGGGTTTTGTTTCGCTTTGTTTTTTTCCTCCTCCAGTTTCTGATGCTTTTTTGTTTTGTGTTTTTTCAGGTCGCTTTCAGCATTATTGCCAATCCTGTTAGCCTAGTATCTGTGGGTCTAAGAGATGAATGAGGATGTGCCTCCTAACTGGACCTTCCCTTTCCCATCTCTTTTGCCCCGTGCTGTTTACCACTCTCTCAGTAATGACTATGGTAAAGAAGGGAATTAATATTGTTGCAGTTATGAGAGAGCCTTTAAAGTAGGTTAACAGCACTTTCCCTGGGTTTTTCACAACTCCCTGTGCTCACTGTGAATCGAGAAGGGGAATTCTGCTTTGGTAATAGTGCTTCACTCATCTGGGGGTTCTCCCAACAAGACACAGCTACCAAGAGCTGCCAAAAGAATGGGAAAATTCAGTGCAGTTCTTGTTTGCGGGGGGGGTTCAGACAAGATGCTACTACTCTTTGATCTGCTACAAATATAACTTTGCTTCATAACTAAACAAATCAACAGAGAATATTTTGCTCAAGGTGCAAGGCGCTTCACTTTTTCGGGATAAATTCTTTTTTTCTGCAACTAGTCAGCCCCAACTAACTTACCCAGTGCTTTCCGTAGCTTGAGGTTTTCTTGTACATAGTCCGTTCTGTTATTTAGGGTTCCTCATGTTCTTGTTCTGGGCATTGCGCTGTGTTTTGGCCACTGTTTTCTGACCTTCTCCCTCTTTGCCTCCGAAGCAGCAGAGGTCTGCTCAGTTCTAAAAACAGTTCTGTCTTACCTGTGCATTAGACTTTCCATAGCGTCAACCTCAACCGAATGCTTCGCCCACGTTTTCATTGCCCTTCTATGTACTTTAAGAGCAGTTTGGGCGTGGACTCAGTGAATAGGAGAGCTGAGCACTGCATTTGCCCTGAGTTCAATAAACTGTTTAAATCAAAATCATCTTCTTGAAAAATATGCACACCTTTGTTCTAGAACAAATCTCAAGTTTTATGCTGTCGTTCCTGGCTGAAGTATCTGAAGGGCAAATGGTTAGCTAACTGGATGACTGTTCGTCTTGTACTGGGACAACCACCCTGATGAAAGTCTCAGCACTCTACATGAACTGGCACAGTCGGACCAAATTTCTGTCAGTTAAAACATTTTTTTTTTTTTTTATTAAGTACATGTTCAGAAATAGTCTCAAGTATGTAACATCCTGCGGGGAAAAGTGCATAACTCTTTTTCGGGTTGTTTTTTCAACCATATCAGTTCCCTGTTCAGGTTCCCTGTGCCGCTTTGCAAACAGCTGTGTCAGTGTGATTGAGAGAGGTGCATGGGGTAGAGCAGAGAAGCTAGGAGCAAGGGCTGTTTCACCCAGCCTCTGCAGAGCTGTTGCTGCATGGGTAGCTGCGTCCCATCTCTCTGAGGCACTGTCTTGTACATATGGGAGATGCAGTCTGTCAAGGGGAATCTGTAGGAGAATCTGGCTGCTGGTCCCAGAAGCCCCATTTCTGAGAAATGGAGCCTACCACCAACCCGATCCTAAACAGAAGGGCACGCTGAGCAAACGGAAGTACTCTAATTCGGGTTGTACTGACCCACAATGAAATACTGTGGCAAAAAAATCTTTTTTTTCCCCCCGAGTTTGTGGGCTTGTCATAGTTAGCTGAAAAATCATTCCAGTTCATATGCAGTAGACTTTGCCGCATACTTTGTTAAACTGTAAATACTATCATAGAATCACAAAAAAGTAAGGTGGGAAGGGACCTCTGGAGATCTCTGGTCTCGATAATCTAGATAGTCTAGGCTAGTGAGGAGAACTGAAGATAGCAATTATTTTCTCCCCTTAGCCTGTTCTTCTCCAGGCTACAAAAACTTCCTCATCTTTTCCTATTAGCTCACTTTCTCCTGCCCCCTAACCATCTTAGTGGCATTCTGCTGGATTCCCTCCAGGTTATCAATGTCTCTCTTGTCCTGGGAAGCCTCAGACTGGATGCAGCATCCATAGGTGCTCTCAGAAGTGCCAAATGCAGGGGGATAATCCCTTCCCTTGATCTGCTGGCTGTGCTCTTGCTAATACAGCACAGTATGTGATTGGCCACCTGTGCCACAAGTGCTTGCTGCTGACTTGTAGTCAACTCCTTGTCTCAAAAAGCTCCTTGTCTCAACCTCAAAATGCTCTTCCGCAGAGTTGGCCCCAGCCAGTTAGTCCTCTGCCTCCCCTCGTGCGCGCTGTTGTTGTCCCGGGTGCAGGACTTTGCAGTTGGCTGTGTTGAACCTCGTGAGGTTTTGTTGCCCCCTCCTCCAGCTTGCTCAGGTTTCTCTGAGTAGCAGCCCTGCCTTTTTTTGCAGATTTGTGTACTATGTGCCTTTTACCGGTTATCAGAGACCTTCCCCATTCACCACAACCTCTCAGAGATGATAGAGAGTGGGCCTGCAATGATGTCAGCCTGCTTTCTCAGCACCTTGGATGCGTCCCACGTGGTCCTAGTCTGCATCACAGTGACTGATTGGTAACGCTATAGCCAGTTGGGTGGGGGATATTGCTTGTTGGTTTTGGTTTTGCAATAGGGGGAAAAATTAAATGTTCCTGCATTGGACTTGATTCAACCTGCATTATTCAACACACAGTGAAAAGTATTGAATTCTACCTTTTTAGGAAGTGGGGGCAGAGGAGTAGAGCAGCACCTGAATTCAATATGTCAGCTCCCAGCCTAAGATTGTTTTCAGTTGTTCTATGAATTTAGCATTTATTTTGGACTTCTTTAGCAAATAATTCAATTAGAGGTTTACAGTTACCACTCAGTCTGCACTGTTGTATTTGCCAAATGCACTTACACGTTTGGTCCTGTTTAAATGCTTTGGTCATGTCTATTTCTGTGGCTCATAAACATCTTCTGGATTTAATCATTTGTCGTGAAGACTTTGGCAACGATTAGTTTTAAGAATGCAGTGTTTCAGAGTAGCTATTACTTGTTAATTGATTATTTGTGGCAGAGAAATTGAAGTACCAGTAGGAAAATGTTAGATAAGGAGGAGTGGCTGACACAGATGATGAAGAACTTTCCCTGGAAGACTTTGTTTGCTTTGTTCAGGTCATTGGGTTGTGGGTTTTTTGCCATATCTTTTCCTTCCCTGTAAGTTTTGGGTGTTTTCTTGCCTTGGCCAAAGTAAGTGAGAAAATGAGATTTCCAATTTTGTTGTTGGGAAGCAGTTTTAAAAATGCTGTGTGTCAAGGCCTTACCATAAGTAGTTAGAAAGTGATGTTCCTCTCCATTATATGGATATGAAGTAATATGGTTTCTGCCAAGTGGATGTGCATAAACAGAACGCGGACAGAATTGTACCATTGTACAAACAAGGGAAGACAGGGAACTGTAGCTACGCAGCAGTAATGCACGTGATTCCTCCCTGGTGATTGACTGAAGATTTATTTGGTCACGTTAATAAAATAGGATTTCCTATTTTGGATGTGTTAAACTATTGGCACTATCCAAAGAAATTCAAGAATGCAATTTGGGCATTAGAAGTACAGCATATGTATTAAGTAATTTTAGGCTCTTGTTAAAATAAGCATCCTTCTGTATGGAGGAATGTGGTAGGAATTGCTTAATCATTCATTTTACTGAGATAAAGATGTGTCTGTACCTTCTTATTTCATATATGTTAATAGTCCAAAGGTGATTTGTAGTCCTTAAAATTCAGAATTACTTCCCCAGCAGCTGATGGATTTAAAGTCTTAATTTTGTCACTCCAAATAATCTTGTTTATCACTAGATTAAAATTTGAGGAATAGCAAATGTAGGAAGTAACTGTGAATTACTGGTTCACTGTATACATTCAGATTTGTTTTTTGAAGGATTGTAAACACACAAAAATGGATTTCCAGTACAACTAAGCCCTAGGCAATAAATCCCTTAATCAGGAAAGTAAGACTATGAAAGTTAAAGTAGCAATCAGTTCTTTGTGAAATAGTGCAGAAAATTATTATAACTTTTTGGAAATTAAAATGCTGAAGGTATTGTAGATTGGATCAGTCTCGGGAAATTTGTTTGACAGCATGGCCATATCCCCAAATTTGTCTTCACTTTGAGAAATCTCCATATTTCTTCAGTCATTGATTAATTTGATGTACATCTTGATTTCTCGGGAAGGTGTGAATGGCATTTCTGCAAGAGTTCTTCATATAATAATAGCTAGAATGATGAGAAGAATCAGTAATTATTCCCTGTATTATCGTCTTTTTAAGTGATCGCTGTCAGCAAACAGCATGGTAACTTGTACATGGATCTAGCTGCTCAGGAGGAGGTCGTCGGTAACTTGTGCTAGACTGCAGAGTAATTTGGGATTGCAGCTTTGATTTGGTATCAAGCTTGTTGACACTCTTCTCATTGCTACCAACCACAGACCTCAGGGTTGTTTTGGCAGATATCTGTCCGGTCACTCAGATCTAGTGTTGTCTGATCTAAAAAGAATTTCAGTCAACTAATGCTAATCGACATTGTACATACATTAAATGAAAATATTCATGGAGATTAATACTGCTGTTGGGATACTTTAAGGATGCAAGAGAGGTAAAGGCTTTTACTAAACAGACAGTTGCATCATTTAATAGTTAATGCTAATCTGTTATTGCTAGGAGGAATCCAGACCTGATAAGACTTCAGTTTAGTTGAAATACATTTATGTTTGGTTTAAAAAAATCTAATTATACTGATTGTTCTGATAAAGTACAACAGCTCTCTGGAGGCTTTGCAGAATGCATAGAGTACTTACCTCTGTTTGTATATCAAATATGTAGCGTGAAGGTTTGTAAAATTATAATTGCTGGATATATTTGGAATTGAGGGTACAAGAAAAAATATATTGAACTTTGGAAAGACTCTCGTGCTGTCAGCATTTATCTGTCAAGAGTGAAAAAAATGAATTTCCCTAGCAACGAATTGCATCCACATTGGGGGTGAAAGCAGGAATGTTTAAAAGGCTTGCAAGAACGCTAACAAGCAAGTTAAGGGCAGGAAGAGAAAAATATACATATCCTATTCTAATCGTAGTCTAAGGAATGCTAGTAGACAGCACAATAGTAAACTGAATAAATATGAAGGTTTTGTCCTTTTAAAGCATTTAAAGATAAGTAACTCTGGCGGATGTCATTTTTCATAAAGAGAATGCCTGTAAGTCTTGTAAAGTCTGGAGACAGATGAAGGCTTTTTATGTTTTATGGAGGTTTGCTTATTTTCTCTTGTTAATATTCCTGTCATTGCTGTACAGTATATATAGTCATGCATTGCACATTGTGTAAATTAAAATGGACAGACATTTTGGCTCTGCCCAACATAAGACTTTTATTTCCCCCTTCTGTTTAATCTGATTTTGGAACTTGTAGGCAAAACATTTGTCACTTAAGGTGGCAATCTCAGATTTCACTGTAGCACTCTAGGGTTTTTTTTCCCAACAGCCTTGCAGTCCTTAGTCCTTACACATGAACTCACACAACCCGTTTAACCTCCTTGTTTGGAGGTCTAGTGACATCTTATGTTTCCAGTCAGGTTGTTTTCTAGCCTAAAGCCTGAATGACAAAAATACTGGTGCTTGCGTCTGACTTCAGTGGAAGTTTCTGAGGTTATTTAGAAGTAATATAAGTATTCATGGTAAAGAAAGTTAAATCTGTGTAGCCTTGTGTTGGACAGGAGAACGTGAACTGATGGTGAGGACCAGCAAAAAGGAATTGGCTGGAGAAGGTGACAGATGATGGGAATAATGAAGAGACTGAAAATGAGGAGAGCTTAGGACAACTTTTCTTGAGGGAAGGAGACTCCCACAATATCTCTTATGTCTTGGGAGAATATGAGAGGTCACTGAAGCAATCAAATGCTACTGAGATATGGTAGAAACACTCATGTGGAAACTATTGCCTTTACAGAGCAGACTTGAGGGTGCAGGAAACAAAACTTGGAACTACTTACTGAGTAGCAAACAATATTATACAGCTTTCTATTAAAGTGGTTGCCCTTCAGCTGAAAGCTGAGGTGGCTTGTGATTTGTCAGCTTGGAGCACAGGCAAGTCTAGCATGAGACTTTCCCCTGATGTTTACAACTGCTCTTTGGGAGATCAAACCTCTGAGCTGTCACCATTATCTAATCCAAGCTTATTGCTCTCTTAGCCTGGGTACCTGGGTATCTCTTCTAGGACGGATGGCATGTTTTGATTCAGGCTGCAGCTAAAAGAAGCCTATTCTACAGATGTTAAGAGACCTTTGCAATGTTAACTGGAAAGCAGCAGTGTAGCTTCACTTATCACTAACTTAAGTGATTAATAACTAACTTCTCATGGTGGGTGCAGCCAGTAGTTTGGGAGCAAGTTTATGCACTGATTTCTCCTGTCATGATCCAGCTGCAGAAACAAATACCCTGTAATTGTAGTAATATCTTCCTGGCAGATGTTAATTTGATGGTGCTTCAAGATAGCCTCTCTGTAGTCCCATTAATGAATTAAATTTATATGCCATACAGCATCTTTTGAATAGTAGTGTCTTAGGCCTTTTGCCGCTTTTTTGCAAGTAACCTGCACACCATGATCGCTTGAGCAGGTGACTTTGCTGCCTGTTCTGTTAATACTGCATTTCTCCGTTCAATACAAAAGGCTATGTTAAAGTAGCCATGTACAGTTATCCTTAAAATATACATCGGTATAACCAGAATTACAAAAACACTTTTAGTGTTCTCTGAATTATTTCTTTAACATCCCCATATGCTAAAGGCATTCAGGCTCCTTGCCAGAAGAAGTCCCCATCTAAGAATAATACTTTCAATGTGCCAGTCAGAGATGACTGGGTTCTGTTAAGTAGTGTGATAAATTTGTTGGGGTATGGGACACCCAAAAGTCCTTTTGTTTTTTTTTGGGGGGGGGGGGNNNNTTTTTTTTTTTTTTTTTTTTTTTTTAAAGCAAATGTCTGTGTGCCCAAGGAAGGGACAAATGTCAGAATTTCCAGAGGAGTTAGGAGTGCAGCAAGCTGGGTGAGAGGAAATTTCTGGGCGTGATGGGCCTGAGAGCAGTGCTAGGGGCCAGGAGGGGCAGAGAAACGGGCTCGTTCTGTGGCTCAGGTGTGGCAGAGAGGATGGGGGACAGCACGACACAGGGTATGTKTGATGCTCACCTTAAAGACTTGTTCTCTTGTATTTATAGGATCTGCAGCTAGAATATGGTCATGGTCCTCAGGGTGGCTACTTCTTGGGTGCAAATAAGTGAGTAAGCAATGGCATTTTCTGTCTTTAATTCAGTCACATCTCTTTTAATATAAAATCACAAGTATATGTTAAACACATTAGCTGAAACTGATGTGTTAAGCTTGTTTACATCAGTTGCAATTCCAAAATTACTATATATTTCTACTGTAATAGCAATGCCAATGATACAGAGTTACAGGACTTTTCAGTATTTGAGGATGTGTTGACTATATTGCTGCAGCGCTGCTGTGAGCTTTCTCTCTAGAAGAGCCATTATCTCAGTCTGCTTCTTACCAAAATGCTTGTTATGGTAGGTCCCACAGAGCGCAATCTTATCCCACCTAGGAACTATAAGTGCTGCTCCTTGAAATTGCTTTATGAACCCCTTGTTCACATTGTAGGACACTAGAAACATTCACTTGTAGGTTCTTTAAAAAATAAAATGTACCTGTCTCAGAGACGTCCTTCAACTTCATGTTTGTAGGTGTCATAATTTTGATGTATTAATCATGTGAAATAGTTTTTCATGTTATAATGCCTTTCTACCCAACTTCTTAATTTAATTCCTAGCTAGGCACGTTGAAACTAGGGTGCCTAGCTTTGCATTGCTAAATTGCAAAAAATGGAGAAAACCTAAGCATAGAACATACTATTTGTAGACATCATATTTGGGGGAAATATGAATACTGATACCTTCAGAAATCCTGATGTTTCTGATCCCCATGTTACACCTGCTCTTCCTCCCTGCTTGGACTTTATCATCTTTACGCCACATTGAAATCTCTTTTTAGGCAAAGACACAAAAATGAAGTTAATGTTAGAAAAAATAACTGGGGAAGAAGGAATTTATTCCAATACTAATTCAATCCTCTTGTCAGTCTGACCTTTTTTTGGGGGGAGGTGATAGTAATTTTCCTGGATATTATGGCTTTGTTTTAAATTGAATCGAGTTAAATCAGTCCTTGGTTTACAGCACAAGGAACAAGGACCATTTCACTTAATAGCAATACATTAACAAATGCAGATTAAAGTGTGCAGATTAAAAAATGCACCAGTGTTTGTTCATATGTAGATAGTCAATATATGTTCTGAAAGCCAGCTAAAATGCTTTGGATTATTTACTGATAGAATCACAGGAGCATTTGCCCTGGCTTTTGATGATTAAGTTTGTGTGCAGCAATTAACTCTGTTCTTATTTCTTATTTAATGCTGAAGGAGTCTCTTAAAATCAGTTGAAGAAGAACTGCATCAGCGGTAATTCTGTTCTTTTTTTTTCCTCTTGTGCGTTTCAGTCATTTGTGCATTGATTTCTTATGTGTGTCACAACAAGTTGTTGTTTGTCCCTCTACATGCCAAGAAGATATGGGAGAGGCTTAGTTGTCTGGATTGCAGCTGTGCTTTTAATAATAATAGTAATAATAATGATAAAAATCTAACAGACAATAAAACTCTAGAAGAGGTAGTAGCCCTTGAGCTCAGAATTTTTCACAGTAGCCAAAGTCTTTTTGATAAAATTCACTCAGCCATAGTACCTTGTTCCTTTCCTTAGGGGACATGTGGCACATTTAGAAGATGATGATGATGCAGACGATGATGCTAAACAGTAAGTCCCTCTTTTTTTTTTTTTCCCCAAGAAGAAAGTCTGATTCAAAATAAAATTTTGGTTGAATTGTGTCCTATCCATAACAGTTCAGGATTCTTTTTCTGTAGCCTTTTTAAAGGTACATATTTAAAGTAGTTTATAGATTACATTACCAGAATTTTGCTTATTCTGTGGATAAATTTGTGATAAGTTAGGGGGAAAAAATCTTGTTCCTCACTTGGTACGGTTTATATTCCAGTGTCCTCTCATCTTCTATTATTGAACAAAATCTTCGCATAGTTATATTGAGCCAGTAAATCGTCCAAGTCTAGTCTTGTTGTTGTTTTTAGAACTAATGACTGTATATTCAAAAAATCTCATTAAAAATTTTATGTAAAATATATTTGTAACCATCTTCTCAAGACATCTGAGTTTGTTCTGTCTGCACTTTCAGCCAGGTGGATGCTTGTGCAGGTCCTTGATTCTGGAACAGCGCTAGCTTGCATTCTGTTATCACAGAGGGAGCAAGCTTATGTGTTGGCAAAGACCCTGTAGATAAACAAGTCTTAAAGATACTAAATTCCACTGGAATAAATGTCATTCTTGAGCTTTTCTGATTGACAGATGAGAGCTGAAACATTTTTAGTGAATCACACAGCCACCATGTGGAATTCTACAGTCCTAAATAAATCCGGTGTAAAGATAGAGAGGAAAGGTGCTATTGAGACAGGATTCTTGTTTGCTTTCCTGTTAATGGATAATTTTGAAAGCTGTTGCTTCATACCAGAAACCTATAAAACAAGCATTATCCATTGCTGGATTGCTTACTTTTATACAGAGAACCAAATATCTCTGTAAAATTTTTCTTGCGTTATTTTACTGCTGTTCTCTTGTAACAAAGGCAGTGGTTTTTATTACTGTGTACTGAGCAGGAGGGACAGTCCTCTTCAAGAGGAGGGGTAAGGCTACTGATCTTTATAGCGTCTGATCTTAGTTAGGTGCCAGCACATGAAACTTGCATTGTTTAATGATCTCAAAATGCAAGCAGGCTTGCCATTTGACACAAGTGATAATTATAGAAGAAAAATAATTTTTAGTCATTTTTTTAGCAGGCTTTTTTCCCTTGCTAATTGCTTAAGAAATTTCTCATGTTTCATTATTAAGTGGTTGTTTAAAGACGTGCTCAATTACACAGCTCATCAATAAAATGAAACTCCCTTGTGTTATCTTTGAAGAGAAAAGTGTGATAATGTTACTCTTCGGTCTGTTCTCAGCATGTGGACCAAGCTGAGAACCTGCTTTGCTCATAGCTGTATAGATTTTGGTGCTAGTAATGGTAACTCAGGCTTCTCGTATAGTAGAATATAACAGTCCCCCAGAGCTCCTTACCACCAACTCCATTCTGATGGCCTTCATCGAAGATGCTCTGGACATCTGCACTGCTGTGCAAGCCAGCTCAGCTTGGTTTCTCTTCCATCTGTGCTAATCTCTAGCTGGTTTTTGTGTACAGCTGTGTCTCTGTTTCATTTTTGCTTAATGTTGCTTTTCCCCCTTCTTACTCTGTTTGCAGCCAGTATCATCTATTTCAGTCATGTTCCAGGAATTGGAACCTCTTGAAGTGCTTGCGCCGACTGCTTTGCTTTGAGGTCCTGGTTTCTCACCCAAGCTCCATTAAAACCTTCATGCAGCATTGGCTGCTTTAGGCGTTTCTGTTGCTGTCGTGTTTCTGTGGATTTTCTTTTTCAGGCTGAACGAGAGAGCGCATGAGAGCTTCCAGGAGATTTCAATTTGTCTGACCCTAAGGTCAATCACAGTTGGTGTTCCAGGAAAGTCCTGGGGTTTTTTGCTTCTTCCCATGTTTCATCCTAAGTATTCTTGTCCTATGGAGAGGGCCTGAAATTTTCCTGTAAACATGGGATAAGCCTTGACAGCCTCAACCGTGAATCAGATAGATTCTGCATCCATGACTCTCCTCTTGGTATCAGCTTGAGCCCAAAGCTCTGCATCAGTATGTGGGACATGAACTCAGTCTCACATATCTCTCTGGAGCCCACTGAAGATTCAGGGCTTTTGTTTGATTTGTATTCTGTGCGATGGAGCTGCGATTGAAGACCACACGTGACATCAGTCATTTTTTCTCTCAGATCCAGAACTCAAACAAATGAAGCAGCTGTACCCTTGCCAGTCCAAACTGATGCCACTGCATGACTCTCAAACTGAGTGATTCATAGCAGCAGAGAACCCACACACTTCAGGGAATAATATAAAGTGTTTTCCGTCTTCTAATCATTTTGATTGTTTTGATACTTTTCTTTCTCTCATGTAGCAAAGCTGACGATGCTTGAGCTTCCTGGTTATGGAAGCTTTGAAATCAAAAATTATTGGGGTCACCGCTCTGCATCATCAACGGTGAAAAAATCCATATAAGCCTTGCTGCTTACACCAGGATGTGCAGTCCTTTGCACAAACATTTGTAACGTTCATGCCAAGTCCTTGGCATTTTTTTAACATGTGACTGCCCAGTAACATTGTGAGAAGCAAGGAAGGATGCGGAACAAAATAGGAATGGAGCTTGGACGCATGCAACTCTGAGGACTTATGCCTCATTCTGCGTTGTGAAGGGAATGTAACTTCTGCCATCGTTGTGGTTGAAGCAAACATCACAGGGTAACCTGTTCTCCAAACTCCCCTTCCAGCTTCTCCAAAAGAAAAAAAAAAAAAAAGGCAGCTGATAGGATGCCATGACAGAAACTCCTGAAAAGAATGAAGCAAACCAAACAGGTGGTTGATCTGTAAACAAACAAACATCTCACTTCTTGGATATTTTCCTAAAACTTTGGAGGAGCATAATTTAAAAATAAGCAAAATACTGTGCAAGAATGCCAAGTTTTCGCAGCTGTATTCCTGGTTTATTTAATGGAAACAGCTTTCTGTTCCAAAAGATGAGGAAACAGGACAGCACAAGACTCTGTAAAAACATTAGGAATTTAGGATTAAGAAAAACACAGCATATTCTTTAAAACACCAAACTGACAGAGGAAGAAAGCCCCTGATGCTTCAGCTTTCCTCTCTCGTGCAGACACCTTGTGCTCCAGAACCAAGCTGTTGAATGGTTCTCATGTTAAAAAGTTGTCTTTCTCAGCAGAGTTCTGTGGAAAAAAGGAAACTCCTGAAAGAAAGAAAGAAAGGAGAGAAGAAAATAAAACCAGACAGCAGACTAGCTGTACATTGCAGATGGATTTTGCTTTCCTGTGTGAAGTTATTTCAAAGAAGTCAATGGTGAATTTTTCAAGGAATGAATTTTGAAGGAATTTTCTGCACAAGTATGTGCATCTTTAGCAGATCAGCTCAAGACATTCATGCCCTCCAGGGGATGATCTGTGTCACTGGAGTTCTCCCTGCTAGTGTCTGTGGTATGCACGGCAGTGAGAAAACAGGATTTGAAAGTATTAATTACGCAGTTATTTGGACATAATAGTGCTGTTGACATGTTAATGGTGTTTACTTGTATAGCATTTATAAAATCCTGTATTCTCTCAAACACTGTGATATGAGGGTCAGAGAGAGAGACTGGATAACAACCTGTTTTGTTTCTTTTCTTTATAGTGCTACTATGAAACCTAAAGTGCCACCTCCTTTACCACCAAAGGTAAGTGTGGGGGGGGTTGTTTTCCCAGATAAAAGGGAACATACAGAAAGGCTTTAAATTTTTTTTTTAAATGACTTAAAAAAAAAAAAAAAAGTATAAGTCTCTAAATGAAGGTGCCGCCAGTTCTCTTGGATTTTGTCACAGCCATGACTTGAAGACTTAAATCAAGTTGTAAGTCAATGGTATAACAAGGTGGGGTTTGACCCATATGTTTATGTAGATTTGCAATTAAAGGCTACAAAGTCTTGCACTGTACCATACTGACCAAAGTGAAAGTGCCATTTTCTGACAAATTGCCCTTCTGATACTTGGAAAGGAACAGAATTGGGTAGTTCCAAAATTTAGTGCCACAGAAGTAATTTAAAAAGAAGACCGCCAAATTAAGCATCTGCTTGCTAACTTCTGGTGGAAGAATGTGATCTTTAGATGTGTGCCTGGATCAGATTAGGTTTTGCATACTGCCACTTGAAGATTAATTGAATCTTCTTGCAGTGAAGTTATCTTAATATGAGCAAAATTAAAAAGGGGAAAAAAAAATGCTAAATGTGGTGGTGGTGTTGTCTGATGGCTATCAGTTCCCCGGGCAAAAGCTGCAGGTTTGATTACTCTTCTTCCTGCACTAATGAATTTTGCATAACTGAGAAGGATTTTACAAGCAGCATTGGTGCAGCCACTGTCTAAACAATTTTGTCCTTTGTGATTAAAACCCCTATCCGGGATTCTCTCCTTTAAAATTCTGGCCATATCGTTGAATGTTCCTGAGTTTCTACTTAAACCTCTGGTTTGGTTATCCATAGTCATAAACTGTGACATGTCAGTGTGCACAGTTATTGTTTAATGCATGGTTTGAATATAATAATTCAATAAATTGTCAATGGAAGATCTGTCTTTATTGCTACGCATTTCTCCCTAGCATGATGGGGTTTTTGTTTGTTTGGGTTTTTTGTTTTGTTTGCATGGCAGAACACATCACTTTATAGGTGAAAATTCCCGGATCCAGATATTGCATTTGTGTTCTCATTGAGAACAACACAGATGCTTTGAATCTTTTTCATTCCGTAATTAGTATTACTATGTCTTTTTTTCAGCCTAAATCCATCTTTATCCCCCAAGAAACTCATTCTTCTGAAAATGATAATCAAGGGACAATCAAGAGATGCCCGACATCAGAGAGTCCAGCAAAATCTGCATCTCAGGTTCCACCCAGACCACCACCTCCTCGGTTACCTCCACAGAAATCTAATGTTTTAGGTAATAAGAGTGACACCAAGAAGTGTACAGGTATTTCTTAAATAATGTAGTGCAGTTTATTTCTACATCCTCACCTATGCACACATTAAAACATACTGCGGTAACTTTTCTGTAGTGGGCAAGTAGCAGAAAGTGCGTGACAACTAAATTGCATGAAGACTGCACGCTTAAGCTCCACATGGGTGGAATTCCTCTTCCAGTGAAGCCATAAACAGGATTCCTGCTCATGTCGGTGGCAGCACAGTTGCTTTCCTAAGCAACAGGCTCATAATGTAATTTATCAAGATTGTCACAGGGAATAAAATAAGTTTTCTTGTATGTAAGTTCCAGGTTCTGCCCCGCTATGTCCACTGTTGTCATTTGAGTTCTGTAAATGTGTCAGGAATAGAGTTTGGCTTTCAGAGTTCCCTTTCATATGTAATGAACTGGGCAGGGTGGTATGGCAGGTAATTGTGCTTATTTACTGTTCACTCAGGCGGTTTCTTTGATGCTTATGTTAAGGTCTGATGCTTTGAGTGCTCTACTAGACTGGTTTGTTTTAAGCAAGTTTAGCATCTGACTCGTAATTGGTATCTTACTAATTTTTCCTTATTACTCCCTTACTACTGCAGTAGATGTATGACCTTGAAGTATGTAATATGCTTAAACATCCAGCACTAAGAAATGCCTTGATGCTATGTATAAAGAATTGATAACTGAATCGTTAGGTATCTCCAAGTTTCTCTTGAATTAGATGTATTAAATACATTATTCCTCATAACCATAACCATATCCCTTTCTCTGCCCACATCAGATTTATTATACTAATTACCAAAAACCATGGAATGAGACTGAATGTGGCTTTATAGGTAGTTATATGTGCATGTGTAAGAATATGTATGCTTTAGAAATAAGTTATGCTATTGGACCATTTTCTGGCATCAATGGAAATGACATGATTTTGGCCCTTAAATTGTTTGTAGACTAGACTACCCTTCCATCTGTAGGTAGAAGAAAGGAACACACTTTTGAAATGTCGATCTTTTTTTTTAAGGTAATGGAGTCACTTCTGTACAGTTAAATGGTGAAAGAGAGGGATCACCACATCAACAGAATGAAGCTAGAGACACTAATTTTTCAAGGAAAGAGAAGAAAGAAATACTGGTAGGTATTTAAGTATTTAGGTTTTATTTAAAAATGTCTCAACTGCTTTCAGTGTGCAAATGGAAAAGAGCAAGCAAAGTCTTTAGAAACAACGCTGGGTGGCATCTCGTTTGCTTTGAGTCAAAGCACATTTTGACTAGATTGTCTAGTCATGGATGCTATAGTCTTAAGCTGAAGTTTGAATCAGTATTTAATTCTCATTAGAAACTGTAACTTAATCATGGGTATAGAAGGTTTACTGCTTGTATTCACATATTTGTGTGAAATGTAATGAGAGAGAGATGATGCAAGAGAGATGTATTTTACTGAGCAGATACTGTATAAGCAAATGAGGAAATTAAGGAATATGCTGCCACCTGATGGCTTGCTGGAGGATTTGGCTGGCCCTGGGAAAGGATCCGGATCAGGGCTGTTCCTGAATGAGTCCCTATTGTATCCCAGGTACAGGCATACAAGCTTCTTAGTGTCTAGAGGAAAAAAAAGATTGAGAAGTTGGATTCAGGAGGTTAGATATAAGTACTGTTTGCCTACCGGCCTCTGGAGCTCCGGGTTTCAGGGTTTAGGAGCTTGGGTGCGGTGTCAGACTTGAGCTACGTACGCTCAGGTGAAGTTGCACTCAAGCAGCGAATGCAGGGTTTTCCATCGTACGTAATGGGATCCAGCTGTGGGACTGAGGAAAGGGAATATTCCTGCTTCCCTCTAGCCCCCGTTCCTGCAGCCTTTCTGCGTCAGATTGAGAGATCATGCATCGTGACAGCTTTCTCCTCTCCCGAGGGAGTTTTTCCATCAAAGCAGCGTGACTTGCGTGATGGTCACCCCGTTACTGTGATGCAAAGGTGGAAGTGGGAATGTGGGACAGAAGAGAGTGGGAAGCCTGTGGTTAGATCAGCTTAAATGTAACCTGGAACTGTACCCGTCGGTGGCTCCTTCTAAGGATGATGTTGGACATGCAGCGCTCTTGAGGGAAGCGAAGAGGAAATAGGGCAGAAACATTGTGTGTTTTGTTTTGTTTTTAAGGAAGTGCCAGTAATATTGGCAATCCGTTAGAAAGTATGGTTTCCTGAACTACTTTGAACTTGGCCTTTGAAATTGTACATTTGAAATTTCCTGTGTACCTGTAACAAGCATTTCATCAGTCGTGTGTTTTTACTAGGAGAAAATGATATTCCTGGCATTGTTTTGTTTTTGTTTTTGTTTTTTTTAAGTCCTACTGATATGGTAAAGTGAGTTTAGTGCTGAATGATAGAATTCAGGTCACTACTTGGATTATTGAGCAGCTGAACAATTGCAATATTGCTTAAACTTTGTATTGCTGCATATGGCATTCTGATTTCTTTCATGCATCTTCCTAATGTAAAAATGTGTAACAGATTGGGCAGAAATTCAGCTGGGGATATTAAGGAATCATAGCAGAGGCCTTAACCAGAGAAAATGATATGAGTAGGTTGTGGTGTGGGGACATTCGGGAGGGGTGGTCAGCAAACTTGTACGGAATTATGAAAGTGTTGGTTGGCAGGAAGGTCTCCAGCCTCAGCTTGTGCCCAAAATGGGGCTGTAGCCACCACCAGATCGGGTCAGCCGTGGCTTTCCGATGTGGTACGTGTGACGTCGAACACAGCGGGTGTCCCAGGAGGCGCTTAGTGCATTAGCATAGAAAGACGCAGCGCGATTCTACTTACTGTCTAAAACATTTGCAAGGAGGATTTTGTAAACATTTCTGTAATGCAAAAAAAGTACTGGCTTTTCATTTTCTGCTGGTATAATTATAGTTATTTATTTACCAACTGCTTTTAACAGGAGTGTAAAAAGGGCGCGCGTGTGTGTTTTATTATTTTATTTTTTTCAATTTGTATTTTAGTTACGCAAGTGGGGGGAGAATATGTGCACATGGATGTATAAACATACTTTTTAACTTTTATTTTCTAGAAACCAATTAGTAATGGCCTTCCTCCCACACCTAAAGTACATGTGAGTATTACTGACTCATACCAATGCATTTTGCAGATAGAACATGTTTTTCTACTAAAGCTGAGAAAGGACATTTTTTGAATGTTTGTTGTTTGTTCAAAAAAAAAAGAAGGGGGGGGAAATGTATAAAAGCCAGTATCTCTTACAGGTGTTAAGTTACAAATACAATATTTCACAAGTTACCCTTGATTTTAAATTTGTTAAATGTGGCAGGAATAGAACATCACTGTTGGGACTGTTTGGTTTAAAATCACAAAATTCAGGAACCTTCCTCAGTTTTGTCACATTTTTGCAGTAAATACATGCTTAGACTCTTAATTTAGGAGCTCCTAAAAAAGACTAATTCTGGCATGTTTGCTCAGA
The DNA here is from genome assembly GCF_003343035.1 of Apteryx rowi. Classification (NCBI taxonomy): domain Eukaryota; kingdom Metazoa; phylum Chordata; class Aves; order Apterygiformes; family Apterygidae; genus Apteryx; species Apteryx rowi. The sequence goes on along the minus strand of NW_020450794.1, from coordinate 3,277,157 downwards.
AAGGTTGTACAGACAAAGAAAATAACACTTAAAAAAAAAAATCCCATTTGCCAGCATATGTTGTCTGGATGAGATTATTTCTGCATGACATGAAGCTGTGCTCTTAACTGTATGGATTTGGGGGGGGGGGTTCTTTTTTTTTTTTAATACTACTTTAAGTCAAAATAATCCTATTGGAAATGTCACAATTTAATTTTTCCTATGTAATTTTTTCATTGTTTTTAGAAAAACTTGTTTTTACTTTTACAGATGGGTGCTTGCTTTTCAAAGGTTTTCAATGGCTGTCCCTTAAAAATTCATTGTGCAACATCATGGATAAATCCAGATACAAGAGGTATTATATTATGTATATTTTACCCATTTTATCCTCCTGAAGTTTTCAAGAGTGTTTAGATGAGCAAGGCTATTCCTTTTAAAATAAATTTATTTGTATAGGCAGAAAGTCTTCCTTAATTGCAACACTGCTGTTTGAAGTTCAGTGGGTTTTCTAATTATATTAAGATATGAGGGGTGCAGTTTTCAGCTTTGATTAAAAAGAATAAATTACATATGAATAAAGGTAAGGAAACATTCTTTGGTTGAGATTCAAAACTCTCTCCACACTGTAGGTGATGCCAAACATGCCAATCCTAATTGATTTTTAAAAAATCTGACTTCCCAAGGCCCTACTTGAGATTTATTTGTCTCTATCATCTGTTTGATTTTTCTAAATCTTTGTGGTCATGCAGGCTTCTGGATCTCTTTTCATATAGGCATATGTTTCAGTGCTTTATTCAGTAGCCTGGTGAAAGGGATAACTGGTAACACTGTATGTGTAATGCCTGCAATTCCGCCTTTTGCTTATTGGCTGCATAGCTGGATGCTACTGAGCAAGTGAGCAAGAAAATGCTTAGGTGTTTTTAGAAGCTGAAATTATTAAAGCCAGTCTTTGCAGTTGATGTCTTCATGTGAGATGTCTGTCTCGTTTGTGTGTGCAAATGCAAATGAAGGTATTAATTAACTTCCATTGCAACTGCAAGAAAGAAGAGAGGAACAATGTTCCAGAAGTGAGGCACCCCCGAGATACCATGAAAACATTGCACTCCCTATTACTGTTCAAGCACTCCAGGAAATAGCTACGGATCTGTCAGACAATACAGGGAAATGTTTAAACTGGCTAATCTATATAAGTGGAAATTATTCACCTGAATTCTTGCTTACGGTTGTATCACTGCTCTCTTTGTTCAAACTGTTAGCCGCAAACATAAGACTGATCTTTCCTAAGATCTTACAACAGCTCCATCCACAAATTTAAGCTTCCTTGGCAAGATTAATTTTCAGTGCTTTGAAACACAGTGACTATACATGTAACTGTTTTGAGTCAGTCTCTCTGTCTCCCTCTCTCTTTTTGTTTTGTTTGTGTGTGTAAAGGTTTGGTACAGAAGTTGCATACTCCTATAAAACACACCTTCCTTAAATCAGAATTTCTGGATTTATTTATGTTTACAGACCAGTACTTGATATTTGGTGCAGAAGAAGGTATTTACACACTGAACCTCAATGAACTTCATGAAACATCAATGGAGCAGGTATATTTCTGTTGTGAAGTTTTGGAAAAAATTACATCTTCGTCATTTTTTAGCCACTCAGATTAATGCTGTATATATTTTTTTTAAAATCCTCTTTACTGCAGTTACATAGGCACTAGGTACACTGAGATTTACCTTAAATGTTTACTATGAGGGATACCTTTCAGTTGTGTGCAATGTTTAAGATTTTCGTAGGTTGAACCATGGTTAAGTAGGAGGTCTGCACATATTAATGTGTTGAACTTCAACGTAGTGCATTATCCAGCAGTTAAATGATTTGCTTAGTAGTATGGAATTTCCTTGATATATTTTGGGTAAAGGTTCCCATTTTCTTTAAAGCTGTGTTACAAGATAGAATATTTTACAGCAAACATATGTTACAGCTACAAAGTGAGGAGATCCTTTATTTGCTAGGTTCCATTCTTGTGGTCTTAAAAGCAGCTTTGAAGATGAGACTCAACTTATTGAATCCGAATTAAAATTCGGTCTTTGCAGAATCTCATAAATAGTAATTTTTTGGAGGGGAAAGTGGGGAGGGGGGAAATGCCAATTGCAGGCTTTTCTGTATAGCATCTTCTCCRGCTCTTCTATTAATCTCTAAGAGACTTGTTTTCTTTCCTGCCTTCTCCCTAACTTAGGGAGCTATGCATCTGCCATCAAGATGGAGGAAATTGCAAGGACAGCCTTCACACTGTAAGCTGGAGGCACTGGTGTTTGTTCATCTTCCAGGGTCCAGACTTTGTAGATCTGTCTGTTGTGTTGAGCAGGCGGCCTAGCTAGCTTGCACTGAGCTCCGTGTAATCCGTAATCAGCTACTGGTGCTTGAGTTCGCTAGCTTAAAGTTAGCTCAGGTACCTCTCTGCTACGCTGCAGTTGTAAAACATACCCTGAGAAACATCCCTAATACAATAATTTCTGTAGGCCAAGCACACCAACAGCAGTGTCTTAAAAATGGCGAGGAGAGTAGATATAATGAACCTCATGCTCTCGTATTTGTCCGTGTCTTCTCTAAGCACCGCGCTCTGCATGTGGTATCTGGTGAGGTTTTTGAGAGGTGTTGTAATAAGCACGCAGAGGCGAGAAGAGATGGAAGCACACTTAGCCAGCAGTGTGTGGAGCAGGGGGAGGGGTGCAGATGCCAGCAACCTGGGAGTTTAGAGTATTGCTGGTCTCTAATCCTCAAATCCAAACCCAGAGTCGCAGTACGGTGCCAGTCAAACCTGTAAACTGAATTTGGATGCAACCAGGCTGTTAGTTTATTGCTGTAGGTTTTTATAATGTGTTCTTAGGTTATAAGGCGACATCAGGAATAAAAGCGCTACGTGCCCCCTGTGCTGACCATTTATTACATGGCTATTTATAATTATAGTCAACTGGGCTTTAACTCATGTAGCACTTTCCAGTCCTGTGTTTCACTTCATTGTTTGACCTCTAGGTCTGGTAAAATTCACTGTAAGAACAAAAGTTGTGTCCTTGGTTATTTTTCCACTGCATTTCACTCTTCTGTTGGATGAAGCATAAATAATGCAAATTTCCAGGAGTTAGTACAGCTCTAAGGTTAATCTCTCAAGCTTTGGCGGAAAAATCTTTCACTTAATCTCCAGAGTTCTTCAAATCTTTCTAATATATCGGCAGTGAGGATGTGTTTTTTGTTGGGTTTTTTTTGTTTGTTTGTTTTGTTTGAAGCATAAGTAGTGTCCTGCTGGGTCAGACCAGTGAGTGGTCTGTCTAGCCCAATAGCCAGTTTCCAGCAGTGGCAGTGGGAGATGCCCATGAGCCCAGCCGCTATCTGCTGCCCATTCCCTTTGACTCCTCCAGTATCTACAGTCGTTGAATTAGGGATGTTGGAGGGTATGTCTCTGCCTATTCCCTTTTGTGTCTATTTATGGACCTGTTGTCCATGAAGATGTCTAATCCCTTTTTTAGCCTGTTGGTACTGTCCATCTCCACGACCTCTTGTGGCAGCAAGCTCCAGAAGTGTTGCAGGGGGGAAGTACTGTCCTTATCTATCTTTTTTTTTTCTTTCTTTTCTTTTTCTTTTTTCCCCCAAAGGATGTGCTACCAGTTTCAGCCCCCTCTTTCTCATAATTACAGGATTTAACAAATGACAGCTCTGCCTCAGTCATTTGCTGCCTCCCTTGGTCACTTAGGTGTAACGTGTAATTGTATGGAAGGTCCCTTCAAGTGCCAGTTTTAATTGTTTCAAGCGATTTGGAATACCATAGTGTTGAGAATGGCTGTAGTTTACTGAAGATGCTTTGTGTGCTGAGGTTTGTGGTTAAGCGTTTCTCCTGTGAAGGAGAAAGGTTGGTCATTAAAGTTTCTGGCAAAAGGTTGGATTGATCTTTATAATGACGTATTGTGGGCTAATTATAGTATACTGAGCACATGGATATAAAATGTTCAATTGTCTAAATGTTAATGTGTATGTAAAACAGTTTGTGTGCCTAAGATTTACTCTGAATTAACTCTGGAATCCAGGTAAATATTACGTGGCTTAAGCTAATTTCTGCTTAAAAAGGCAAGTCAGTATTAGTTTTGTTGTATTGTCTATGTAGATATTAATTGATCGGCTTAATGTAATCGTGTTTTGTGTATATAAAATTGAATTTATTTTTTTCCTTTATCAGCTGTTTCCTCGAAGGTGTACATGGTTATATGTCATGAATAATTGTTTGTTATCAATATCTGGTGAGTTACTCTGCTATCCTTAATCAGTAGTGCTGGAATACCTTTTGTTTTGTATTTGAAGTGTGTTTTTGTTTTCTAATTTCTAGGTAAAGCTTCTCAGCTTTATTCCCATAATTTACCAGGACTCTTTGATTATGCAAGGCAAATGCAAAAGTTACCTGTTGCTATTCCAGCACACAAACTCCCTGACAGAATACTTCCCAGGTAAATATACATTAATCAGATCAGCTTGATTCGAAGAGTTCATGATATGCTTGTGAAACTTTGGGAATCCCAAATAATTTGGAGCTAAATTGATAGATTGCCATGAATAATTCATACGATCATTAATCAGAGTGTAGACGCCTAAATTTACGTGAATCAAGATGTGAATATACTCTTACTAGAGAACCTGTTTTCCATATATTTTACCCTTCTTGTCAGGAAGTCTCTTGTCAGGTATAGCCTAGCATGGCAAGTCCTGGTTGTATTTGTTGTGAAACAAAATCTAGGATCAGTGTTGTACTCGTGATACTTCAAGCAGGTAGAAATGGTGATCTGACATTAGATAACTTGCCTGAACTCTGGGCACTGTGCTGCTATTTTTCCATTCTATCAGGAAAAAGAAAAAAAGGCAGAGGAAATCCATTTAAATGCAAGTAATCATGTAAGAAATAATGGGTGTTTTGGAGAGGTGAAACTAGTTTTCTCAAAAAGGGCCAAGATGAGTAAGACAGCCCTCATGGCAGAGGGATCGTGCTGATGGGTGATTTTGAAAGCTAGGAGTAGCAGAACTTGAACACGGATTTGACATTAATCATTGGCAAGTCATTTCTCTCAGGCCTGGGTAGAAGGGTAGACTTGATTAAAACAACATTGAGAGGTATTGTAATGGATTACTTATCCCCCTATGCCTACAACAGATTGTGCATGCAGTCCCACCGGACTTTATTTACTAGCAAGGGGCATACAAAATCCCAGAGACCGGGGGTGGTGCTGGCTGCCAAACAAGCCTGAGGAACCCGCTCAAATCTAAGATGAGGAAGCAGTAACGCTAACCTAGTTTGCAAAGCAACTTTTGATTCTTAAAGAGCATAGTGAATCACAGAATCCTTTCATATAACAGGTTTTTCGGTTAGGAAATTGGGTCATAGCAGACTTGATTCTCGACTACCTGTGGTTCTATTAACAGGCTATTAGCATTTAATTATCAGATCCAGGAAAGGCTTCTGTTTGGTCCTCTGCAAACTTAATGGTGCAAAGCTTGCCCAAAATTGTGTTTTCCCTAGAAGCTAAACTCTGATTATCTAAGAAAAGAGATAATTTATGCTTTGCATTGTTGTGTTCTGTGTGCCTGCACCACCTTTCTGTTCCTTTCTCTTCCAAACTAACTGTGGCTGAGTGACTTTGGCTTGATGACCATATCAGCAGTGGGCTGATAACCATAATTATCCCAAGGGCCCTGTGAGGAAAAGCTTCAGAGGACATTCAGCCTGGAATGATGCCGCGCCTAAGTTCCAGAGGGCTCAGGAAATTTCCTGTCTGGTCCTGTCGCGTCCCAAGAAAAATGCAGCGCAACCTGAATGTGCGAGTCACTCCAAGGCAGAGCACACTCATACAGATATTCCTGTTTGCTGTCTTTCCCCTTGGCTGTAAGGCATCAGAGTAGCATTAGCCAGGCAGACTACCAGAAGTATAAGTTGAAGTATGCAGATAGCATAATAACTTTTTTTCCTACCAGACCACAAAGCATGTTCTGCAGCAGGGTCCTGGATACCATGGTGCAGCATGAAAAATCCAAATAAACTAAAAATTAAGTTTTCTGAACAGAAAATGCAAAGCAAAATAGAATTCAAAGTAGTTATGTGAGGTTCAGTGTGTTCATCTGCAAAACGCTCTAAGCTTAACTTATGATACTTAGTAGACAAGCATTTAGCAGCAGAAAATAATTCTGTGATAAATCTCCTGTTCAGCTTCTTTCCCTCGAGCATCCTTGAGCAGTTCTTTTCATGCCTTTTGTGACTTCTTCAAGGCCAAGCTCTGTGACCAGTACTTAGTCTTCATACTGCTCAATCCTGCTGCTTTATCAGTCACTTCGGGACAACTTCATTTGAAATGCTATGCAAATATGTTCCTGGTTCATAACTTTGCCTGTAATGCTTGTCTCTGTTACTCCACTTATCTGCATCTTTGCCGCAGCATCAGCCCAAACGGTTATTTTTCCTGTCGAGGCTACTCCATACTGTCTGTTGTCTTTTACTCTGCAGAGAAATACTAATTCCCACTTCTGGCAGATTACACCATCTCCCCTGACATATCTGCTAAACTTTCAAGCAGTTATTTTCAGGATTTCTCAGGGAGTGTCCCCTGCACATAAGAAGAGATCTTGCAAAGCTGCTTTTCTGTCTTCCTTCACACCTTTTCTTAAAACTCATGCTGTGCTGCCTATGAAAAAAAAACTTTGCAACACTCAAGCTGTTGGTTTGTGAAGACTGTGGCACAGCAAGCTATCGAGTATGACATCATTTCCCACATCCTTTGGGTCCGTGTGTCTTGTCTCGAGCTGTGATGTTCTTGGGGCAAGAATGGCCTTTGTTTTGTCTGTACAGCATCCAGAACAAGAAGATGCAACAAATTACAGCATTACAAAGGGTAATGATCATGGGAGTACCAGTAGACTATCCAGGCATGTGTAATAAATACATATAATTAAATAGCAAGAGACAGTGGTAAATGATGCTTGAAAGCTAAGTGCCTTTTCCCTCCATTCCTGACCTTTAAATGCATTCATAAGGCTGCAGAATTTTGCAGCATCTCAGAGCTGACAGGGGGATCCCATGTATGTGCTGGCATGTCATTATACAAATAAATTATATTTTTAGTTTTTCGGGGCAGGGGGAGGGAATATAATTTTCCCACCAAAAACTTTCTGAAAAGCAATTTCATTCAGTTGTTTTAGTTGACCGATAATCCTGTATTTATATCTTGTAGGAAGTTTGCAGTGTCTACAAAAATTCCTGACACTAAGTGGTGTCAGAAGTGTTGTGTTGGTAAGTAAAGATCTGCAGAATAAATGCCAATAAGCAGTACAAATGGTAGCAGTATTAAGACTTCTGAGTCAGTTTCTGGAGGTACAAGAAGAAAAGGCTTTTCTGACATTATTGTGAAAATCTGCATCTCCAGGCAGAGAACTCCTTCAGATTAGTTCTTGCATTTAACCAGTGAAAACTTCCCCATTTCTCTCTTCATATTTAAAGACAATTCTCAGGAAATGCAGAGAAGCAGAACACATGTCAAATTTAAACCAACCTTTAGGAAAAACCTGATTTCCCCAAACAGATTGACTTAAAGAAGCAGCAGCAGCTGCAGTGTGCTTTCCAGCGCACAAGTTCAAATTATTAATATCAGATAATAAAAACAAGGAGTATTTTTAATTCTTTGCGGCAGTGTTGTCTCTGAAGCCTTTATAGTGTGTTCAGAGTGCCAGCTGCTGAAGAGTCACAGCTGCAATGTGTTAAAATGTGTTTGAAAAAGGGGATAGGAGCAGATAGTTTTAAAAAAAAAGAAAAAAAAACAGGAAAGGTACCTATGCATGATCTCTCAGAGGCAAGCTCTTGTCCCTGGAAATGTTTCACCTGGTGTTCCATAATCAAGTGTTTGTTGTGAGGAGTTGTATTATGCAGGAGATTTTCAGAGGCTCAGTGGTGAGTGAGCATCCATCTGTCATTTATCTTGATGAAAATCTCCCAGATACTGCTGAAACATCCTTTTTGTTTGTTACCACTTCTTTGTCCAGCTCACCTGTTAAAACTTGACTTTTTCTGGGATACAAATCCTTTAGGGTGCGGTAGGGTGTTAACAATATGTACTGTGTACATCCAGGCCTGGACTTAATAGTCAAGCTGTGAACGTTAATAGACTGATGAAAGGAAAAATCCTCGGCCTCTCGTGCCTGTGCAAGGATGGAAGCCAGCCGGGGAGTGGGGGGGAATCGGCGTAGATAGGACCTCTGGCTTTCTGACATGGAAGTTCATTTCAAAGTCCGTATGTTTTAAGGTCTCCACTTACAAAATGAGAAACCTGGTGGTACGTTCCTCCGTACTCTTATGGTTTCCGTACTAACTGGCCTGGAGCTGCACAAGCGTGCCATGGCACTTGGCATAGCTAATGGAGGGGGAGCTTGCTGTTCTGGCATTCAGAAATAGCTTAACCTAATAAGTCTGTAGTGCTTCTTGCATGATAGGCACTGAGGGAGAGTTTGTGATGGCAACACAGGCAGCTGCAAAAGACAGGCCTAAGGGGAGAGGTTAGATCCCCCGGCCCCCCTATACTGCCCTGCTTATGTGCAGCCTAACTCTCAACTCCTGGCAGCAGCATAAGTATCCCATGGCCTGGGAGAAGCTGCAGTGCCATAGGAGGCAGAGAAAGACCAGAACTTCTGGTCTTGTTTCTTCAGCTTACTGGTGTTGATAATTGTATGTTTTGTAGTTTCTCCTGCTGTGTTCAGCCTTACTAAGGGTCACACCAAGCGTTATTTCCTGCATTTTGCAGTTTGCTTGATGTTGAGCGAGAAAACAGATTCATGAAACTAAGCTTTGGTGTCTAAAGTGCCAGTGGCTTGCCAGTGGATTTCCCTGGGAATAGAATAGCATGAGCATATTTCATTTATGCAGATAGTATTGTGGTAGGCACTCGTTATCTGAATTGCATTGTTAATTCCCTAGCGGCCCAAGGCTGTTCTATTGCGCTTTAAAGTCGGATCTTTAGGCATAGCTGCACAAGGTGTAAAGTAACGCTTGTTCATCTTATACAACAGGTATGCTGGCAGTGCTTAAGGAATGAAGTCTTGTCATTACTGTGTGGTCTGTAGAATTAAGGTTGTAAAACTGACTTTGGCATTTCTTGACTATTCAGTGCTCAACTTTGCAACTTGAGTGCTTTTTTTCAAGTTTCTACTTGAGCTCTGATAAACAGCAGAAGAAGAGCAGTTGAGTGGGAGCTGATGGTATCACTTTAAAATTGGCTTTCCTGCTGATCTGAACAAGTGGTCATCAGAAATACAGAGTATTTGGATTTCAGACCTGCAATGACAGTGCCTGAAAGGCAGCTGAGCAATTCCTAAATGACAGTGATTGTTCAGTTCCTGCTGAAGAAGAGTCAGCGTCTCATAGAAAAAGCCATTCTTTAACAGCTTCTTGTGATAATTGGGAGATGGCTTAGGCAAGCCAACATCGTGGAGGGAGATACTTGAAGTGCATGCACAGACCTAGCTTGTAGACTATCTAGAGCAGTAAATCCCATCTACCAATTTAAAAAACAACACTAAACTTTAATATGGCTTATTTGGCACCAGCTACTGTTTATGTCCTGGGGAAGGGCAGCCACTATTTCAACGTGCTTGCTGCCACTGTAGTGTGGATGTTGACTTTTCAGCAGCCTCCTTTTATATAGGATTAGGATGGGGGTGGTTATTTTCCAAAATTGTATGGACTGTTAGTTGAAAATGGTTTAGAAGCTGTATTTGCTCAGCGTACTAATGTACTTTACCTCTGCTTTTTTGGCAGTGAGGAATCCTTACACAGGTCACAAGTACCTTTGTGGAGCACTACAGTCTAGCATTGTTTTGTTAGAATGGGTTGAACCAATGCAAAAATTTATGCTAATCAAGGTAATATTACGATAAGGTGAAATACTCTTCTGCTGGTTTTCAGTTGTATTTATCTTGTGATTTGTTAAGAATTAGTATTAGCTAATTATTGTTTTAATTCTCTTGGCTTCTGTTAAATTACACTGAAAGTAGCTATTTAAACATCTGCAGCTACTATGACTTGATCAACCTGGAAGCAATGGCTTAGAGGCTTTATTGCTAGGGAGAGCAATGATGGGTATCGTACTCATCTGTGGGCAGCCACAAGGAAAGCACATGATTAAAGACAGATCCTGTCTATTTTAACCAAATCGGCATGAAGGCTCTATAATCTTCAACTCGGACACTCTGCATCTATCAGTTACTGTTATCTGAAGAAGTAAACTTAATGTTACAAAACGTACTGGATAAAACTTGCTATGCTGTTTAAATGTCTAATAGCAACTCGGACTAAACTTTTTACTTGTTCCTCTTCTAACATTTATTTTTGTTTCTTAATCCAGCACATAGATTTTCCTGTACCTTGTCCGCTGAGGTTGTTTGAAATGCTGGTAGTCCCCGAGCAGGAATTCCCTTTAGTTTGTGTTGGTGTCAGTAGAGGGAGAGACTTCAACCAAGTGGTGAAGTTTGAGACTGTCAACCCAAATTCTACCTCCTCATGGTTTACAGAAACAGGTTTGTGTGCTACTGTGATTGCATTCAGAAATGTTCCTTGCTCTTTTATTATAGCTGAAACACCAGAAAGTTACAGTTTCCTCTAAGGAAACTAATGGTCATATCATTAAGGCTAAGTGATCCTTATAAATTTGCAGTTTAAAGGGGCTATCTGATTGTACCTGTAGCACCTTCACTTTTTTTTTTTTTGAATGTTTCTACTGTTGCACTGATTTGACTTTTTAAGCTTTCGAGTATAACAGAGGACAGAATTGTGGTTCCTTGGCATTTCCATAAATCAAGTTGTACATGCCTCTCATCCACTGAGGTGTTCTGTGCTCTAGCCTGGCACCATGACTTTTATTTATTTAAGAGATTTTAATACAATTTCAGTCTGAGTAGTTTCTTTCAAAATCATTCTAGGTGTGGTTTGGCTCTGCTGCAATAAGCCAGTAAGGTTAAAAATGCTGTTATCAGCCTACTGCTAAGCAAGAGAGAGAGTATTTCTATTCTTCTGACGTTTGTGGAATGAAAAAAGAACTAGCAGGAAACTAAGCCCCTGTCCATCACTGGTCCGGGTGCTACTGAGTGAGGAAGACACCACCTAAGCAACAGTAGAAACTGTCTTAAGGAAGTGTGCTAAGAATTATGTTTCTAGATTTGCAGGGTTTCCTTTAAAACTAGCTACGGTAGTGAGTGGACCCCAGTCCTAGCTTGCAGGTTTAAAAGCAGTGAATAACTTAGCTATTACCAGGCACAGAGAAAATAATACAGAATTCCGTTGTTGATCCATGGTGAATTTGTAAGTAGTCCTGTACTGGCATATACATGTGCATGGATCCAGCTGACCGGATACTGTGGAACTCACTGAAAAGTACAGTTTCCACTAGAAAGAGGCCTGCTTTCTTGCTGCTAAAAAGTACTTGTCAGATTTTGATACAGTTTAAAGAATAGCTGCAAAAAACAAAGTGATCAGTGGATGGCCAATTAATGCACTTACTACTTCAAAGTTAATGCATTGTATTTTCAAGCTTATACATATATTTATGTAACTAGGTGACTTCAGTTGAGTCAATAAAAGTAGCATACTGAAGAAAAACTCTTTGAACTATAATGCCCTGTTGTCATTTTTCTTTCAATATTGTCTGCATCGGTGTGTAATACAAGAACAGTAATACCTTCCTGGTTCCCATGTTTTTTATGTGGTTAACTTAACACTGCATTGTGCTTTCCTAAATACTTCTAGCTTCTTGAATCATTTGTATGTTCTCTTGTTGTGTCTATGTTGTCATTTTCTCCTATTTGTTTGATGCTAATTTAAACCCTTGTTATATTGGTTTCTTCCTGTCCCCTGCTGGCAGGATGGAGATAGAGCAAGCAAACAAAATTTCAGTGTTTTTGAATGAGGAAAGTGTGTACCATGTTGTCACAAATAGCTTCCATCAAATAGTTTTCTTTGTCTGACTTTTAGTATTTGTTTGTGAATGTCTGATAAAGACATTTAAAAAAAAAAAAAGGAAGTTATTTATATTAGCAGGCCCAGACATAAAGCAAGGGCTTGCTTTCTCCCATTCCTCTCCTTCTCTCATCAGCTTCAGCCAGTGCAGTGCATGCTTCTGCGTATCATAATGTGGTTGCATAGATGTATATAGTCCAGTCCTCTCTTGCATGCTTTCATCGTGGCTATATCCACCTTTGGTTAAAGTCATGCATTAGAAATTGGTTAAGATCACGAATATATACCTTCCAAGACATCAAATGCCAAAAAGAGATGGAGGGACCATCTCAGGGACCACATTTCTGCCATCCCACTTGGGGAGTTTTTTTGCTTCTTAACAGGACTGTGGATTTCATTGTTTAACTGAGAGCTGCTTTTGTATTTTAGGTAACATGCCCTAATTTCTCATCTCTAACAGATTTAATGAGTTTCACTCTTTTCTGTATGAAAGAATGCCTGCAGAATCACTGGCATCAATGCCAAATTAGTAAGAGCTGCTTTTTGTGTAATTTTAACGTTAACAAACAGATCACAATCACACTTCTCTTTTGAGTTGACATGTCCACTGATCACTTGTGGGTCAGATCCCCCTGTTTTCTGTGATGGAGGCTGCTGCAGCTGTAACTCAGAAGAAAGAAAAGGTAACCCTTCCTTTTAGGAGTTTGGAGAAGGAAAAATATTCCCCCATATTGTAAAGTCTGGGGATGGAAAGTCTGAAAATAGCAACAAGGATTGGGTAATAATATAAAAGTCCCTAGCAAGATTTAGAAATAAAGGCAAAACAAAAATGGAATGAAAGAGCATTCAGGTTTAGTGTGGACAGTCTCAGACGCATGCATTTTTTTGCAACAGCAATATTAAGAGAGACCAAGAGATAATAAAAGGACAACAATGTACACATGAGTTTGCTTTTGTGACATGGCTCAGAAAAGGCTGGATTAAGTCCATACTTTAATATTACAGCTTCAGTTTTCCCGTCACAGTCAACATGTTGGATAAGTGGACATGCCCTTCTAAGAGAAGAGAAATGTCACTGGTAAGATGATAATTTTCAGTAGATTAAAAACACACTAACCCATTAAATTGTCTCAAACTCTAGAACTTCCATTTCAAATTTCATGGTAATTTATGTTATAAACTAACACTGTCATTTTTTTATAGACACTACAGAGACAAGTGTTGTACATGTAACACAGCTGGAGAGAGATACCATTTTGGTGTGTTTGGATTGTAAGTTTTAGAACCAACTAAATATATACATATGCATGTACATGCATACTGTCTGTCTGCAAATTAGGCCATATGTTGAAGATTAATTGTTGGTTGACACATCCTATTTTTTTGTCTAGGCTGCATAAAAATAGTGAATCTACAAGGCAGGTTAAAATCCAGCCGAAAACTGTCATCAGAGCTCACGTTTGATTTTCAAATTGAATCGATAGGTAAGTTAGATTTCAGTCTTAATATTGACTATCCTGATTCACGTATTTACTATTACGGTACAGAATTAAAGATGCTAACTGTCAGGTCTTTGACGTGTGAAACACATGAACTCATGCATTCCACTTGTGTCAGAAGGCTCAGTGGAAGGTTCAGCACACGGTACAATGTGCTTCCCCAAGAGCAAACAGAGCAGTAACCCCAGAGTTTTCCCTGGTTAGGCTAGACAGCCTGGAGACGTGGAGTCTCTAAGGGAGACATTCGGCCTCTAAAGGAAAACCTTAACACAACCTGCTCAAAGTCTGTGAATCACTCATGGCCGATTCATTCTGCATGTGTGTTCACACAGTCCGTTTCTAAAAAGCAGCTCGTACACCAAATTAATACAATATGTCACACTTTATGTAAAAAGAGCCTAGTTGTTTTCTTGGGAAGAATCAAAATTAATTAGATTTGTGAAACGGAAAGACAGAATACATTCATTTGGGTATTTTTCTCTAGAGATGGGAGTGGGTAGAGAGTTGGGAGATTGCTGGGAGAGCTGAAGGCATTTCCAGTCCCAGTCTGTTACTAGAGTGGATGAGAAGAGGAGCCCAAGGGTAGGAGGTGATCAGAGGAAGGAATTGCATGAAGGAAATAGTTTGGAGCCACAAGGGGAAGAGAAGGATGAGGAAGGATGTGTGCACAATGGAGAGTAGCACCAGAACGAGAGGAACGGTGGGAACAAAAATAATAGGGAGGTGAACTGAATTTCTCCCTGAGGAGACGCTTTGAAGCTTTGGGCACTTCAAACATAATCTCCCACAGAGAACAGGACAGGAAAAAAAGACACTGTCATGGAAAACATTGCTTTTATGCCTCCTGTTGGTTAGGAATGGGGGAAGGAAGGAGTAAGTGTACTTGAATCTGCTCCCTGTGGGAACTCTGCACATGCTGTGGTCCTCTTTCACCTTGTCATAAATGAGGTACCAGTGTCCTGCTCTGGCCTGGCAGTGTCTCTGAAGAGCTCTGCTCCATTTCCTGCACCCATGCCCTGATTCACAGAGGCAGGAGGCTGGAAGCAGACAGGACAGACTCTTCCTGGTGACCTACACACTTGCTGCTGTCTCCGAGGAGGCCCTCAACCCATTTCTTTTCACAGGATTAAAATGCAGGTGTGCCTGTTGCATGGTTCTGTTTAGGTGACAGTGGAAGGGCTGGGGAGAGCAGGTCTCCCTAAAACTTCCCACTGCTGTTACATAAGGACTGTCTTAGCCCGTAGTTACTTGTAAAGTGACATATCACTGCAGGATCCCTGTAACTTTTCTGCTAAAATTCAATTAACATTTTATGCTAACATTAAAATAGAGAGGAGGTTCCTGTTTAGAGGAAAAGGGTTTTTTGTTTTTTTTTTTTTTAACTAGAAACAGATTCTAATTGGGTGTGATTATTTGTAAACCTTACTCTTCTTTTAAAAATATATATCTATATACATACAAACACACACAGAACTACTATGGAGGCAGATTCAGTCATTCTTCCAAGACACTTTTCAGTCTGCACAAACTTCAAAATTGCAATGCTATGCTTTTCACCTCAAAAGAATGAGCTGACATTATGTCTGATTCCAGTCTTCTTTTTCTACCAGTCTGTCTACAAGACAGTGTGTTAGCCTTCTGGAAACATGGAATGCAAGGAAGGAGTTTTAGATCTAATGAGGTGAGTGCTGCATTTTGCTTCAAATTCTAGTATTTATATGATAACCCAAGTTTAGGATAAATAGATAATGCTGTGATCTGAAAAAGAATAAAACATTTCAGTAACATCCTAGGTTAGACCTGGAAGCTGGATTCTAAGCTACAAATGAATTAGACCTGCTATTCCAACGATGAAAGTGTAAATGTTGAAATATTTCTTTAGAACAAAGATCCTTTTACTCTTCCCTAGTGGAAAACTGCATAAAGCAGCCGAGTTGGACACACTGTCCTTCTGGCTTGGTGGGATATGATGCCCATGTTGCATAGGTGGAGGGAAGCACTGGAGAATCCAGCCCGCCAAAGAAATTGACTCAGGCCAAGAATTTTTTTCTGCTAAATTGGCATGTGACTGAAGTGTTGGTCCTCCCTTGCACTCCCTTGAAGAAAGCTGCATGACGGAATCGGCAGTAGTGGTGAGTGGTGCCTCTGCAGTTGAGAAATGAGCTGAGCTGGTATATGCTGCAAGGCTGCAGCTGAGGTGAAGCTGTACTGGGAACTCCTTTCAGGTCTAACATACAAAGCAGAAAGCAGCAGAATTGGTGCCGTAAAAAGTAACCACGGCTTAAGTCTTGTTTACATTAATCTTCAGGTTAAATTGCTTCAAAGACCAGCTTTTTGTCACAGTGCCAAACAGTGGTTGCCCATCATTCTTGGTCTCCTCCATGATCATTTTGCTTATGAGTCATTTAAAAATTTTAGTGCCCAACTTTCACAAGATTTTGTATTCTCAGGAGAACAGTATCAGACTGACCTAAAGATTGTTCTTTATAAAATTTCTGTGCAGTCCTGTTTTTCAGCCAGTTCCATGCAAGTTTTAAACATAGTTAAACTATTATAAGTACCTTTCTTATACCTTTTTTCCTGTTGCAAACCTATGTGTTGGTGGAAGCACTGTGCTTTGTTGGATTTTAATGAATCTCTTGATTTGGTCATTAAAGAATATTTACAAACTACCAATTAGTTCATCAGCGGCACATCAGCTGGAGAGATCGAGTTCACTATAGCTAACAGTATTTTAAACTACCCATACACTCACACCATGCCAAGTTTAGATATTCCACATTATTACACAATTACATTTATTTATACGAAGCCACAGCTGACCTAATCTGTGCTAACAGTAATCCTGCTCTTTGTGGGAAGCTGGGCTAGAGACTAGAGTCAGACTACTCTTTATTTCTAAGTTTACAAATGCTTTTTGTGGCATCTGTGTATATTTGATCACCAGACACGATTGTCCTTCTCCCAAGAATGTTTACCGTAATGGTGAACTGCAATATCCCTGCTCTTAGCACAGCCCACGAGGAGGAGATGGTGACTCTCGGCATTTCTCCAACCCCAAAATGCTGCTAGCAGCATTCTGCAAGTCTCAGTGTATTACTCCACCCATTGGCACTCAGTATCTCTGATCCAGTTGTGAGAGGATGTGCCCCAGGGTGCTGCAGCCCAAGTGGATGCTTTATATTGTTTACATAAGCATAAGGAACACTGTCGTCTTGCTTTGTTATTGTCAAGCCAGCACCTAAATGAAGAACAGAAGGCAAGACCAAAATGTCAGAAAGCAAGCCAACCCAAACGTTTTTCTGTAGAACATCTCTAGGGCAAGCTCTCAGGTCTTGTTAAAATCCATATCTCTCCTGGTTGCCACAACTGTTAAGAAGAAAATAAACCCATTTTCATCTGCAAGTGTGAAAGGCCTGCATTACTGGGCTCAAATCTTGGCTGTGTTCATTACTTTGTGGGGATTTTTACTGTGTAAAACCTAACTAACCAAACTTTGCTGCACATTTGTCTTTGAACACATTAGCTCGAATTCTCTATTCTAATATTGGTAAATCTAATTGGGGATGATTTCAGCTGTTTGTGAAGTCACTTCACCTTTTCCTTCCACAACTGTGACCTTCCACAGTGGCTTGATTCAATAGGAAGAATGAAACAACAGGGAACTGTGTGAATTCTGAGACAAAACTCTCAGAATTTGTGCCAGGATTGTACAGACTGAGCCCCCCAACACAGAAGTGTGGAAGTTCATTGTTGTGAATTAAAATTTTTCTTGTAGTCCTTTGTGCCAAAAGTGAATTTCCAAAGTCAACTACACCTGCTATGATCTGGGAAGGAGAGAAGAGTCACTTCTGTTCTCAAAAATGTGAAAAGTGGCTGTGTAGAAAGGGAGCTTTGTAAACGGTGCTGCCTGCTGACATGGTGACTTGATATCCTTTGGAGTATGTACTGGGCTTTGACTTGACTTGATATTTTCTTTGGTGCTTTGGCATTCACATAATCGTAAAGACATCACAGTAGTGCAAGTCACTTGCAGTAAACAAAGCTCTATTACACTATTTCTCAAATGTGAAAACATGCCCATTGTGAAAAGAAAACTTAATGTGTCACAAATTAGATTATATTTCTCTGTTAAGCTTTTCAGAATATGAACTTCCTGCAATATTATGATTCAGAATTTAAATGAAATGCGTAGGTATTTTGTGTGCCGTTTACCTGACTGTTTTGGATATCTACTGTAGAGTGAGACAAATTTCACCCCACAGGTACCTGTTTCACTCCTGGTTCTAAAGAGATTTGCACCAGTAGCTCAGATGTTGTGGTAGTGCAGTGCTGAGCCCTGCTGTCATGCTTGCAATTGCTACCAGAGAAATTCACATAATGTGGCAGGAGTTGCAGAAAACTTTGTTAGTCCTCATTTAAGAGTGACAGTTACCTTAAATCCTCTAGCTGACTTAAATCAGCAGTGAATTCATAACATCAGTCATGGTCGATTCTTTTCTCTAGGTTGATTAAAAAAAAAATGCATTTCACACATAAATGCCTGTCTTATTTTTGTTGTCTAGATCACACAAGAAATTTCTGATAATACAAGGATATTCAGGCTTCTGGGATCTGACAGGTATGAACAGAACCAAACTTAGAATGTTAAAATAGAAGACTAATCTGTTATCTTTTCCTCCTACCTTTTAAAAGTATTTCTGCTTGTTTCTTGGGATCCCTTTTGCAACCATCTTACTCATTCCTTTTGCGTGCATGTATGCCTTTCAGCCCTTTAAGTTTACTACTTTTTCTTCTAAAAGAATACAAATATTGCTTGTGGGCTTCCAGAAGGTACTCAGCCTCAGTAGTAGTAAGCCTGTATTTGGCTGCAATCACAAGTCTCTGGGAACATCTTCCTTTTTGCACTGCAGTTCTTGCGTTCAACTTGGCAAAACCTTCACTTTTCAGATGCTCTGCTGCAGCAGCCCATCAGGATCTACCTCTTGAGACAAATGCAGAAAATACATAAAAATGTAAATATCTCACTTCTTCCCCCAGAAAGGAGCTCTAACTGTTGTCCTCCTAACACGACAGCTCAGGTGTTCGAGAGCCCTTCATAAGCCCCAGTGTAGCTGTTCTTCGGTGTCTGCCTCGCAGGACTGTAACACTATGCCTCTGTCTGACCCATCAGATATCAGCTTGCCTAGTCAGTAACTGCTATTTTAGGAGCGTTACTGACTTCCTCAACTTTCTCTGCCCTGTTGTCGAACTTTGTACTTCTCTAACAGTCATGAAGACAGCAGATGTTCTGTCTTCTGGGGAGCGTGTGCTGACGTGACAACTTCACCAGCAATGTATTCATACGCAGTGCAAAGATAGACTCATTTTTCTGCTGAGAATTGCCTCTGTCTTACGCCACTTAGAGGGATCCTCACCTTCGTGTGGCATCTCAGAAACGCTGAGAAGCTTCACATCAACCAAAGGCTTTCCCCTTATCTGCTTGTCCAAGCTTGATGCGCAGCCCTGTCATTGCCCATAACATCAACAGTATTGAATAGCACCACGGCTTTACCAGCTAGCTACCTGCCGGCTATATTTGCTGGCCGGAGGTTGGGGGTTCTGCCTTATGTGCGATACCTGATAGCTTTTTGGTAACAGGTAATTAAGTGCAAAACTAAATGCATCAAAACTAAATGCATGTAATGTAATGCAAATGTAACTAAATGCGTTCATCACTGACTTCTCTGCCAGTGAGGTGTGCGTGGAGCACAGCTTTATTATGCCATTTCTCTTAGTTGTTGAGAGAGAGTGCAGCTCAGTTTAAAAACAAGTCTGACTTCAGAATGGAATGTCACATTGCAGATCACCTGCCTTGGAAAAATAGCTTCTTCTCTAATTATTGGTCCATTTATTTCCAGCTTACACTAATATTCTCCCAAATCTGAGACAATGTTAAAAGATTTTTGCACTGCAGTAAATATTAATTCCAACTTCTTCAGACATCATTTTGCTTGCAGGACTGTCATATTTCATGCTTTAGCTTTGAAACCTTCCTCAGTAACACGTCACTTCCTAGTCGGTTCACGGGAACTGGGGCTCTGAGAAGCCAAAACACTGACGTTGGTGTGATAAGAGCTTGCTTGCTGCTTTCTCCTGGCGAGCAAGGAATGCCCTGTGGCATGAGATGTCATTTCTTTTAGAGCATGTCAAGCAGAGGCTGGGTTTTCTGAACATTGGTTTTAAAGCAAGCAACCTCTTCCTGGTCAAATTCACAACAGTTGGATGGATTTGAATTTCCCACAGTTTCTACCTTCACTCTTCAGTGTTTGTGGGGCAGAATTTGGTCATGAACAGCCAACAGATAACCCAGCAGCCAACAGCAATTCATATACCCTGCTCCATTCAGCAGTTTCAGTGCCTGATTAAACATCTTGGATAGGTTGTGAAACTGAGTTGTGATTGCTAATTTCCCTCCTTTGAAGAGAATGGTCTGATCTAGGATGTTCCTTACGGTCTTTCTAGTGGTAGTGTAGATCCAGCTAACCCACTTTCCTGTCTCCAATGCTGGCCAAAAGTTGGTGCCAAGAAAAAAGAGTATGAGAGGAGACTATGCATATAGTGATCCTTCCCTTGGAGACTGTCTCAGCCTACAAGACTTTGTGTCTCTGTGTTTCTGGAGAAAGTTTCTGTGGATTTAGTGATCCTTTGTGGAATATGTGGGCTCAGGGAGAAACTTGCAGAATGTCAACTTTTGGGGTCTGTCATGTCCAATGGCCAAGGACAGGTGAAGTGACCAGCTCTCCCTTATGTTGATATGCTTGCCTTCAGTGAGTGTTCAGGGTGACTGCAATGATCCTTTTTATTCCTCTTCTGAGAGTGGTCTGAATGTAGTTCTTTGTGTGCAGTGCTGAGAGTGGTGTGATATACATGCCCAAGTCTTACACACACACTTACCTTTGAGTGGTCCAGTGTGCCCTACACAGGTCTTGCACAGCACAGCAGGCACAGTTCCCCTCTCACCATATCTTGCAGCAGGACAAAACACAAACTGCCTCTCACAACTCAGGGCTGCCTCTTCAGTTGCAAAATAAGCCTCTGTCAGAAAAACCTCCTGTACCTCTTATCGGGCACGCTCCCTGAGAGAGGAGAGAGGGTAACTTTTCTCCTTTTTCAGTAAAGGGCTAATGCGTTCCAGGACTGGTGTCTGATTAGCAGGTTAGCTTTGCAAAGCTCCAGGGAAGCACGAGCCCAAGCAGTAGGCTGTGATGTGTCCCGACCCTTCTCAGAAGCACCCGCTGAAAGGTGTGGACAAGAGGCAATAGGCATAAGTAGCAGCAAGGGAAGTTTCAACTGGATAAAAGGGGGGAGAATATCACTGTGAGGGTGGTCAAACACTGGACTAATAGCCCAGAGAGGCTGCGGAGATTCTTGGAGATCCCCTGACCATGGCTGGACAGGACCCTGAGATGGCTTTGAGATTGGCCCTGCTTTGAGCAGGGGTTAGACTAGAGGTCTCCAGGGAAAGAGAAACGACTGCTAGTCAAATGGACAAGTGGGAAGAATATTTACAGCTATATCCAGGGATGCCTTTAAATGAAGGATTACTTGACTTATTGTGGCTTGTTTTGTTTTGTTTTTCCCCCTAGGGTCGTGGTGCTGGAGAGTAGGCCAACAGATAACCCGACAGCCAACAGCAATTTATATATCCTGGCAGGGCATGAGAACAGTTACTGAGAACGGTGCATGGCAACTCACCATGACAAGATAACACTCCTGCTGCAGCATTCATGGCAGGCTGAAAATGCACAAAAGCTGCAGTAACCCGACTTCAGTTACTTTATAATTTATTGTGGCATGAGAGGAAGATGAGAATTGTTTGTGGTATGGACACATTAGCATTAAGATACCACAGAAGTGCTTAATTTACTGTTATGTAATCTTTGTACATACGCAGTATTTTTCAGTGAAACTTCTTGCTGAAGACCTACACTGACCTTATGTAGATAGTGGTCCTCCTATTAAGTACAAGTGTCTTACCTGTACAGATGTAAAAGTCACTGAGGATGCAAAAATGAAATCGGGGTACTATTTTAAGGACTTCTTGTGTGTTTATTATAAAGTGGGATGCTAGCAACAAATATAGTACATTTAACAACACTATTGTATTTTATTATATGTAATTTACTAATACAAATAAATCTTAACTTTTAGAAATTGTAACCAAGGCTGTAATCAGATTACAATCTTGTTTTTAATTTTGATGCAACACACTGGTGTTCACGTTTGCACAACGTATTGAGATGTGATGTATTTAGTCACAAAGGTAAGCTGTGACTTTGTGGATATGACTTGGGCTTCAGAGTTCCTTTTTTTTTTTTTTTTTAGTTTACTTGGGTAGTTTTCTTTGTGAAACAAACCAGTTAAACACCTGTATTTTTATATTTAATTAAAACTCTCTTTACGATTATTTCTCTATGCTTGAAAACAATACTTCCTGGATGGGTGTCAGTCCCAGAATAGTGGTACCTTGCTGTAACACTGCAATAGGTGTTTGAATTACTAGTGTATACAATGGTTAAAAATTAGTATTACTGTTTGTCTTACTAAATAGCTTCATATCACAATGAAAAGTAGCAACATTCCACACTGTGGAAATGGCTCAAAGATCTTGTCATTTTGACTTTTTTTGGCCTTAACCATTTTCACACTTTTCTTGATTTAGGGTGTTAACACATGGCCAAAATAATTTAGTTACTACCTCATTCAAACAATACAATGGTTACTACGCATCACAGGAACTTAGTTTTGATCAGAAGTATTTTTGATTGCTATTTTCCAATGGAGTATGTAAATGCCAAGTTTTAGCAAAATGCACACATTTGACTCCTTTTTTTGTATATGTTCTTTATATTTTATTGTGATAATATACACTAAAAAACAAACTAAATTTAAAGTGATTTATGGCCTGCATTATTGTTGTGATTGGTAATGCTTTGGAATATGTTCCCTAATGTATATAATGTAAAATAAACTTTTTTTAACACGTTGTTGTACAAGTAGATTACCACCTGCACTAATTTCCACATAAAGCTAACATGTGTTGATGGAACATACCAAGTTTTGAATTCTCCTATTAAATGTTTACATGCCAAACAGAGAAGCTGGCCGTTCCAAATGTACGAATGGTCAGACTGCTGGGGCTCAACTGAATTTTGGCTTGTGCTAGCACTTGAGGGTAGGTATTACTACCCTTTTGGCCTTTAAGCACCAGACCTATACACTTTAGAATTTGTCTTCCCCAATTTCAGCTTACTTGTTTCAATTCTTTCTTGAGGGCCCCTCCCTCCCTCGCCTAGTTTTCCAAGTTCATTGGCTGCAAAAAATGGTTTTTTTTTTTCTTTTCCCCCAACAGGGCTCTTTCTGCCTACAGGATTCGGGTGTGTTGCCTCTGCTAGCCCCATCTCCTCTGTTCCCTTGTACTGAACCTCAGAGCAGCCCCACGGGAGAGATGGTAACACAAGCCCCGCTGCTGAGAAGCTGAATTCTCAGAAAAGGCAAGAACTTCTGTGCATTTCACAGCATGTTTGTGCTGCTGCTGCTGCTGCTGCCCGAGGGGGATTTCCATCTCTCTTCTCACAGGCTGTTCCTCACTTAAACACACAAAAAGTAGCTGAATCTTAACCAAAACACCCCTAAAATACAATATAGCTGATGTGCAAATGAGAGCTCCCTGAACATGCTTCCTCCTGTTGGGTTTCTGCAGCAGCTGTGGCCAATTGTCTTGCTGCTTTGGGGCCATTGCTGAATTACAGGCAACAGGAGCTCAGGGGCATTTGCTTGATTTTGGCTGAGCATTTTTTTGGTATATGGATGCAATCTGGGATGCAGCTGGAAGAGCTGGCCAGATGAAAAATAGAGAGGACAGGGCAATGGCATGTGACAGGAAGGGAAGGGGAATGTTGTGCTAGGACAGGTTTGTCTCCAATGTATTGGTAAAGACAGTTTGGCTTCCACATGCTGCTTTCCACTCTCAAAGATGAGGAAGAAGCAGAGGTTTTTCCTCTCTAATCCATGAAGAAGCCATGGAAGTGGGGAGCTGCTCTGCTTGCTCCTGAAATCTTGAGGACTCCAAAGGGTGCCAGGACTCCTGCTTTTGATGAATTGTTCTGTTGCAGAATTTGGGGGTCTGTGCTGCAAGACTGCTTCTCCGGCCTCCCAAGCTGCTTTGTTCCTGGGCTGGCAGCTGCCTGGATGTCTGGTAGAGCAAGAGGTCTCCTCTGCTAGACTGCAGCTGCCCTGAAGCAACAGTTTCCTAGAGCCACGCTTAGTGGCAGTTTCCAAAACCACCCCTCCTGATGTAAGACTGTGCGGCTGACTGAAAGGAGCAGATTCATAGCCAGGAAACTGAATTACAGGCAAGCCTACAGCTAGTTAAAGCAGCTACTCTAACAGCCTGCGTGGGTTCTGCTTTTCTCTCTCTTCCCAGCCCCGTCTACTCTGGCTGCTTTCGCTCCTAGCCGCTCACATGTGGAAGTGTGCTCTGATGTGGCCAAACGATAGGACATTCACCAACCAGGTAGCAAAGTTCTGATCAGTGCAGGGGCCAAGCTTTGGTCCTGGTTCAAACTGAGCTTTCTTAAAGATATTCTGATCCTTTGTGGAGATGTTCCTGGAAGCATGGAGGGCAGGGGAATGAGTGCTGAATTTATCCTGTTCTTGTGCATCTCTACAGACAGTGCTCTGTGCCCCCATCAGAAATGGGGACATTCTCAAAAAGGGAGAGGCTCAGATTCAGGTTTTGCACTCCATTGCCATCAACTGAAAGCAAGAGCTTTGCAAGGTGACACACTTGTTGCTACCTACCTGTTCCTTATGGCTTTGCAACCATGACCTGGAGATCAGAATGCACGTGCCCTGGGCTGGGGGCATCAGGTGGTCTCTGGGCAGCGGTGGGGATGGATGCATCCCCAAGGCTGAGGCGCTGCGCACAGGCAGGGTGACTTTCTTACCTCACCGCAGGCTTCAGCTTTAGCGATGCCCCGCTGGGTTTTAACGGGTTCTGCGTAAAAGGGTTGAAAAGAAGCTGATAAAACCAGGGAACACACCCAAACCTCTTGCCTCCCTTTGAGGAAACAGTCCAGGTTGATCTAAAACATGGGTTATACAGAGCCATGTTCCAGGCCTGTATTGAGGGGTGCAGAGGGAGCTGTTGGGGAACATGTGTCGGGGGGTGGGAGGACGCAGGCCCTGATGGACTCTCGAGCCCCCATTGCGGATAGCAATGCTGGAGAGAGAGATTAGCTTGTCTGCTTCCCAGCATCATCCTCTGCAATATGGTTGCATCACTGTCTCCTTCCCTCCTTGGGAAATACCTCCTGGGTGCAGATGTTCCCCCCGGAGCTAATTTAAATCCAACATCATTCAGGTCCCCCTTCCTTTGCTCTGGCGTCTGACCGGCAGCTACTCCCAGTGGCATCCTGCAGTCCAAATACAAGTGTACGTCTTCAGCCCCTGTCAGGCCCTTCTGGTGGCATCCGCTCCCATTCCCCACAGGCAGCCGCTCAGTCTGGAGGCGTGCTGTCACTGTTTGTAAGCCCCAGCCGCTCTTCCAGCCCTCAGAGGAGAGTATGGCAAAGGGCTACTGTGCCCCTCCAGCTTGTCCTTCTCTCCCTCCAGCAGCAGCCCTGGGGATCCCAAACATCCCCATCCCACTCATGCACATCGTACACTGCAGACAGCCCTGCAAGCCACCACCGTACTGGCTGCGACCTTTCACTTCTGCTCCTTCTGACAGCAGTGGCATTCAGCATCATCTTCGCCTCTCTTGGCTTCAGGGCAGATCCCGCTGCCAGGTTCCCTGCACCTCCCCTTGCCACCAAGCTTTCTCCTTCCCCTCATGCTTTGATTCCTCTGTCATTAAATCCCTCAGCAGCCTCTGGCTTTTAACTCCATGTGCTTTCCTGCAATAGCTTGCTCCATAGCGAACGCCAAGAAGGCTGCAATCCTCCCTCTGGGTCCTTAGGCACCCTGCCTGTGGTGATGCACACATTCACACCAAGTAACTGGCAGCACCTCCACCTGATTGCACTTTGGCTGCCTCTGCTCTCCTCCATGGATGTTGGAGCACTAATCCAGAGATCTGGGACTGCAACTGGTGAGCGAACAACATCCTATTGCTCTCAGTCACATTCAATGGATAGGTGGGATTTTTCCCATCCTGCCTTAGATGCTGGTTTAATTTTGCCACCTGTGAAACAACAGCTCCCCAGACAGCCCCAGCAATAGTTGCAGCTTGTTAAGTTGCTTCACAAGGGAAACCGCAGCCTCCCATGCAGCACACGGAGTGTGTCCGTGATTAGGCAGAGAATGAGGGGCCAGTGAGGAACCTGGACTGCCCTGTCCACTGACAAACCCAGGGGCCCCCAGGCATGGGGAGCACATGGTCCATGCTGGGTGGGCCTGGGCATGCCAGGGCCCTGGCCCTGCTGTGGAAAATGGCTGTGTCAGAAGGGAAGCCTTGAATTTGTGTAAAATGTCAACCAAGCAACCCTAGGCTTTCACCAACAGCCCAGGTCACAACCATTTAGGCAATACTCGGTGCTCAGATGGAAGACAGGATTCCCCTCCCCTCCAGGCCCTCAGTGTCCTTCGAAAGGGATTTTAAAGTGGGCATTAAGGCATTCAAAGCCAGGAGCAAGAAGGCTAAACACAGGCGGACTGGGTGCTGATAGCTCACAGTCATGAGGTGTCCTGTGGCCTTACCAAACATTTGAACCAACTGTGAACACAGAACCTGAAATTTTGCATTACCCGATGCTCTTTTGTGTGAAGGGAAGAGATACTGTAGGTCATTCACTGGTATTCAGGGGTCTCAGATCACAGTCCTGGCACTGCCTGACCATCATTTCCAAATAGAGGGGCTGGAAAGCAGAATGCTGGTGCAGTTTTACACCCAGTGTTATGCACATTCAGGAGTTCCTGAAGTATTATGCTTCAGGATTTAAACTCTGACAGACTGATTTTTCACCATAAGGTAATGAGTACATCTTCCCAGTCTATCAGATGCTGAGACTGAGTGTTCCTGAATCTGCAGGCAGCCTGGCAGGTTGAAATAATAGCTCTGAGATGTGAAATTTCTTTCCTTTCATCCCTGTTCCAGCATGTTCAAAGCAGTAGTCTGACTCCTTTAGACAGGAGTATCTGTGTAGAGGAAAAATGCCCAAGGCAGGGCTGAGGGGTGAAGACAGCTCCTTCTGAGAGGCTAGATACATTATCTACCAAAGTACTGCTTAGCTCCTCAAGAACGTCTCCTGTCCCCAGAGCGTTTCATAAACATTAATTAGCCAAGCCTCCCAACATGCATGCCATTCCTGACAGATGTTTGTCTAACCAGTCCTTGAGACTAAGGGAGACTCCACAGTCTCTCCAAAGCAATCTGTGGGGGTACTTCACCCTCCTCCCAGCTTAAAAGCTGGTCCTAAGCCTTCCTTTCAGCAATCAGCACAGGTTTTCATACATCCTTCCTATCCCTCTCGCCCTCTGTGCTCCCTAACAGCAGCTCACTATTGCCTCTTCTGGCCCTTGGGTTCTCCCTGGCCTCACACCTTGCAGAACAGAGCAAAAACTTCTCTCCAGCATCATCCTTCCCTCCCTCCATCCTGCCTATCAGGCAGACTACCGCGAACTTTGTGGTGCTTAAGCCACTGCACTTTAGCTGCACTCTGCCTTTGCTTTTCCTGGCCTTTTTTTCCCCCCCAAGAACCAGGCTCACTTTTCACCCTTACGGCTGTTCTTGCACTGCTTTAACGGGGTGTTTATTTACCTCTGACCTCCATCCACGTGTGAGATGACTGTACGTGTCAAGCGGCGAGAGACTGAAGTCCCCAGGGAGGCGTCGCACAGCCCCACGGCCTCCAGCCCGGCAGAGGCAGTCGGTTACTGCAAGGGCCGACGGTGCTCTAGGTCCCCCGGGCAAGGAAGGCTTGTGAGGAGATCGGTGCCGGTCTGCCGGGAGCGAAGCCTCGGGGACACTAACAGCGCTCCCCACAAGGAGCCGCAGTGAGGGGCTGAGGGGAGGCGAGCGCCCCTCAGGGCTGTGAAACGCGGCCCCTCTCCGTCACTCCCTTCTCCTCCCCCCTCCTCTCCTGCCCAACGCCGCGTCCCGTTGGGACAGCGCCGCAGGTGCAAGCGAGGGGTGCGTAAGCAGCCGGCCCCGCGTTTAATCCCAACGTTTGAGCCCGGTACGGCCCGCGCCGCCGCCGGGGGTCGCCGCGCGGCCTGTGCGGCCGTTAACGGCTCCCCGCCCGCAGGGGGCGCGCGCAGGG
>NW_020450794.1:3195165-3248497 GCF_003343035.1 Apteryx rowi | reverse complement strand
TGAGCCGCCGCTGCTGAGAGGCTTTGGGTTAATTAGTGTTCAGGTTTAATGGCTCTTAGTTAAGCCTGTCTCGGTGTAAGGGCTCCTCGCTGAGGAGGCTCCATCGGGGCGAAGCAGGGCGCCTTGCTGCCTCGGGAGGGGGCAGCTGGGGTCTGCGGCGTGGAAGGAGTTTATCTGGAGGAGGGGAAAAAATCGCCGGGGCTGCTTTTCCGCTCCTGTAGTCAGAGCGCAGAAAGTGGAAGACTTGAGATTAACCGGAGGCTTCAGACACTCTTGCTTGAACCGGCTTCAGATCGCAGGACTCTGTCAATGCTTTTTAGTCATACGCAGCCGCATTTTGCAAGTCCGCTTGGTTATAGCAACTAACTGCAACTTTTGCGCCGAAGACTTGCGCCTGGGGCTAGCTGAACTGCTGGGTTCCCCAGCACAGATTGGAAGTCTTGGGTGTTGCAGTTGTACCCGTTCAGTATTTCTTCCTAATTTCCTCTTGCAGTGCGTTGCCTATGTTTTTCTGGGCATGCTCTTTGAGATCTCCAGCACTGTGTGGTTTCATCCAGTTCTTGGAAGTCGTCTTTCTTGTCTCATCTGTAGTGCATGCTGTTAATGTCTTATCCTTGATCATTAGTCACTTTTTTGAAAATAAACTTTTGGGCTAACCGTATGACCCAGGCTAACCCTGCTTCTTATGGTGCTTTTAAGCACCTGGACAGCCAGCCAGCTGAAGCTTGGTTGGAACCCAGAGCTACCAAGGTCTGAACCCAGGAGAGCTTGTTTCTTTGATGGGTGGGTTACTCGCTGGTGTAGCAAAGGTTTGTCAAGTTTGGAACGAAGCTCCGTGCTAAGTACTGGAGGAAAAGAGCAAGGATCCAAAGGCAAATATGAGTTGAGACGTTGGAATTACTTGCTACATTTGAAGCACTAGATTTCATCCCAGTAGACAAGCCATTCACAGAGCTACCCTGGATTAAAGATCCTCGCTGAAGGAGCTGGATGAATACTTTGGGGAAAAAGAGACAAGGAATTCTGGAGTTGGAAGTCAACAGAGAAGGCCAACGATGATGAGTTATGAAGGATGACAAACTGGCCAAGCAAGGTATGTGGTCTTGGTTTCATTGTGTTATGCTCTATTTCTTGTTGTGTGCAGAGGGGTGGTGGTGAGGGGAGGCAGAGTGAAGTGGAGTTACTGTTGAAGACCTTTCTCCACTCAAACTTGCAAAAGTATGGCAGATGTTAACTCTTCTAACCTCAGTTCTTCATGAGATCACCACCTGTTTCTTATCTTCTCTCAGGCTATAGTCCAGTGTGCTCCAGAATCGTAGTCCTCTTTGCTTACTATTCCTGTCCCTGTAAATGTAGAAATGAAGCATCTGTCCATATTGCCATCTACTTTACTGAACAGCTGGATACTCTAGTTACAGGAAACTTAAATGGCAAATGAAAACATTAAAGCTAATGGAAAAGCCAAATAGAGTATTTTACTAACTTGTATAGGTACACATGGTTGCGGCTAGGGTKTTTAATCCTGATGGGCCCCCTAAAGTAATGAACGTAACTGGCAGGTAAAACAGTCAAAGTAAGCATGTTGCAGTTTTGATCATCTTCTTTATCGTTGAATTGTTCAGAAAACAGAGATGATACTGCAGCTTTGCGGTCAGTGGGCTTGAGACGTTGACCCTTTGCTGTGCTGTAGGCCAAGCCTATAGCTAGAGGCCAGCCTGTGCAGCTGGTAAAATAGAGAATGTGGCAGCATATGCCAGCAGGGTCAAAGGGCAGAACTGGCCTGGAGGGAAATATAGTGCCCTGCAGCTTTCTCTGCTAAGTTGCCAGAGTAAGCTGTCTCAGTCAGAGTCAGATTACTTGATGCTCATGTGCATCCCATGGTTACTAGAAGAGGGCTTTTTCCTTATGACTTCCAGTTAGCTGGCCAGATTCTGATGCTCAGTCTCAGGTAGTGACAGCAAGCAGCTTACTGAACTCTCCCTTAAAGCCAGTTAGATCTACAGACGGGATTGTGATGTTTTCCTGTGTTGGAAATGAGACTTGATGATTTGGAAAGGCCTGTATTGAAGAGATGTCTTTGATTAGGAGAGTAGCATTTTTTTTTATTTAATGTTGCTAAAGTATGTATACCAGGATGGAGTGTTCCCAGCCACCGGGGAGAGCTACCACACGTGGACTGAATCATTAAACTGCCATTACCCTTTTGTAACTTTGAGTTGGCTTGTAGTATGGAGTCCAAATTACAGCCTCAGAAACAATTGCTTGAAAGCTAGGTGTTGTTAAACCAGTGCAAATGTGTATTTTTCCCAAGGAGGAGTTCTGATTCCACGTTTTTTTTCAAACAACAAAAAACAGAATATGTAGTAAGAATAAATCTCTTCCTACATCAATGAACTCTTAGGAAAGTATGCCTTGTCTTTCATTAGATATGGACCTTAACAATAGACTCTGTAATGCACTGTCTTTGCATGAAACAGCTGCATTCACAAAAAGCAGCATTTGTACCCTTCAGATCATAATGTAATYCCTTTTCTTCCAATTCTCCTTCAGATGCTGTCAAGATAGACTCCAGTGTACTCAATTAGGAAGAAAATGATGTGTACTCTGAGATGTTTCTCTGCCTGGTCACTGTTATTTTGAAGCAACAAAAAAAGAGTGTTAAAGAGATCCCTTAGTGGCTGGCGAAAGACAGTAATCTTGATGATGAGGTACAAGAAAAGGAAGTAAGAATAACACCTGGTGTTTGAAATTGTAATTGCGGAGAAGGACAGAAGGTGAGATGCTGGTGCTGAAGACAGAGGATTCAAGATGTACGAAACAACAGAGCTCTTGAGTGGCTGGAGATGGAGATATGTGACTTTTAATACACCTTGGAGAACAGACTCAAAAGGAATGTCTGCAAATCAATGCCTCTTCCAACCTTGGTGTTCCTTTACTAGTGATTTTATACATGCACTTTCTTCTGACCAGAATTTTTTTGGATAGTTTTTCCTAAACATCTTCCCTTGTGGCTTCATCTTGCTTGTATAACTTTCATTTATGCAGTAGGAGTTTCTCTGCACACCTATGACTTGCTTCTTCCCTGATATGTTACGGATTGGTATCTTAAGCAACTTAACAACTGAGAGAGATAGAAGGACTTTCTTACCACGCAAATATTCCGCTGTTTTGAAGTAGCTGAGCAATTAACAAGGCTAGGTGTGTAAGGGGTGCTCTCAGAGTTTATTGTGGTCAAAACGATTGGATGGAAGTTGATTGACAGCTTAAGGGGGATTTGTTTCTTCAGTTAAGGCAAAAGCGTGCTTCCAGATACTCTGTATATTATGCAGTCAGTCTTCTGTACCTTTCATGGAGCAAAAGAGACAAGAGAAGTGTCTTAAGTGACTTCAGAATACGCAGGAAGCCATGGCTGACTGAAATATTTCTACCTCTTTTAATTAGCTGATTCTTCAAATTAATGACACTCCAATTGCTGCTTGTTACTCAAAATGGCAATAGGTGTTCTGAGCGCTGCTTTACTGCAGATATAGGGCATCCTTAGTTTCTGGTGGCTTTGGCTTCTCTGTACTTCTGATGGCTATGGAGAATAAAGTTAAAACACTCCTACAGTTCAAGTCTTACTGTAACTACTTTCATTTGCTGACTGCTGCTGTGTAGTGCTGCTGCCTTGATGTAAGAGAGATGTTAGCTAAAATCAGAAGAAATTCATTGAGGCTGCAAGATTCTGAAGTATGGATCTAAGACATCTGTATTTCATTTAATTTACTGAATTTTTAACTGGTCAAGGTAACAAAACATTAGGTAATAACACAAGACAGGATTGCCATGTATCATCAGAATTCTAGCAAAAAATGATAAAAAAACGCACGCAAACTTTCTGTAAAATATTTCTTCTTGGAGTGTTTAAGTAACAAGCAGTTATTTGTCAGTAGTACTGTAGTCATTGAAGAAAGGTTACAAAAGACATGTTGAGTAAAAATAAGGGCTATAACATTAGTGAAGACTTTCAAACTAATTGAAGAAAATTCCTGGAAAAAAAATTCTGCCGTGCTATTAAAAATCTGTTGGACAAACTAGCCRCAAAGGCCTGTTTTTGCTACCTCTCTGTACTTAGTATTTTGAAGGCTTAGGAAAATACTTGTAATCAGTAAAATCTTGCCCTGTCTGAAATCCTTTTGGAAGGTACCTTGGTCTGTGACTTGGGAGGGGTGTTAGAGGCCAGGCTTCTTTCCAACTTGAGATAATGTAATGAAAACCATAGTTTTCTTTTAAACCTTTTTCCCCCCTCTGGTGGCAGGATAATATTCAGCATCCCAGTAGGCAGCTATGTCTTTCTTTCCTTTTACAATCTTTATCTTTTCTTTAGCGTGACTTTTCTTTTTTTGTTGTTTTTTTGTTTGTTTCCTGTAGACACTTTCTTACAAGCACTTCAGCGGCCACCAAGAACAGTGGTACCTGTGCTCAGTAGTGAAGTAGAATTGTTCTTTAGCATACATCATTATTTGATTCATACTTCTACTTTTTGCCAGAATCCCAATAGATGGGTAGTCTTGCCCAGATATGGAAAAGATGATCTCTTCCTAACATTAGATGCTTCATTTTCATTTCGGTACTCCATTATGTAACTAACTCTAGAATGATTTCCTTCTGTTTTGCACCTTTTGGAAGCTGTTAGAGCTTCTACTGTTCCTGCTGGGACACAATTCTGTGGTTGTCTCTGCACAGTCTTCTAGTATGTAGGGGGTTTTTTGTATGTTCTGTATTTAGCAGAACAAAAACTGAGAACTGCAAGCCTGATTGCATTGACTGTTAATGATGACTGGGGAGCGTTGAGCTTGTATTTGTAGCTTCATGCTCAGCATAAAGGAGGCCTTTTTTCTTGGAGACAAGGTGACTCTGAAGAAGAGGTAACTTGAAGTTGTTGCTGTGAAAGTTTGGTTTCATATCAATCAGATTGTTAAATTTACTGTGCGAGTCTTCCTTTCTTACCTGTTGTCAAATCTCTCTTAAGCACAGAATAAATTACTGTATATCAGTCTAGACTCTATTTTGAATTATTGTGTGACCAACCTAGGAATTGTTCTGCTGGACCGGTCAGAGACTAAACCTCTGTGTAAGCTGAATCTGTCTAATCTGCATTCTTTCAACTGAACCCTGTTGTTGGATTTGGTTTAGATGCCTGCTGCTTCCCATGAGGCTTGTGGATGCATATATATTGTAGTTTATGATGTAAAGTTTGAAGGGCGTGGTTTGAGAAAGGTCTATGTAAAATAAGTTGCTAAAGAGTTATAAAATAAGATGGTAAATATGATATTTTTATCTTTGTATTGTTCATTAAACTTTCTAATTGGGCTTCATGGACTTTTTCTGACAGCTTGTCAGAAAGCTCGTTACCTAATTTTTAAGCTGTTGCTGTTCCTGAGAGAAATTGTTTGCTCTTGTCAAATAAAAAAAGCCCTCAGTGGTCATACCATAGGATTTTCCTAAAGTACTACAAGTTTTCTTTTTTAGCCAGACACTGCGTGTCTCTGCTCTTGTTCTTGAGCAGAGAGTGGAAAGCTGTTCAAGAAATGCTTGCTCTGCTTATCTTTTAATTAAAAAAGATCCCAGGTCTCTCCCTTTTGAAAATTATGAAAAGATTGAGAGGATTGAACATTCAAAAAAAGCAGTCAGGTAAGTTGAGTGACAACTGGAGCAGTGGCGACAAGGATTTCTAGTGGATCTAAATTGTATATGCCCATTAGAATTTGGTGGGGTATTTTGATGCACTGAAGTTTCTGTAAAAGATCTTAAGCTGTTCTTTCAGAAGTTTTTTCTTATCGTAAGATAGACATTTTGGTGTGCGTGTGTAGGAGGGAAGGGATGGGTTCTGTCATTATTTAAGGGAGAGGTTAAATGTTTAGATAAGTATCTTATCTAAACATCACCACACTTCAGAAGTTGTTAGTCTGTTTTTTATCGTGTGGATTCCTAACACGGGATTGTGAATGATCTGGTGGGATTCAAGCCATGCTCCCTCCTTTCAAGGGTGATAAAGCAGGGTGGCCCAGTTTTTTTAATTTAAAATCTGAGTTGACTTTATGAAAAAGATGGAAACCCCCAGTAATTTGATCTTCTTTTTTGTAACTGGTCATGTGACAGTGTATGCTAACAGATGTTCTCATTTCTTGTCTTCTCTTACTAAATCTTGCATCTTATCCAGTGTTGCATCACGTCTTAGATTAACTGCTTGGGACTTGCTTTGAGTACTCTAAAATTCACTGTTTCAATCTCAATCTGAGCCTTTAGGTACTATGGTAGCTCAGATACTAAAATTACATGGTTCTGTGATAATTGTATACCRCGCTATCCTGTAATTTTGCTCGTTAGTCTAGTAGTTTTCTTGCTTTCTGTTGTATGACTTTGAAACCTAAATGATACTATACCTCACTTGAGTAGCATTGCAACTTATTTACTACCTACTTAACATAGACAAGCTGCGTTAGTAGGCAAATGGTACCTGCTGATGTTTTTCTCTGACGAGGTGGATATTCTGCTTGAGCAGAGCTTGCTAGTGCCAGAAGATGATGGCCTTTGAGAAGAGGGATGTAATTACCCCCAAACATAAACGCTTAGGAGACACGTTGGGAACTTTTATCTTCTGAACCAGAAGCAGGTTATCTTTGTTGACTCTGTTTTGGCTGACTGTGCATAATGTTTCGGGTCACAGCCTGACGCGATTCTCTTGTTTGTTCTTATTCATATAGAATCTGTATTACAGACTGAAAGCGTATGATGAGACTATTTAAGTCTAGAATCTGTTTTCCAAGCAAAGGAGAAAACAGCCATTCTTCATCACCCTGGTTTACCGTGTTCTGTATTCTTACTGTCTGATTAGCTAAGTAATTCAACGCTTTTCGAAATACAAAATGCTAGAGTATATTGTAGGGTCAGTGTAATGTTAATTTGTTCAGCTCTGCTTGAAAAAAAGGGAAAAAGACAGACAGCATCTTCCAGGCAGCTCATATCAGCTCTGATCTTTGAGAGAACATTTGTGCAAGTCTGTAATTTCTGGTGGTGTTTAGATGCTCCAAGACAGCGCAGTATTTCAGGCATCAATGTTTGCATTATAAATAATGCTTGGGACTGCTGGGCATGCTGCTACTCGGGTACCTCCAAAAGCACGCTCTGTAGCTATGCACGGTGAATTTCTTGGCAAAAATGAAATGAACGGCACAGTCAAAATGCTTGCTTTAGCTAGTCAGCTGGAGGAGAGTTCTCCTGTTCTGTTTTTGGTCGAGTGCTTTTAAGTTAGAGCAATAAATTTTGGAGATGTTCTTTAAGACCCGCTGTGTATGGGTACACAATCTGCAAGTAGCTAAACCCATGATCTAGCATATTTAAATCTTAACAGCAGTTATATGAACACCAGGACTATGCCCAGACATGAAGTTTCCAAACTAATGAGCGCCCTAGCAGGCAAGTGGATTTCTAGTTGAGGCTGCTGTGCGTTTGAACTTCATAACAGATATAATTCACGCTATAACTGCAAATAGGAATGAAAACTCAGCTGTGAAATTAAATAATTATGGCAGCAATATTTGAATATAGGCACGGGTTTAATATTTGGATGAGACAGATTGTTGGGTTTTGATTTAAGGTGGTTAAGTTCTTTTGTTAGTGACTGGGTGAACTGGAGGCATTTAGAGTTGGGTGCTGTGGAATGGTAAAATGATGAAATTGGGACTTGAAATATCTGTTGCGAAAGTTAGCAGTCAGCTTGCTCTGGCATAATATTTGCTATCGCTGTTTAGGACTGAGGTTAAACTACCTGTCAGTTTAAGCTCTGAAGCGTTGTGCTTTGCATGCCTGAAATTTAAACTGGTTAAAACTGCCCTATTTGTTAACTATGAGAGTGCAAAGAAAAGCCGTGCTGCAGACTTGTTTCTGAAGTTAAATAACTATCTAGAAAAACGAATTGGTAACCTGACCCTTTGGGAGAAGCAAGAAGGATTGTGCCTCAATAGATTTACGCCGGTGGGAATTTACAGACAGTTATGACATATATGTAAACTTCATCTATCGTGGGGACCAAACTTTCAAAGAGTCTGAACTGCCACTTAATGCCAGTACAGTGTTGTGTGTTTTTTAAAGTGTTTTCTATTCTAGAGGCTGGCTTCCTTTTTTTTTTTTTTTTAAAGGAGGAGGAGTGCAGAAGCAGACTTCGGACACTTCTAAACCAAACTTACTGGTGGGAGCTAATTGATGATGGGTTAAATCATTTGAAGGCAAAATACTGCTGAGATCTGAAGGAACAATCCCTGTTTCCGTAGTGCTCTACCTTTGAATAAGTTCCGTATTCATGTTATGATAGCGTGAGTGGCATACAATGAGCTGGAAAAGAGAGAGAACCCCTACTTAAAGCTGATTGTACAAAAAATGGTGTAAGAGCTAGGGAAAAGACAAATGTATGCAGTGTTTTTTAAACAGTTTTCCTAATTACCCTGCTAAGCGCTGTTATTAATTAGTTGTTTTCTTGACATTAAATGTTACTAACAGCAATTTGAGTGCATTTAACTTTTGAGGTTTATATTTCTAC
Source organism: Apteryx rowi (assembly GCF_003343035.1). NCBI lineage: Eukaryota > Metazoa > Chordata > Aves > Apterygiformes > Apterygidae > Apteryx > Apteryx rowi. The sequence continues at coordinate 3,239,919 of NW_020450794.1, read as the reverse complement.
GAAGTGTAAATTAATGTTTCACTTAAATCTGTCTGGTGTGTCTTAGCAGAGCTGCAGTGCACACAATTCTGGTTGGGTTTTTTTAAACTGTGTTTTGATCTTTTTTTTTTTTTGTCAGCTTCTCTGGAAGTAAAAGCATGTGGTTTGGGGAAGAGTGAAATTCAAAGCTTGAATTCTATTTCATACAGGTTCAGGTGCAAGTCCATCCTAAACTTTCCTCTACTGAAGATGCTTTACAGTATGTCGAGGAGTTAATTCTCCAGTTGTTAAATATGTTGTGTCAAGCCCAGCCAAGAAGTTTTCTGGATGTAGAGGTATAGTGAATGTTTATTACAAGTCTGATCTGTGTCTTACAGCTTAATTTGAACTATTGTATGAAAAGTCTAATATATTAATCATTGCAAAATGTAAAATTAAATACACAGTATAAGAAAGAAAAACAGTAATCGTATATCTTTATGTATCAGTTAGAGCCTTCAGCATAAAACCTGTTTTGGTCTGAGTTACCTAATAGCTTTTTTTCATATCAATTGAATTTGTTGTTCAATACACAGTAAAATTGTCTTTGTGTAATGTCTGTGGGTAAAGCTGACTGGTTTCTTTCAAAAGACCTTTTTGCACTTGTATTGCATTCAAACTATAGCTGCTTAGTCTGAAACTTTATGCTGCTTTCTCAGCATGATGATTTAGGCTGATTTCTCTCCTTACTTATGCCCCCCCTCCCCCCAGCAATTTGAACAAAAATAGTGCAGTCACTTTCTCAGAATGAGTTAAGGAAGACTTTTCCTCTACATTGAAACCTCTTAGAATTATTTTTTTGAAGATCTACAAACTGCATTGCTCGGAGAAGCCTGAAATTTGAGAGGAGGGGTATACATTTTATTTCCATCTGAGAAGCAGCCTAAGCTATAAGCTTATAGCTATAATTTTAGACTTTTTAATTTAGCTATGATCTTATAGCTTAGCTAAGTTATAAGCTATAAGCTCATGAACATCTTGGTGGCCCTTGTGCTTCACCACCTATGGAAGATGTCTGCCCAGTTACAGGCATACCTCAGAGATATTGCGGGTTTGGTTCCAGACCACTGCAATAAAGCAAATATTGCAATAAAGCAAGTCACACGAATTTTTTGGTTTCCCAGTGCATATGAAAGTTATGTTTAAACTAGACTGTAGTCTATTAAATGTGCGATAGCATTATGTCTAAAAAAAAAAAGTACATACTTTAAAAGAATACTTTATAGCTAAAAAATGCTAACCATCATCTGAGCCTTCAGTGAGTTGTAATCTCTTTGCTGATGGAGGGTCTTGCCTCAGTGTTGATGGCTGCTGACTGATTAGGGTGGTGGTTGCTGAAGGTTGGGGTGGCTGTGGCAATTTCTTAAAATAAGACAGCAATGAAGTTTGCCGCATCGATTGACTCTTCCTTTCACGAAGGATTTCTCTGTAGCATGTGATGCTGTTTGATAGCATTTTACCCACAATAGAACTTCTTTCAAAACTGGAGTCGGTCCTCTCAAACCCTGCTGCTGCTTTATCAACTAGGTTTATGTCATACTCTAAATCCTTTGTTGTCATTCCAACAATGTTCACAGCATCTTTCCCGGGAGTAGATTCCATCTCGAGAAAMCACTTTCTTTGCTCATCCATAAGAAGCAACTCCTCATCCGTTAAAGTTTTATCACGAGATTGCAGCAAGTCAGTCACGTCTTCAGGCTCCGCTTCTAATTCTGGTTCTCTTGCTGTTTCCACCACATCTGCAGTTACTTCCTCCACGGAAGTCTTGAACCCCTCAAAGTCATCCATGAGGGTTGGAATCAACTTCTTCCAAACTCCTGTGAATGTTGATATTTTGACCTCCTCCYGTGAATCATGAATGTTCTTAATGGCATCTAGAATCCTTTCCAGAAGGTTTTTAATTTACTTTGCCCGGAGCCATCAGAGGAATCRCTATCTATGGCAGCTATAGCCTTACGAAATGTGTTTCTTAAATAATAAGACAACTTGAAAGTTGAAATTACTCCTTGATCCATGGGCTGCAGAATGGATGTTGCGTTAGCAGGCATGAAAACAACATTAATCTCATTGTACATCTCCATCAGAGCTCTTGGGTGACCAAGTGCATTGTCAATGAGCAGTAACATTTTGAAAGGAATCTCTTTTTCTGAGCAGTAGGTCTCAACAGTGGGCTTAAAATATTCAGTAAAGCATGTTGTAAACAGATGTGCTGTCATCCAGGCTTTGTTGTTCCATTTACAGAGCACAGGCAGAGTAGATTTAGCGTAATTCTTAAGGGCCCTAGGATTTTGGGAATGGTAAATGAGCCTTGCCTTCAACTTAAAGTCACCAGCTGYATTAGCCCCTAACAAGAGAGTCAGCCTGTCCTTTGAAGCTTTGGAGCCAGGCATTGACTTCTCCTTTCTAGCTATGAAAGTCCTAGAGGGCATCTTCTTCCAACATAAGGCTGTTTTGTCTTGAACAYTGAACATCTGTTGTTTAGTGTAGCCACCTTCATCAATTCTCTTAGCTAGATCTTCTGGATAACTTGCTGCAGCTTCTACATCAGCACTTGCTGCTTCACCTTGCGCTTTTATGGTATGGAGATGGCTTCTTTCCTTAAACCTCATGAACCAACCTCTGCTAGCTTCAGACTTCTCTTCTGCAGCTTCCTCACCTCTCTCAGCCTTCATAGAATTGAAGAGAGTTCGGGCCTTGCTCTGGATTCGGCTTTGGCTTAAGGGAATGCTGTGGCTGGTTTGATCTTCTATCCAGGCCACTACAACTTTCTCCATATTAGCAATAAGGCTGTTTCACTTTCTTATCATTTGTGTGTTCACTGGAGTAGCACTCTGACTTTCCTTCAAGACCTTTTCCTTTCCCTTACAACTTGGGGAACTGTTTGGGGCAAGAGGCCGAGCTTTCGGCCTCTCTCRGCTTTCGACGTGCCTTCCTCACTAAGCTTCATCATTTCTAGCTTTTGATTTCAAGGAAGAGACGTGAGACTCTTCCTTTCACTTGAACACTTAGAGACCATTGTAGGGTTATTAATTGCCCTAATTTCAATATTGTTGTGTCTCAGGGAGACACAGACTAGGGAGGCCCAAGGAGAGGGAGGCAGATGGGGGAATGGCCAGTCAGTGGAGCAGTCGGGACACACACAACATTTATCAATTAAGCTCGCCATCTTATGTGGGCGCAGTTCATGGTGCCCCAAAACAATTACAGTAATAACATCAAAGATCACAGATCACCATAACAGATATCATAATGAAAAAGTTTGAAATATTGCAGGAATTACCCAAATGTGACACAGAGGCGCAAAGTGAGCACATGCTGTTAGAAAAATGGTGCCAATAGACTTGCTTGACACAGGGTTGCCACAAGCCTTCAATTTGAAAAAAAAAAAAAAAAAAAAAAAAAAAGCAGTAACTGTGAAGCGCAGTGAAGCGAAGCGCAATAAAACGAGGTATGCCTGTACAGACTGCATCTGCAGTGTGCGTGCTGCTTTTCCAGTAGCTGGGGGCTGTGGCTGTGCCAGGTTAGGTAACAAAACAAGATGCAACTTCCTTAAGGTCTGAAGAAAGCGGTGCTGACAGCTCCCTGCCAGAGAAGTGCAGGGGGCTGAGGAGCTAAGAGGCTGTGGACAAAGGCTTGTGATTACAGTGAGGCTGGAAAGCCAAGAAATAGCTGTCCTTTAACTCAGGATTCGTGAATTCCTTCCTTCCTCTTCTCTCTTAATTGCTAACCCCTGTAATGGTGTTTCAGTGTCCCCTCTAGTGGCTGGCCTGTACTGCAACAATTATTTCTGGTGTTAGCTCAGGTGACAGAGGTGTTTGAAAGAGTCTGTGCAAGTTTTTTTTGTTAGCATTGTTGAGCACAGCATTAAACATGGTGTTATATTAAGAGCCTATGGTTGTGAAGTCAAGCCCTTAGGATGAGAAATGCAAGAATTAAAGGTGATCAAGCAACCTCAATTTACCCCCTTTGTGTTTATGCATGATGATGCTGTCTTTAATTATATGGTCATACGCATTTATTTTCCCCCCAGGACACCTTCGTTGTTCAGTCAGCAGATTAGACTATGCTAGGGGAATGAATCAGTATTGGATAGTGAATGAGACTTGTCTGTAGGACCTCTCCTTTCCTTGAAGTGCAGATGGGGGGAGGGGGGGGAACGCTGTACTTTGGAAAGTTGGGTGCCACCTTTACAGAGCTCAGTTTTTGTAAAAGAGGTTTTGTTTGCATACCTTGCCTTGTAGGAGTTCTTCCTAAGTGGGCATTAATTTCATCTTCCTCATTTCATTGTTGCTCAAATTGGGGTTGTATTTTCGTAAGTGAGCACTCGCAACCGAAACAGACAGTGGGAGCTGTGGTCTGAAGAAGAAAAAAGTGAAGTTATCCAAGAAATTGGATTACTGGCATCTTTAGTTGGACTCCAGGGCTACCAAAACCAGTTTTTGAACCTGCAGAGACCTGCGTGCAAGTCCCAGCAGGGAAGCCATTCAGAGCATAGGAGAGTGGTGTGTGTTCAGGCTCCCTGTCTGCTGGAAGGAATAAACTGTGAGGGAAATCATTTGGTCCAACTACAGTCTGGGCATATTTGGTCCAACTGTAGTCTGTAAAACTAGTTTTTGAAAAATATGGATGTTGTTGGACATTGTTTGTGAACATGTTCATTGCTGTCTTCAGAGTGGTTTCTGTGTGAGTAATACACAATATGGACCACATGCTGATCAGTGAAGGTAAAGCAGAAAATGCATAGCATCTCATTCAGTGACCAGTATCCACTCTATACATGGAATGAAGTGTTATGATAACATGCAGTCATGTACTTAAATGCTGAATTATCAGGCATGTTCACAAAGGGAACAAATTGCACCTGCAAGGGGAGCTTAATTCTGGCATTTCTCATATTTTGAACACTAGGTTTTTCTGTGTTAATGATATTCTGATACTCAAACTATTGAATTCACAGATATGTAAGCTTTTATAGTTGAAATATTAACATCAAACATTCTTTTGTTAAGTAATGGAAAGCACCTTCTTAATGTAGTAATATAGCTGAACTCATTCAGATTATGCACTTACCCTTTAGTACTGTCTTCTCTTTAAGGATCGTGTTCAAAAAAGTTTTCCCCACCCTATTGATAAATGGGCAATAGCTGATGCCCAGTCTGCTATTGAGAAGAGGAAACGAAGAAATCCGTTATCTCTCCCAGTAGAAAAAATTCATCCTTTATTAAAGGTAAGTAGTCATATAACTTTGCCTTCACAGTGTAACTAAAAGTAATCACCTTTGTTTCATGTAATGTGTGTATGCTGTCTGAAATGCAAATAAAAAGGAATAAGAAAGCTATCTGTATTTTCATGTTACATAATTTCATTTTCAGTGTTTCCAGTTTAGTGAATTGTATGTATTTTTTCATTTAAACATTTAGGACTTTATTTCCAGAAACTTCTTGATTGTTTTCTTGGGGTTACACAAATGAAAAAAGAACAGTCACATTTGTAGCAAATGAGTGCTTAGCTTTGTTTATCCARCAGAGAATTAACTCATTTTAAAGAGAGGCTTTTGGGGAGAATTCTTGTCTGTTGTCACCTCCACATTTAATAGCAGACTAGCATCTGTGGTGATACTGTTTCCCCTCTAGGCCTACAGACTACTGTACTTGCATTACTGGAATACACTGTAGATATGTGGTGAATGTTTATTGAGTAGGGTCTTAAACTTCTGATTTTTAATTGTATCCTATGGTATATATTTGATCAACTGACTAACAGTGGAGCACTTGTTTTTCCCTTTCAGGAAGTTCTAGGCTACAAAATTGACCACCAAGTATCTGTTTACATAGTGGCAGTATTAGAATACATTTCTGCAGACATCTTAAAATTGGTTGGGAACTATGTGCGGAATATAAGGCATTATGAGATTACAAAACAAGATATTAAAGTGGCAATGTGTGCTGATAAGGTAAGCATAACTCATTTCTCACGTTAACAGAAAGAAAGGCTTAATTAAGTCTTGAGAGGATAGTGTTTATTCCTTATTGTATACATGGAATGTTGCACACTTAAAAGAATAACTTATTGCACTAAAATATGGTTTCAGTAATATAGCAAAGCTATCAAAAAGCTAATTGAGTTTACAGAGTTGTTCTTTATGCTGGTTAGTAGTTCAGTGTGTYGTCTTTTTGAAGTCTTTACTTCCCTAATCCCAGCAGCATGTGAATGCTTTAAAAATTGCTGGGAAGCAACATTAACTTCAAAATTTAACATTCCTAAGTTGTGATAGTGGAGACTTATTTCATAGCTTGAAAAAAGAAAGCTAAGCTTAAGCATAGGCCTCTTCCCAAAATAAATAAAGCTGTCTTGCTTGTTTAAAAAAAAAAAAAAAAAAAGGCATGTCAGCCTAATCCTCCTTAGGGGTCCATATTTTCATTTGCAAGTAGTCTTTCCTGTAGCTTCAAAGAGGAGTCACTAGTTTTAGACAGGAGTTGCCTTTCCCCAGTGATCCAGCAGGGCTAGGGCAAGCTCCCTTGGCTGTCTTTCAGGTGTCTGTGCACTCTAGCTTCTATGGCCACCTCATCAGCATCTCAAATTTTACTTCAAGCTTTGTTTTTTGAAATGATGGAACACACACACACGCACACACACACACACACACACACACACACACACACACCCCTTAAGGGAGGAGAATTCAGAGTCTCTAATCTTGCTGAAGTCTAGGGATTTTGAGACTTACCACCTCTTTTCAGTGCTTGATCTTGGTCTGTCTTAATCAGTGTCTTTAGCTGGACTTGTCTCTGTGTTTCAGTGAGTGTCTTGTTCATCCTTGCTTCCCCTGCTCAGTCTCGCTTTCTTCATCTTAATAGAGGGTGAAGAAAGGTATCTTCTGAGATCTTGAAGTGTAAAGTATTTCTCAGTCAGGGCAGTTGTCGTGGTCACTCTTGTACCTTCCTGAGTTGTTGGAGGAAAGCCTTTGAATGTTTGTCATGATAACAGGGACAATGCTGATGCAGCACGGTTCTTTCCATCCTAGGTGAAGCTAGGGAAAAGCAGTTAGCAGAAGAACCATGATGAGGTTGATTTAGGAACTTCCATTACAAGAGGCACTCTTATATTGGAGGAACTCTTAATACATACACAGAAGAGAATTTCGAAAGGCTCTGAAGGAAAGAGCAAGTTTATATTAGGTTCCTACCCCCAAAATACTTTGTTTTTTATTTCCTGAAACAAAACCACCAAAGCAGTTTACATGGCCTCATATGCCTGTTTTTTCTCAAGCGCTTTTGCACTTTTTTACCATCCTTTCCTCTGAAAAATTTTGCCTTGTCTGAAGAAAAAAAAGAAAAAAAAACTTTATTGCAATGCAAACTATTTTTCTTCCACTATCTGTCCATTCCTCTGAATGGAGGACAGACTAAAACATATATCTGGGATATGTTTATTTTGATTAGTTTCTGTGGATTTCATAGGAGCTGGATGTGCCTTATGAATACAGCCTGGAATCTTCTAGCTCAAGTATGCCCTAGGACTGCGTCCATGAAATAATTACAAACACTGGCGCCTCCTTGAATACCTGTATTAGTCCATCTTATTGCCCACAGCGGTGAGCCTGTAATATCCCACTTTCCAGAATTAGTTAGGATTCTGCCTATAATCTGAATTCCATGTAAATTCACTGGCTTTAAAAGATGATTCATCTTCTGTTCTTAGAGTATGTCTTCCAGAAGTCAGTCTTGATGCAAAATGTCCATTGTTCTGCTTTCAGAGATGTTTAAGACCAGGGTGTGTAGCAGGGACCTCTGACTCATTAGGAGGAAGAACCTGCTGCGTGCCCATTTCCCTCCCCACTAGACCTGTACATTATTGGGGAGTGTTAGGAAAAGACCTGGGTGAAGAATGAGTGCTCCAGGTACGCGTGTTTCTTCCAATAATCAGGTCTGATGAACCTACCAGACCATCTCTAGTACTTCTAAATTGCCAGATGTTCTGTGCAGAATACTTCATTTGTCTGATGTGGGTACCCAACAYCTTGCTTTATTGATGTCTTCTGGGTAAGTGAATGTAACATAATGTCTTGATTTAAAGAAAGACTTCTGCATATACCAGGCTAAATATCATGTTGTTTATTCAGAAGTTTAATTCTTGAACTCCAGTTTGATATCTATTTTGCAGAACACTTGACTCTTCCACTCTGTTTTCTACCATTTTGAAAGCTCTAGTTCATGTTTAATGCGTCAACCTTTCTTCATGTGGCTCTCAAAGGAGCATTTGATCGTCCTTTGATCGTCCAGTTTGCCACACCTCTGTCATCTTGGTGATTGACAGCAGTCATCTCCATCCCTGGAGCATACAGCTATAGGTTGTCATGGCTTCACCTCCATCTCTTCATAAGGAAGACAGCATGTAAAAGTTCTAATTTATTTTGAGGTTCTTATTTATTGTTTGATATACTTCATGACTTCTGGAGGGGGGTGTAGCTCTGAGCACCAGACTTTTAAATACTGTCCCATCTGTCTCTCCCAGGACAAAGTTATCTTGTGTAATAAACTGCGTATTTTGCTGGCTTGTTCTTAACGTTTTCTACATTGTTGTAGATTAAGTGTGTGGACTCTATTTAGGCTTTCTTTTTTTCTAAAGACACTTGAAGTTAGAATGCACTTTACTAATTTGCAGTCAACATCTCTAGTTTACCTTTAAGCTGTTTTTTTGTCTTTCATAGACAGCAACCTCAAGTATAATTTCCATTAGCCACTTGCTAAGTCATTAGTAATTCCTGGCTCAGATGCCATGTTTGGAAGAAGTATTCAGTAGTCTGCTTAGAAAACCTTTCTTTTGAGAAGTAATTACTAATTGTTTGTGTTTAGTAAGCCTTGCTTGGGCAAATGAGTGAATTAGAACTTTTGGTAGTCAATTTTTAGAAGTCCTTTTGTCTCTGTAGTTCYACAACCCAGCCACTCTCTTTTCCGAAACTGGAGCCCTTCTTTGAGGCTCTGTTTTAACAAGAGGACTTAGGGGCCATTAAGGACAGACCAGGGCATGTACAGTGTGTGGGCAGTCCCAGCAGACATTGCTGACTGAAGCGTTCTGAGGAAAATCATGTATGACTTCCTGTTAAAGCTAAAGGTGAAAAGCCAAATACACATACTTTTTGACATCAGAAAATATAATCTCTCCAGAAATGTAGATTCTGCACAGCAAATACAGAATAACAAAAAATATGGCTAAWTGCTATCTTGGTATACTTTGAAGAACTCTCATTTCTTAGAATGATCAATTGATTTTAGGACCACGTTCTTGGAGAGATGTCTGAATTGGTCTAAATGACTGGGGATTCTTCAGAAATTGTCTCTGCAAATAATAGTTCTGTGACTTGCAAAATCATAGCAGTGAATGTTGCTTTTGTAATGCTCAACCAATTGCAGAATGATATGCATAAATCTCCTCTTGCTGATCAGTCTAATTTTATGGCAGTAATAGATTTCCTTCTCCAGTAACTTACTCGTAGATTTTGAAAAGATGATATTTTCACTCTCTGGCTTTCTCCCTCCCTGTTACCTAGGTGTTGATGGATATGTTCCATCAAGATGTAGAAGATTTAAGTGCACTAACTTTATCTGATGAGGAACCCTCCACCTCAGGGGAGCAAACCTATTATGACCTAGTGAAGTCATTTATGGCAGAAGTTCGACAATATATAAGGGAACTAAACCTCATTATCAGAGTTTTTAGAGAGCCATATGCCTCCAACTCCAAATTATTTTCATCTCACGTAAGTATTATGTAAAAATTGTAACCTGCTATAATGTACTGTAAGTCTAGATGAACTTTTCTAGGACTTAACTATTGTCCAGTTTAACATATCCATAGTAGAGAAAGCACTGTTCTTGAGTTCTGAAATGGAAATCGCAAAGGAACACTTGAGAAATACTAATTTCTTCGTAGAAGAAACCACCCAGCTTGTTCTGTTCGCTTGCAGGCATGTATTTTAAGGCTTGTCAATGTTGTTCTTTGCCATTTTTGAATCATAACTCTTTATGCCAATTTGCAGTGTAATTTTTTTAATTTATTATTTATATATATATAGTAGATGCGTCTGAAATATATTTAGATGTGTCTAAAATAGATTTTAAAAAATCTTATTCTAATTGCAATACTGTTTAACATTTGTATTGTAGCAGAGTAGCTTTGCACATATGTTTTCTCTTAAAATTTTAGTATCTGTTTCTCTGCTGATTTTTTTTCTGTTTCTATTGCTTTTCACAGGATGTAGAAAATATATTTAGTCGTATATCAGATATTCATGAACTTAGTGTGAAATTATTGGGCCATATAGAAGACACTGTTGAAATGACAGATGAAGGTAGTCCTCACCCGTTAGTAGGCAGCTGTTTTGAAGACATGGCTGAGGTAAGAAAATAATTGTGCTTTTTGCTATTTGTGTGCATTTTACTGACCTGCACTTAGATGCTAAAAGTATCTCTGTTCTAGCTGCCTTTGTTTAGGTTGAGATCTTTTCTTCAACGCTTCCCCCCCTCCCCCCAACATCATGAATAGACTGTCCCATTTTTGAGACTACTTTGACCTTACAGTCTTTAGACCTCAGCTTTTGTAGGTCTGTTTCGTGTTTAGTTCTGGGGAGAGCACGCACACACACACACACACACACACACACAGAGTAGTCTAACACTTGTGCCTAGATTTGGACAGGAATGGAAGTATCCTATAAATCAGCTGTAGGTCAGGACTGCTGCAGGGAGACCAAGTTGAGCAAGGGCTTTTTTGCTAGCAGGCTTGCTAACTTGATGAGGAGGATTTTTAAACTAGGCTCGTTAGGGGATGGAGACCAAAGCTCACAGATAATTGAGGAAACGGAAAGAGAAGGGGATGTGCATAAAGGAAAGCATGACAAGAGAGGCTGTCGCACTCTGCCCTTGAGAAAGCTGGATGACTGAGGGCTCATCTGAAGTGTCTGTTTTCCAGGCTGCGTGTGTTTGCGTACCGACAGGAGGATCTGGAACACTGTGCACAGTTGCAGAGCTCTGATGTCACTGGAATTACAGTGATGTGGCAGGAAAGGTTGCGCGATAGAGGGTTGTGTGAATGAATACAAGCATTTAGGAAGGATGGGTAGGGAAGATGAGGTCGGGAGACTTTGCAAAGGGGCAGCTCAAATATACAGAGCTGTCATGAAATGGATAATGGGCCTGTTGAACACTTACAGATCAAGATCAGAGGGGGAGGCTACCAAAGGGGATGTCATGGTGGGGCTTCTGCTGCAGGCTGCCTAATCAAGAAGAGGAAGCAGATGATGCCTTCTTTAAACAAGTAGAAGTAGTCTGATTACAGACCCTGTTTCTCTTGAGAGAATAACCATCTTCAYATCTGCTGGGAGGACAACTTACTGGGGCTCAAGTAATCCAGGAGATTTCTGGAGGGCACTGGGGACAGCTTTTTGCAGCAGATGCTAATGGGCCAGCTAGGGAAGGTGCTCCACTCGATACCTTTCTCATGAATAAGGAAGAAATGATGGGACTGTCATACCTAATGGCATGCTTGGCTGCAGTAACCTCGAGGTAGCAGAGTATAAGGTGCTGAGAGAAGTGCAGGAGACAAGTAGCAGACTAAAGACACTAGGCTTTGGGAGAGCAATTCCTGTGTTCAGGGGATTTGTAGACAGAATCACATGGGAAGCTGCCTTGAGGGTTGAAGGAGCTTAGGAGAGCTGGTTGACCTTCAAGAACAGCTTGTTCAAAGCACAAGGAAAATGTATTTCCAGACCCTAAAAATAAAAATAATAAAAAAAAGTTTAAAAAAAAAAAAAGGGCAGGTGTAACAGAAGGCCAGGCTGAGCTCATATTGGAGTTTCCTGTTCAGCCAAACACAAAAAGGAAATGTGGGCTTCCCAGGAGGAATGTAAAAACATTGTCTAGGTGGGTGGAAATAGTCTTAGGAGGACTACAACTCAGCTAGAGTTAAACTTGGTGAGGAAAGTGAAGGGGAACAAGAAGGCCTTGTATAGGTTAAAAAAAAAAAAAAAAAGCATAAAAAGGAAGACCAAAGAAAATGTGGGTATCTTGCTCAGTAGTTTGGGAGACCTTTTGACAGAGGACATGAAATGGGCTGCAGTACTGTCTCCTTTGCCCAGTCTTTACTGGCAAGATCTGCTTTTAGGCCTCCCAGTTTTTTATCCTAGTAGCAAAGTTTGGGGGAGAGAGGTAAAGTTAGGGACTATTTATGTAACCTGGATATATGCAAGTCTATGGGGCAAACAGGATGCTGAGGCAGCTGGCTAATGTCATTGTAAGGCCACTCTCTAGCATCCTTGAAACTTTGTGGTGATCTGTGGAGGTCCCCAATCACAGAAAGTACAAGCGTTATGCCTGTTTTCAAAAAATCCACTGAGGAGGATCCTGGAACCTACAAGGTGGTCATCCTCACTGCAGTCCCTGGGAAGATTATGGAGCAAATCCTTCTGAAATTCTTGTCCAGGCATATGAAGGCCTAGAAGGTGATTGGGAACTGCCTGCACAGACTTACCAAGGGCAAACTGTACCTGACCAACCTGACTGCCTTTTAAGAGGAGACCACTGGCTCCACGGACGGGGGGAGGAGCAGTGGATATCATTTGTCTGGATTTAATCAAGGCCTTCAGCACAGTCTCCCGTAGTATCCTTATAATCAGCTTGGTGAGATGTGGCCTAGCTAGCTGAACTATAAAGTAGGCAGGGAATTTGCTGGACTGCCAGGCTTGAAGGACTGCGCTCAGCGATACAAAGTCCATCTAGTGGCTAATTGTTATTGGCATTCCTCAGGGTTTGGTATTGGGGCTGGTGCTGTTTAACACCTGTATTAGTGACATGGGAGAAGGCAGAGAATGCACCTCATCCAGTTGGCAGATGGTGACACTGGAGGGCAGGTCTGCTTTTCGGGGGACCTGAAAACAGGCTAGAGAAATGGGCTGACAAGAACCTCATGGAGATGAATAATGGCAAATGTGAAGTTCTGAAACTGGGAGTGACCCTGCACAATGGTCTGTCCAGCTGGATGGGGAGCAGTGCTGCACAACAGGGCCTGGGGTTCTTCAGGAATTGGCAGTGCGCCCTTGCAGCAGGGGAGGCTAACTGCCTACTAGGATGGATTAGGAAGTGTGTAGCCAGCAGGTTGAGGGATTCTTTCTGCATAGCGCTTGAGACCACCTCTGGAGTACCGTGTCCAGTTTTGATCTTTCCAGTACAAGATATGCCTATACATAATGGAGAAAGTCCGTTAGAGGGCCACGGTCAGGATTAAGGAGCTGAAGCACATGATGTTCAAGGAGGGTCTGAGAGAGCTGGATTTATTCAGTCTCAGAAAGAGAAGTCTGAGGAAGAGGTCTTATTGCTTAGGTTACCTAAAGGGAGGTTGTAGAATAGAGTCAGATTCTTCATGGAGGCTCACAGTGGTAGGGCAAGAGAGCACACAAGATGTAACAAGGGGAATCCTGATGAGATACTCTGGAAAAAATTCTACAAAGAGTAGTTGAACATAYTGCAGTCTGCCCAGAGAGGTTGTGGCGACTCCATCCTTGGAGGTACTCAGAACGCAGCTGGACAAGGCCCTGAGCAACCTCAGCCAGCTTTGACGTTGGACCTGACTTTGAAGTTGGCCATGCGTTGAAGAGGGGATTGGACCAGCTGACCTCCAGAGATCTCTGACCTAAATTATTCTATGAATCTGTGCACATAAGTCTTCGCAGTATTCATTCTCCTCTATATTTGTTTCACAATAACTAGGTAGAAAAGTCTTTCCTATGTAGTATATGTATTTTCCTTAAGAAATATGCGGTCTAGATACTAAATCACTTTTGTAAAAATTTGCTATATTTCTTCTTAGGAGCTAGCATTTGATCCATATGAATCATATGCACAAGATATTTTGCGACCTGGTTTTCATGATCATTTTCTAAGTCAATTATCAAAGCCAGGAGCAGCGTTTTATTTACAGGTAATTTTTTTTTTTTTTTAAGCAAACCACATAATTTTTTTAATCACATTGTATTGTTGCCTCAGTACATTTATTGTTATAAGATTGAAATTTATTTTGTTTCTAGTCGATAGGTGAAGGCTTTAAAGAAGCTGTTCAATATGTTCTACCCCGGCTGCTCCTTGCCCCTGTTTACCACTGTCTTCATTATTTTGAACTGCTAAAAGTAAGAACACTCTGTCCCTCTAAATGTTGTTGGTCATGCTATGTGGGGGGTTTATTTTTTTTTTAATCATACTGTGTTTTAGATAATAGAGCTTCGTGTGCTCAGTTAGATGTAAAACTTTTAATTAGAATCTGAATAATAACCAACATTTCATCATAGCAGTTTTATATGCTCTTGTGCTTTCTATAACTAACTGAATGTTGGCTTTTTTTTATGCAAGTTGTACAGCAGCTGATGCTTTTTGTGTTGAATAATCAAGTTACTATAACTATTAATTAAAAAAGGAAATCTGGGAGATCTAGGTACACACATTTTTAGAATGATTGCAAGGCCRGTTGAACAGTGGTAAAAGATTATGGGCAAAATAGCAGTTTCACAGAAAATGTGTTAAGTATTTCTCAAGCTGTTACTTTGTAAATTTACAAGCAAAGTAAGATTTCCCCTTTGGACTTCGTTTTCTTTTGGTAGAACCTTTCATGTTCTCCTTCATGCAGCACACATCCTATGGTGGGTAGGCAGGTGATATCCTTCCTTCAGAGGAAAGGCTTGGTTGATGTGTACAATTCTTGGGCTTTTTGTAATAGGAGCTCATATCAATCGGGTAGCAGTAAAGATTGTGTGACATACACATGCAAAGCAAATAGCTACAGAATGTTTTTGTTGGATTTATCAAACAGCATTGAATAATAATTTTTCAGGAGCAGAGCATTTGAGGAAAACTTTCAAGCAGAATCTTCACTTTGACTTAATGGAAACTCTTAAGGGTTGCAGTGTTTCAAACATAATTACATGGGGGAATTAAGATGAGAAGTTTAAAAAAAATCTCTGCTTATTTGAAGAAGTCTGGCTGTGTTTCCTTCTTGGATGCTTATTTGGCTGTCCTGAGATGAGCCAGTAGCTGGGTCATCTTTGAGTCTGTCTACTCTAAGTCTCTATAGTCTTAACGCCATTTACACTGAGTTGGG
The DNA here is from genome assembly GCF_003343035.1 of Apteryx rowi. Classification (NCBI taxonomy): domain Eukaryota; kingdom Metazoa; phylum Chordata; class Aves; order Apterygiformes; family Apterygidae; genus Apteryx; species Apteryx rowi. The sequence goes on along the minus strand of NW_020450794.1, from coordinate 3,224,757 downwards.
TCTGCAAGTACAGTTTTAGGATGTTGCTCTTCTGTGTCACATGCTTTTTTTGAATTTTGAAACTTATGCTCAATCTGTGTGTGTAGCTCTTGGGTTTGTTCTGGCTTTTCAGGTACCTTTTACATACTGCTCCTTTCTTGGCTCTCTGCTGGGGGAGAGGTGTGAGACAGCTTGTCTGCATTTTGTATCATAAAGACCTGCACAGCCATAAGATTCCTCTGCCCACGCTTTTACCATACAGTCTCAAAATGTGGTACCTAGTGGTTTTACATAGCTTCCACCTGAACATGGTACTTGATAGGCAAAGCATAAAGATTAACATTGACTAAATCATAAGGATCCCATGCTGCTTCTTGCCGTTGKGTATCTTAGCAGGGGAAAGGGGGCATATGTGCTTTAAAAGGTAGGCAGCAGCTCACCTGTGCCTTTTGTAGGGCCAACTGGAGTCTAAGCTAAGCCCAGCTCCAGAAGGTTATTCATCTTTTCCCGGCTCCTGCCCCATGCTTCATGTAAAATTCTTGTCTCTTCCCTTTAATTCTCCACCCTCCCCTTTCCCCTGCCCCCATGTAATCTGATATTGTTGTCTTGGGTTTTGTGCTACATCTGATAACTTTCCAGGTTGTCCCCCCRCTGTGTTTTCCACCCGCCATTCTAGGGAGACGCTCTTTTCTGCGGTCTGACAGATGTGATGCCCAGAGTAGGCAGTGGTGGCTAATAGGTGCACGTGAAGGGAGACAGTAGCTGTTGTGGCAGTAATCATTTACCAGCTCGTACACGTGTGCACACGCAGCGTGTGAATACCTCCCGCAAATAGCCTCTGCTGGCAGATCTCATTTTCTTTCTTACATCTGGGATCTTCAGATTCTAGTCTGGTAATATTACAAATGTCCGGATTAAATTGCTGCATTCTTTAGTTTTAGAATCCGACCAATTTCACTGATGCACGACTTTATTAAATTCTTRCATGCTAAGACCCCTGACGTAGTGATTGTAGGCATATATACCCGTAATTGAGTTAAAGTGCTACAAAAATGGATCTCTGGGTATGAGGAAATAAAGTGCTGGCACAGTGTTGTATGTAATGAAAAAACATGTTATTTCTCTTCAAGAAGAGAGATGTTTAAGGATAAAGGGGTTAGCATTTTTCTTTGAGCTATGTTGTGTAATTCTGCATGCTTTGAAGTTATCTGTTTAAAGTACATCTCAGAAAGTTACCTTCTAACTATGCAGACTACAAAAAAAGTAAATTTCTATCYGCTGATGGTTATCATATTTAGAAACTAAAGCCCTCCTGAAGTTTGGCAGGGCACCAGCAGCACACAAATACATATTCTATTTTTAGCTGAAGTTTCTTGCTTTAACTTTGTAGGAAAATTAGCATATGACTAAGGGCTTTGTTTTCCTTTGAGCAGCTGAAAAGTCCTCAAATTTTTAAACAAGAAACTAACCATATAAAATAGCAGTTTTGTATGGGACCATGCTTTTTGTGCAGATTTGCAGATACTGTAAATGGGTTTTTCCAAATGCAAATCGTTAACTGAAAGGTAGAGTGGTGTGCGAACAGTGCAGTAATTTATTGCTTTGAATTCTTGGGAAAAAAAAGTTTACAAAACTTAAATTGGGCATTGTCTCAGATATTGTAATTTGTGTGCATGTGTGGTATGCTTTCTTTTCTTTGGGTGAAGGAAAGATTACTTGAAAATTCCTTTTTTCCAAGTAGAAAGGTCTTCAAAGCGTATGTTAAACTTTCCTTGGATAAAATAATACATTGTGGAAAATGGGATGGAGATATATACATATATGCATATGTACACACACACACACACACACACACACACACACACATAAATAAAGAAAGTTGTGGACTAAGTCCACAGTGGATTCCTAGTAATGCCTAGTAATGTAGATGCCTCTAATTCTGAAATGCAAGATCTTTAAATTTCGTAACAGGGAATTACCTTTCTGTTTTCCAGAAAATCTGTTCTCCACCCAAGTGCAAACTTGGCTCCCATGGCTTATGAGTAGAAACTTCATATCTCTTTGCTTATATTTTTTACATGGAATTCTACGTATAATGAGTTTGAATTCTCAGGGTGTTTACATTTCACAATAACATCTTGTGGGTGGCTTTTTTTTTTTTTTCTCTCTTAACTTTGTTCTAGATGGCAAATGACTTGTCATTCTCTAGAGACTGGCAGTTCAGCTTGAGTGGAAATACTCCTTAATTTAACTTTTTTTTTTTTTTGGTCTGCCTCTTTCATTATGTTAATGTAAGTTGAAAAAAATCTAGTTTGACAAGGTCTTCCAAGATAAGAAACCACCCTTCCCCCAACCTGATGGTATTAAATTTGCTATGTGGTGCTAGAGAAGGCACAGGAGGGGGAAATGTGAGTAGTTTGGAACGAGAGTATATTTCTGCTGATGCTGTATTGCTGTATTGGGCAACACATCCCAAACTATTGTGGACTTTGACTTCGCTTTGATTCTTAGCCCTGCTTCAGCCAGGCTCATGATCCAGAGCATAACACAAATTAATGAAGCAGGTTTGTGATCCCATCTGTAGCTGATGTAACCCAGCCCAGGGTGGAGAATCAGACTCTTAATTAGCTGAACTTTGGCAGTCTGCAGAGTTTTTACAATATCTGCAATTATAAATCATTGTCTTGAAACACTGTCTGTGTAGCTTGTATTTAGTGCACACACTGTAATTAACAGGTTCTCTTKCTTTAGACTATTCTTAAAGTCTCCTTGAATGAATATTAACAACAGAAAATCACAGATTCAGACCAACTCTGAATTATTTTAAGGAAGTATTTACTTAGTGTCAGCAAAAGATTTTGTTTTCTCAAGTCACTTTGTAGTCTGGCTTGCTTTTTTCCAAACACAGTAGCTTGTATGTACAATATTGTTTTGAAATAAAAATAGAAGCAAAATGTTGTTGTTTTACATGTATTTGTATATGTAACTGCAGATGAGCATGAATTTGGTTTATGTCCATCGGAGATTAAAAGTGCAGTTTCATGCACAAATGCAAGCATAGCTGTTGGAGGAAATGTAGCTTGATAAATCTGTTGCTAATGTGGGACAAGGACCGCATAGCATTTTTYGGTGTTTCTGGGGCAGAAGAGCTGGGGTAGTGTCAAAATCAGTCTCAAGTCTAAGAAGAGATTTCCTAGAGTGTGACAGTAGGTGGAAAAATCTAAGCAACTTCTTCATATGGTTAAGCTATGAAGCCTTAAACTGCAGTGTTGTAAAGATACAGACCTTGATTCCGTAGCAGAAGTTGATGTAAAGGAGGCTGTATAGTTCTTATGTGGTTGCTTTTCTCCTCTAAATGCTGGTGCATTTCTGCTTGAAGTCAGCTACGCATTTGGCAGCAGCCAAAGGGAAGATGATAAGGAAAATAAAACCTTGTCACTGTATGCATGGGGGGAGAAGGGGACAGAGGGCACTTTTTTCACAAACTTGGTTATTGTTAATCTAACTGTTTGGGATCCCTGAGGTCATTTCATTTTGACTAAATATTAAACAAGTTATGCAGAATGTATATWTTTTTTCCTTCTAGCTGTGGGACTGACTGGTGGGTTGCCTATGCATCTGTCTGTATCTATAAGATACATATACACACATGCATATCACTTCATTGTCCAGTGACTTATGCCATCTATAATGGAGTTATGATGGGGATGTATGTTCTGTTGTATAATATTTTCTTTTTACAAAGGGTGTTTCAGGGCTTTTCTTTGAGTAGCAGGTGTCTATTTGCAGGGAATTTTCTGATGAGAAGGAATCATCTTGAGGAGGGTTTTTTTTTTTTTCATTATCCTGTAAAATTACTTTTCTGCAAAAGCTGAGTATTAGCTCACAAAATAAATATTGCTTCTTTCACTTGGCTTACAGTCCTCACTGACACTTCGAAGTGTTATTGTCATCTCGCTGTACCAACAAATGCTGTACTTTGATCCCTTGAAGCGGGGAGTAGGATGGCGATGGGCCAGGCTGCTCTCATCTAGCTGATACCCTGTTTGGAGAATCAAATGAAGCACTAACCAAACTCTGACTCTTTTGCCTTCACTTACGTACTTTAGAGTTTCAGTGGCCTGTTTCCTGATCCATTTTCTAGGAATACTCACAGTGCAAAATTTCCCTGGAACTTGAGGAATTAGGAGGGCTGTACCGGGGCGGCCTGCTCTCCGGAGCTGGTGATCTATTCCCAGTTCTGGATGACAGCTGCCTGCTGCTAATTGAAGGTAGATAATTCTTTAGCTCATGTGGCATCAGTTCATGCTGAATGCCCAAGGCCAAATTTTCACGACAATAGATGGGTGTTAGAGTCACTTGGAGAAACTTTGATCTTTTTTTCCTCTAAATAAAAGCTTTGGCACAAATAACTCATAGTTGTGTGTGAAGATGATTTATTATTATAGTTAAGACTTTCAAGCACTGTACACTGTTTTTGTTGTTGAGACATCCACAATGTAGTCCTTGGTACATTTGCATTGATGTATGGTCTTTTAATTGCAGTAGTAGTCTGTTTCCCTGTCCTTTATTCCTGCCTCAGTTCCTGTCACCTTCTGTACACAGGGAGACCCTTGGAGAGAGGCAGTTCTATGGTTAGGACATTCAGCCAGAATGTTTTGGATGTGGATGGGGCTTTGCATCTTGCATTTTAGTCCCATTACCAGCGTGCTTTCTCTGTTTGCTCTCATTGCAGTGGGGGGGTTATAGTTCTTCAGTGCTATGGACTACCTCTTCCATCAACACTTTGATATCTCCAGTGGAGACTGGTGGAAAAATGTAGGAAATAACAAATAGAAGTAAAACAACAAGCTACCTTCATGGTTTCTGTAGACCAAGCTGTCTTCGTTGAGGGCTCCTTGCATCCCTCTGCTCCTTCATAAGCTGTGTCTCTTTTAGTTTCAGCTATTGCCTGCAGCTCCCACTTTGTCCTTTGCACCAGACTTTCTTTGCACACTCTGCTCTCATTTTTTTTCCACATTCTGTCAATCATTTTTCAGGATGTGCCATCTGTAAGTCTGTGCAGAAGGGCAGAGATATGGAGCATTGCCCTGGAATGCAGCATGGTAATAGCTGCCATCAGCAGATTTTTTTTTTTTCCTTATAAATAAAAATGTTCAAAGTTGATGGTTCTGATTAGCAACTGACAGGATTCTGCTTGTCCTTCATTTCCTATGCTGTTTTTTCTTAATCCTCTCTAAAATCAACAGGGCTCTACCATTGCTTCCCACARTGAACCCTGAAATTTCGGAATTCATCAGATGTAGCTTTCAAAAGTTAACACATTTGTATCCAAACATAGTGGTGCCATCCATTTCAGCCTTGCAGACTTGGCTGTTAAAGATAATACTTGAATTGTGTCAAAGCAGTGAAAGTGGATTCTAATCCACTTTGGGAATTACAAAAGAGAAAGGGAAGATGTTTTCAGATTGAATTGTCTTTACTGTGATGGAAAATTTGGGGGAAGAAAGTGGAAGACTTCAATTACAAGTGTGGAAGCACTTAGGTAAATATTTTGTGAAATTTCAAATACAGAGCTAAGTGTTATCAACTTAATTATGCATTTTAAATTTCTAATGTACTCTGCAGGTCTGCTCCTAATGATGAGACAAAGCAAAGTGACAGTAAGAAAGAAGAGAATTTCGGAGCATGTAGGCTCTGGAAGGATCTGTGTGAACTTGTACATTGGTTGCAGAAAGGTAATGAATCTGCTGTGGAAGAGACATCCGCATGTGCAAAAAATACATATTTTTGAAGAATGCGGAGCAAATGATTTTTTTTTTTTTTTCATACTCAGAGAAGAGAAGGCCTCCTGTAAAGAAAGTGGCCATTTCCCCAGGATGGGAATCTGGGCATATAAAATACATATAGACATTCTGCTCGCAGCTACTAGCCTACCAAAAACCTGAATATTTAGGAAATGGCGTTATGAAAACATCAAGTAACTTATTTGAAAACAAAGCTTTATTTTTATATCTGTTCCTTGCTAGAGCAAATGTTAATTGTGTAAGCTCAATAAGCAGAACTGGTCGCATACATGAACCCCTTCTTTGGCTACTTAAAAATTCAGAAACTGAAAACAAAATGTTCTCTTCTCCTGCTGAGCAGACCTCAGTCAAAATATCCAGCAGGCTGCAGTAACAATTGAGCAGACCTAATGTGGAATACAGTTGCCTGACAGGCTGTACCCTTTCATGGGAGTACTAGGGGCAAATTGGCATCTCGAAACCTGTCGTGGAAAACGTCAAACTGTTGAATTGGTGAAACATCAACTGATGAATTTCTGTGGGGTATATATTTCTAAATAGCTCTTCCTGACTTTTTGCTGTGTCCTCTTCTAATTTGGAAGAAGACACTTATTTCAGAGTATTATAATCACTCCTGAAGCAAGTTAATTAAAATTTCATATCCCCCTGCCACCCCCCCCCCGCTGGGAATAAGAGCATTCATATCGAGAAATCAAAGTAGCAATTCTTTAAATTCACACTTTTCTTTAATCCAGATTGCTTCACTTCTTTGGGCTTGTCTTAAGTTTGACATATTCAAACTTTCTACGTATCTTTCAGATATATTTTGAAATCACATAGAAAAACTGTGAAAGAGCTGGGAGGCTTGTACTGAAAGCTGGTGAATAGGAAATGCTGCTTATTTTCCTCTATTTTAACACTTATACAGTAAAATTCCTAATGGACTGCCCATAGTTTATATTATGTGAGTTAAGATTTTATACAAAATAAGATGATGGCTTTCTAGCTCCTGTCTCTCTTAAAATGTTGTATCTCCAAGAGAATGCTGGACTTTATTTTTTGTAACTAATTATCTAACACCTGGGGTTGCTATTTGACGTATTTGTATAAGATTATGTATTTTAATATAATTTACCTTTTATAATTAAATTGTGAAGGCATAGTTGATAAGAAATTTTGATCAGAGGAAAAAACTTTACCATACTTTGGCAGTATATTAAGTTCTGTTCCGCTCTTAAGAAAATAAGACTCTCTGTAATGTAAATCTAAATAAACAGCTACATACAGATGTACATATATTTTTGCCGCCCTGTGCTCAAAATTGAGTTTGCATGAAAACGAAAGGATTTTTAAAATTTGAATGCGTTARAGCTGTGACTGTATCTCCAGGAACACAGCACGTTGAGTTTCCTTCAAGCTTCAAGTGTGAAGTGCCTCTTTGACTGTTAGCATTTTCCAGAAGTATGATGTTCCCTGCAGTTCTCCCCCGTTGATGTTCCAGGTGATTTCTTGATGCTTTCTAAAAAATAGAGAGGTCTCTGAATCAGAGTGCTTTTTCTAGCATACTACTACTGCGGGCTGAGTTTTTGTCATTCGGACAAATCGCAAAAAGGCAGAAGAGCTCTTGGGCTGTCGTTAAGAAAAGTGGCTACTGGGATTGTTTAATGGCAAAGTGCCAGCACATCTATCAGTCTACATTTGTCAGAGGAGAAACTCTGTTCGGTTTTATTCTCCGTGATCATAAAATAGCCTATCGGAGGATTACCTTTCAGTAGGTACTTCATCTTCAAAAATACATTGAAGAAAATGGGGAGGCATTAGAATAGAATTTGGAGTAACTATTTTCAAATTCTCATGAATGCTGCTTATATATTTAGCATTTCCCTACAGAGAAGATAGCTAGGTTGTGCCACAGATCATACTTCCTTTGCCAGCTCTCTGAGGGTTTTGTTACCTGCCTGTGGGATTCAGGATGTCCAAAGAAATTCCCTAGAGTGTATTGAGAAGAGATGCTTGAAAGCAGCGTTGTCTGAGAGTACAGCTGCATGCGGCTTCCACTTCTTGGGTGGGACCTCTTGGGCACTAAACATCTTGGCTTGATGTTTCAAGGGGCAGCAGGTTTTGTTAGCACCCTCAATCTAGAGACCACTTGATAAGCGGATGTGGGACTGCAGTTCAGAAAATTCAGTTGTGATTTCCCTACCTCCCACCTGCTGTCACGTCTTTTGCTTATAGAATCCAATCTGTKATCTCTCCTGTCAGATGAATCCAGGAACCTGCAGTTCATAAATTTCAGTGGTTAGACTTAGGCTAATCTTCCAGGGAGATATCAGTCTAGATCCTGATGCAGGACCTGAAGTGCAAGTTTTTATATCCTCATGACAGTTATTAGCACTGTTATATCTTCATATTCTCATCATATGTATAAATGTCTTTTCCTTCTTTGCCTTTCTAGATAGATGTCTCCCTGCTTACGGGAAGGAATACCATAGTCTAATTGTGCACTGCGCGAAAAGGATTTCTTTTGTATCTGTTTGGAATTTCCTGTTTCTTGGTTTTATAAATATTATCTGATCTTTGTGTTATGCAACAGGTAGAACAAAATATCCCATCTTCTACTTCTTGACATCCCTTCAGTGTTTGCAACCTTTTTTTTATGATAATTTTTTGTTAGAGACTTCTGTAGGTATTCTGTTTTGCAAGTTTGTTCGCCTTGAATTGCCAGGATACTGTACCTACAATAGTGATTATTATATTAAAATTATTATAAACCAATGTTTTCTTGTAAGACTATTAAAAAATAGTCTAATGATTATAGTACTACTGATAATCAGGAAACTGCACCTCTTTCCTGTAATAATAGTATGGTATTCTTTATAGTAGACTGTATTTAAAAGAAACAGAACAACCTTTTTATTTGGCATCTACCTGTTTCATTCATTAGGGGGCACTGCGCAGCTATGGAAAATCAGTGGGTTTTGCAGAGGAACATGAATGCATTTCCAGTGATGCCGTTTCACTTTCCATAATCTCCTATTCTAAATTATCTAGGGGTAGTGTAAGATAAGGGCGTTGTTGTAATTTAAGGTCATTTTTGACTAAGACTGTTTCTAATAGCAGTTTATGGTAATTGTATGAGGCTAGAAAATAAAATCTCAAATTCTATTTCTGTCTCACAGAGAAATGTCTCTATAGCAGTTCAGAACACTATATGAATTACCATTTTTCTTAGTCTTACCTTTTCCTTGAATTTACCCTTGTGCTGTACACCATGCCTTTTGCTCCCTGCCCCATCTCCTGTGATACCCTTTCAGGCAAATGGCAGAATATGCTGCAATCTACTAAGCCTTGTTTTCAAGGAAACTAGGCCAGAAACAGCCTTAACTATTGCTGAAGGGTAACCAACCAGAGATGATAGGAAATTGAGCCAAACTCTGACGACACGTGTTGGTGAAGAGGCGAAGAACCTCCTTTGAACTCTTGTGCAGGAAAGATGCAGAATCTTAGAGGTAGTTACACCTGTCTTTTAGTTTTGTTTCAGGACTCTTTCCAGCAGTCCTGCACCTGCCTCATTTGTCTTAGGTCCTCTCTAAACATAGATGGACCTGCACAACTYAAGTGAAGGGAAGATGATACCTACATGTTGTGCACTCAGCAGAATATGACAGCAGTAGTCTGTTCATTCTTGGACCTTGACCTTTCTTGAATTAAAGCCTGTTGTGGTGTATTGTCAGCTCTGTTTCTCTGCTCGTCTCATTAGTAGGCACTCATGGCTAATTCCATTTAGGTCAAGAGTATGACAGATTATGCTACATGAACTAGAGCTGTGAAGAATAAACCTCGTGCCATCCTTATGGCTAAAAACACAGTGGTGGTGGTTACTCGCATAGACACCTATTGCACTGAATGATGAGCTCTGGTCAGGGGAAGAATTAATGCTATTCTGTGACCCCGTTCAAATGTCAAACATGAATGTGTTGTATTCAGGTGGATTTTGGAGGACAGTAGTTACATTTCACACTGGAAGCCAACAGCGCAACTGTGCTCTTTCCAAGGGGGTTTACCTTTCTGGTTCACGCCAGCCTGTTACGCTTTTACCACCTGTCAAAATATATCTTTCAATCATGTGGAGCCAGTTCTTGATGGTGTGTAATAATCTGAACCACTTATCTCTTATTAATCCTGTAAATAATTGATACCTCAGTTTTATACTTAAGCCACAGCCATAGGCAAGGAAATTTTTTCAGTGACTATAAACCAAAATACTTTCATGTTTAAACTAGAGCATTTAGGATGAAAATCTCATTCAGTGTTGTAGGATAAAGAACAGTGGGTTTTGTTCTAGTGAACTCATCTGTTATAGCAATAGTCGGGCACAAAATAGTAGTATTAAACCTTCTACTCCAATTTTAGTTTATGACTGTGTTGCTTTGTCCTTTAAGAAAAGTTGTGTTAGTATTTGAAGGCTGTAGTTGTGTACTCAGATGGAGACTTTGTACCTTTGCTTTACAAGCTACCTAAAATTAGGTGCCACTTTCTGTGCTGACAAGTGACCAACCAACCCACCCCTTCGGGCCTGAATGTACACTTCCTCTTCCCAATCCCGTCTGGTTATTGTTTTCCGTCTGCGTCTTGTGTGAAGGATCATGGTCCTGGTGGACAACAAGTCAGCAGAATACCCTTGCAGCCATGAAGGCCAATACCATGAACCCTATACTGTGCTGTATTAGCAAGAGAGCTAGCAGGTGGAGGGAAGTGGTTGTTCCTTTCTATTTACCACTAGCAAGACTTTTTTTTTCAGTATATACATCAGCATGTGATGTAGGAGTGGTCTTGTTCAGTCTGGAGATGAGAAGGCTAAGGAGGGCTCTTCTTGCTGTCTTTGGCAGTAACGGGGTGGGGGGTATAGGGAAGACAGCCACACTCTTCTTAGAGGTGCACAGTGGAAGGGCAGGAGTCAGCAAGGGAAATCCTGATTAGCTATTAGGGGAAAAAAAAATTCACCATGAGAGTTTTCGAACATTGGAACAGGTTGACCAGAAAGGTTGTGGTCTCTCCATCCTGAGAAAGAGTCAAAACTCAGTAAGGCCCCAAGTAACCTGATTGAAGTTGGCCCTGCTTTGAGCAGGAGGTTGGATAAGATGACCTCCAAGGTCCCTTCCAACCTAAATTATTGAGTGATTAAGTTGTCAGTGAGGTGAGAGCCTTTATAATCTTCTGTTTATAAATGCGATGAAGGAGGTTTCCTTAGCTTTTAGTCTAGCTCTTCTGTCCCAAAAGCTCCCTTCATGCACAAACATACTTACCTCCCACAGGTTTGATCCTGTCCTGTAGAATGGTACTTATACATATCTCCTTCCTCACTTATTCCTCCTAGAAAGTAGCACCTTTAATTGGTTCTTTTTGGGTAGTGCAAGGTGAATCAAACTAGTTCTGTGGTAAACGCGCGTGCCTGAGTTTGTCCATATCCAAGGGACTGGTGACTGCTGCTCTCTTCTTACTGAGTTTAGGCTGTTCGTGGAGAATTATCTCCCTTGTCTCTGTCAGTAATGCACCTGGGTACTTCATCATACTTGGTAATAAACAGGAGCACACAAAAACAATAAATGGTGGGATTTCTTTTCCCTAGGTCAAGCTTCTGGGTACACGTGTACCAAAATGCTTGTAACACTTCTTGTGTTTGACTTTGAATGTTTGCAGCAATTAGAAGAAAAGAGTGAGGATGAAGAGGATAAAGAGTGCTTAAAGCAAGCAATAACTGCCCTACTGAATCTTCAAAGCAGTATGGAAAGGATATGCTCCAAAAGTCTTGCAAAACGAAGGCTTAGGTAAACACGTTTCTGTTTTTCCTGCTTTCTGCTCTTAATGCTTTGCTATAAATCCAGGGCTCCCAGTTTCCGCTTTTAGTAAACAATGAACAAAATAGTTTGTGACAAGCCTGCTTTTTCAGAGGAAGTGACATCAAAGGCAAGATAATTTGTTATTGTTTTAAAACCCTTCGAATTTCTATGCGTTTTTGCATACTGGTAGTTGCGACGTCCCGAGGATTCACTGGTAAGTAGAAAATCACGGCATTTGCAGGTTAATTATGCTCAGTTAATAAATGTCTGTGTAAAAGTATTGTACATGTGCATTTCTGTGTGACTAGGAGGGAATGTGCTTGAATTTGAAACTACTTGAAAGTAATCTGAATAGCTTTTTGTACAATGGCTAGTTAAAATTACTACTAGATATGTAGAAAACTAGTATTCAGTTGCCCTGTTGTAGCAAATTCTTGTATAATATAATCTATTTGTTTCAACATTAGAATTTTGGCAGCATTCTCTTTACTAGTTTTTAACATTTGTTAAAACTTTGCTCTTAAAATTGTTTCAAAATTGTATGCACCAAACAAGTTCTGTACTGTGAAGTATAATCTTTAAGCTTGGACATGAATGTATTTAACAGCTTATTTTCTCTAAATCTGCTTCTTTCAAATTAATACATTCTAAACAGTCTGTCAACTGTGGAAGTGAGGGATATGGTAAGAAGGTACTCTAACGGCTTGCCTACTTCTGGCTGCTTGTGTTTAGGTAAAATATTTATTGCATACAAGATAAGTAGAAAATTCTTCAGATGGGGGGTGCTGAGAAAAAACATTTGTCAGGTCCTGTAATGGTGCTTTTGGTAGAAGAGTCCTGATACTCAGTTCTGAAATTGTCTTCTCAGTGGGATTCTCATCACTCAGAAAATAGATTATCTTGTGTTTTTGTTGTTAGTGGTGGTTGTGGTTTTTAAAAACAAATATACTAATAGGCTGCCTTTCTCCCATCCGTCACCGAAGTGAATCTGCATGCCGATTCTATACTCAGCAGATGAAGGGGAAACAGCTAGCAATTAAGAAAATGAATGAAATCCAGAAAAATATTGATGGTTGGGAGGGTAAGGACATTGGACAATGCTGTAATGAGTTCATCATGGAAGGAACGCTCACACGTGTAGGAGCAAAGCATGAGAGACATATATTTCTGTTTGATGGCTTGATGATTTGCTGTAAGTCAAATCATGGCCAGCCAAGACTTCCTGGTGCTAGCAATGCAGAATATCGTCTAAAAGAAAAGTTCTTTATGCGAAAGGTACAAATCAACGATAAAGACGACACTAATGAGTACAGACATGCTTTTGAAATCATCTTAAAAGATGAGAACAGTGTTATTTTTGCTGCTAAATCGGCTGAGGAGAAAAACAACTGGATGGCAGCATTGATATCTTTGCAATATAGAAGCACGCTGGAAAGAATGTTGGATGTGACAATGTTACAGGAAGAAAAAGAGGAGCAGATGAGATTTCCAAATCCTGAGCTTTATAGGTTTGCAGAGCCAGACTCTGAGGAGAATATCGTGTTTGAAGAAAACATGCAGCCCAAGTCTGGAATCCCTATCATCAAGGCTGGAACTGTTGTCAAGCTCATTGAGAGGCTGACTTACCACATGTATGCAGGTGAGGCGTGTTATTTATATAGCCAAAACAAGTGTTGACTAGGCTATGCTGCTCTTTTTTCTGTATTACTTTAAGTACATACAGCAAAACGTATATGGTATATGGAAAGGGAATATGCTTTGCCTTGCAAATATTCTGCAGTGCTTTTTGAATTAAGGTTGGGCTTTATGAAGAAATCTTTCTGCAGCTTTGTGGCTGTAGAAATTAAAACCATGAATCCTGTTTGGCTGAGCGTAGTGGGATACGTGTGTGCATGGAGCTATTCTCATGCAAGGGGTGAAGGGGGGCGGCGCCTGCAGGAATTGAGCTCTAGACAATACTTTTTCCTGTATGCCCCAGGCGACAAGAATTGCCTTCCCTTGGGACTTCCAATGCTGGGGTGGTGTATGCAGGGCCAGCGTTTCAGAAGGGAATTACGGCCCAGCTCTTTCAGTTAAGGTTATAAACTGTTACCTGTGCCCAAGCTGACATGTAATGAATTTGCAGCAAATAGACCGAATACCAGTTTGCTGGAGGTAGTCATCTGCATAATTTAGCCTCAGCACTTCGCCTTAATCAGAATTTTGGTGGGGATTTGATTTGAGAACTTTTGACTACAGGTTTCTGTTTGGGCTGAAGATGCATCAAAAGCAGATACATGAAATGGATCATGCAGTCCACCCTCAGCGTGTGGTGTTTTTCTTGATAATTTCCCAGTATTTTCTTCGGCTCTGCTGAAAAGCCTGGGGTTTTTTGATTCTGTCTTTATGGCAGTTATTCTAAATCTTCATGCATCTTACTATTAGTGCTTCTCCTATTCAACTATAGCTTCCTCCCACTTTTTTTCCTTTCCTTTTACTCCTTTCTACTGTGATTATCCTAAATTGTTGTGTAGCTCAGTCCTGATGGCACTCAATACCTAGCAGAGAGCAGGAATATTTGTTTGGAAGGAGCAGGGAATAAGCTGAATATAATTAGGACAGTTTTGTGGGTTTGTTTATTTTATTTTTAAGGTGCTTGTAAATAAATCTATTTACTCCATTACTTTTATTGCTCTTCTCCACATTTCCTTCAGTTTAGCTTTCCTAACATTAATTAGAAACATTAATGCAGTATCTTGCCTGCAGTTTTTACCAGAGCTGTTTTATGCCTGTGCTCATGGTGTAACTTTATAAACCTTTAGCTTTTGGCTTAAAACTTTACAGGCATGATTTATGACATAGAATTATTTTTTGGAGGTTGGAATAAAACAATTCAGCCTTAGAGAAAGGAAGGCTTTTTTTTTTTTTTTTTTTTTTTTTAAGTAGAATTGTATTTGGCAGAGAATTAACAAAAATAGTACCTTTTAGTGCCCTTGTGAGCATTTGCTTTGTTTTGGCTAACCTGCATACCATTGAGAATTGCCCTTTCCATATACACGGCAGCTTTGGCACAGTGACTTAGGCGTTGTTCCAAGTGTTAGTAGCGTGCTCCAAGCTTCGTCTCTGTTCAGCAAGCCATGAACTACGTTCTTGAGTTGCATAAAATGAAAACAGCAGTTTTTAAAGAACATGTGGCTTCTTGAAGTAGGTCTCTTCTGTTGATTTTTTGCATCTGCATGTCTTTTTGGCTTTTCTAGCGTGCAGGACAGCAAGGAAGAAGCCTGATTGATTGATTGGTTAGATCCACCCTCTTCCACAGTCATTTAAATCCCTGCACTTAACAGCCCCTACTTAACGAAGCCATGAGTAGGATGCTTGAAGCCTAAAGATGCTGTCTTGTGTGACCATGACCAAACCATTCTATAACAAAACTAAGGATGTGGGTACTGTTAGACAGGCTAGACAATTTGACCAAATAAAAAAATAGAGAGAGAGAGGCTGGTCTTGTGATGTGTTGATTTAGCCTGTATTTGTAACCTTAAAGATTTTAGCTCAGCATGTGGATCTGATGCTGAAATGCTAAGTTCAAAGTCGTTTCTCTGTACTCCTATTTTTCATTATATACCTTCTGTTTTATAATTAGTGTTCTGTGAGGAAAAATGTAGTCATTCTAACTATTCTTTGCTGCCTTTTCTAGGGGAACAAAGGAGTACAGATTTAGTGACTCAGCCAAAATGGCTCTGTTGCACGGGAAGCGAGGTCCATTTACTATGTAAATCATTCCGTGTTTTGTTGCATTTTATGAGATGCAGTGAGTTAGGCAACAACTTTCCATAGTAACCCTTCAGTTATTCTTTCCTACACGTAGCCGCTGAGTTCAGCTTCTGTTTTGCTTTGAGACTTGAGGCACAGGAAAGCGAGTATCCTGGCGGTATCTAGCCAAACAGCTACAGATTGTAGGTTTTCTTTTCCTGCCTCGCACAGGATTGTGTACGCACGATTGTAATCTTAAAAGAATGTTATTGACTTTATATAAATAAGCCACGAGAGCAAGCCCTTGCTTTTCTGATGCAGTTTTTCTCCTGTACGTTGTGACGGGGTAGGTGGCCCTTGCTCCGACAGCATGAAGACTCCCTTTGCTGTAGCTCTGTGTCTTCGCTAGGTTCTTATCTTTGCAGGTCAAATACTACAAGGAGTACTAACAGGTACAGCTGCATGGGTTGTGCCAACTTGTTGCAAGTTGCTGAAGAACAGTTGAATTAGTTGTACACTGAAGAGTAAACGAGCTATGTGCAGACAGCAGTCAGCTCAAATCAGGGCTCAACTTTTTTGCCACGTACAAAGATCCATATGAGAATCTGTGTCCCATTTGTAGCAATGGGTGTTTGACCCCCCCCCCTTTTTTTTTTCCTTCCCTCACCTCTGTGGCACATGCACAATAACAGCTTACCAGCAGAATTTTTTCCCTGTTTCACTGCAAAATAGAGACTTGCCTGGTGGCCTAGCTCTTACCCCGCAGTGCTGTGAAGGGCTGAGACGCGCAGTCACCACCAAAGCTAGTGCAGTGACACACCAGAACGTGTGGAAACCCGTAACCATCCTGTGGTGGAGCAGATAAGAAGGAGAAATCTCCTCTGCAGAAGCCACTTTACATATATTTGTACATGACAGAAACTGTCCTTCAAATGGAAATTCAGATTTTGGCCCTATTTGCATATTCTGGGGTTTGTACGTGTTTAATGTGCATCTGTGTTCATTATCTCCTCCTTTTTCTGATATTTGTGTAAGAGCRGCTAGGTTAGGAGGTACCAAAGTTTGAAAGTTATGGCAATTTTTTTTATCTATAGGGCAGTGCTCTTCTATTTTTAAAGCTTTGATATGTTAAGAGTGCTTGTGCGTCATCATAGTGTCCGTTTCCTTTCTTAAGGAATTCAAGGGTGATTATTTATAAATCCTTGTAGAACAAGTTATTGTTCTTTTTTAGCTTTCAAATTGGCTGTATTGAAGAGAGAATTATCACATGAGCAGACATCCTGACTAACTAGTGTTGTCTGTTTTTGTTTTTTTTTTTTAACACTTGCTCATATATTGTACACTATTTTAAGTCACGGATTTTGCTAGTAAGATAACAAGGTTAGATTTGATTTTCTGATTTACTTTGTATGAAATTCAATATGTATTTTGGATGTCAAAACTGACCCTACCTGTAAACCTAGTTGGACTTAGAGCCTGCAGGGATCTGAAAACGTTGGTCCTATAGAGTCTTTTTTCTCTTTTGTGGAGACAAAATCTGCCTAGGGTGCCTGCTGTGTACGGTGTCCCTTTTTTTCATTTACCTGTGAGTAGCTCTGTCTGTAACATCTCTTTCTGCTTTCCAAACCAATTGCTGCCTCGCAGGTTGAGAAGAGCCAGTGATACACACGAAGCAAGGGGCTGTGGGCACCCGGGGACATATTCATCCTCTGGAAACCACGTAAAAGCCATGTATTTGCATGCTGAGGATGGTGGGAACAAGCGTGACACGCTTTCGGCAGCAGAATTTGGGTGGTTGCCTTTGAAAGGGTTTGTAGGCTATGCGGTTTCAAGGAGGAGGGGGCAAGAGGTATTACCATAAGAAAGACAGAGTAATGAAGGAAATGAAAGGATAAAGCAGAATAGCCAGCACATGGTCTAAGAAACTGGAATTTGAATGGAACAGAAATGCAAGGAAAAGCTGTGTTATACAATATGTGATGAACCTGTGCAAAGCATTACAGTAAACTGCTCCTCAGATCGAGACCTTAGTAGGATTTCAAGAAAGGTAGAGTGCTTGTTCGAATGGGTAAGAAGCATGTAAATAGCTAAGGAAGATTTAAAAAAAAAAACAAACTTAAAACCCTGTGTTCCAGTGCGCAAGTCTACCAGTGTAATTGGTATCTAGAGTTTTAGGTCAAATATCATAGGGTTTTTTTCCTGCATTACACATACAGCCTGCAGGGACTCCTGCTACGAGTTTTGCATGCTAGTTCAGCCACTCCATCTTAGAAACATTTCCAATTTGCGTTTGGTTTTTAAATCTGTGTGTGGAGAAGCCTTTGCAACCTGCTCGTTACTTTGGCCCCAGTAGTAACATTAACCTTGTTGCTGGTCAGCTCTGTGTGGTGCCAACATGCTGTCACCGGGTTTCCTCATACTTGAAAACAAATGGTTTTGCTTTTGTCATTAAGGGAAACACTCCAGTTTTCACTCTGCATACCTGTTTTTAAAACTGTTTTGAATATTTAAATAAAGCGATATGTAAGTGGTCAATTTAAATGAAATGATTTTGTTGAAGTGAAAGAAATACAACTTCAGAGTATACCTGTCAGTTAACTGAAAAAATCTTTAGCCTGCCTTAACCACAACTGGTCATAAGTTACACCAGTTTTGGGAAGAAGTCCTCCCCAAGAAGAGTTATGCCATTTCTTTCCAATGCAACGTTACTTGCTGTGTCATTTGAGTTATCGTATCCTGGTCATTGTCAAAAACAAGATTGTTTACGAGATGGCTCATTAATAAAATAATCTATTTTTATCATCAGAGTTGATGAAAAAGAATCCAGTCTTTYAATAATTGAGATGGCAGAGTCATTTTTATGAATTCTCAAGCAGAATTAAAATTGCTTTTAAATTCTGCATTATATTGCTATTTCACGAGGGTCTGAATTGTTACAGAAGCAGTTTTGTTTTACATTATCTTTTCTGCAAACTGCTAGTCCAGGATCCTTAGTTTTAAAGGATACAACTGACTTAAAATTAGTTCAAAATAGGAAAAGTTAGATAACTGCTGACACGAGCACAAAATTATTCTTTTCCTAGACCCCAACTTTGTTCGGACTTTTCTGACGACATATAGATCCTTCTGTAAACCACAAGAGTTGCTGAGTCTGCTGATAGAAAGGTATGACGCTTTTTAAAATATTGTTCAATGAAGTGCAATCTGGGTGGAGTTTTTTTTATTTTTATTTCAAGTAAAGTTTGTAAAATTCTTGTTTTCAAGTTGGCTTTGATTCACTAATAACACCTTTTGAATGTTGTCAAATTTAAGGATGGCAAGGATTGCAAGTAAAATGCTTTTTGAAGTAGCTCTGGTTACTTCCAGTGTCCCGAGGTTTTAATACTTTTATGGTATTATTGTAATCATCTCATATTTGTGAAAAGGCATAGATTTATTACTGAATTTAACAATTGTTCCTATGTGTTTACCAAGAAATAAGGTTCTAACCTGTGGAATCCTTCTGAATTTTGAGCTATCTTTAATCAACATGTATTCGTCATGTTGTGAGCAAGGTTGGTCTAATAGGCAACTCGTGCTTATACACATCTTCTGTGCTAGATTTGAAATTCCAGAGCCTGAGCCAACAGAAGCTGATCGTATCGCTATGGAGAATGGAGACCAGCCTCTTAGTGCCGAGTTAAAAAGATTTAGGAAAGAGTACATACAGCCCGTGCAGCTACGGTGAGTATTGCAGCAATATGAGGCAAAGTGATTTTTTTTTTTTTTTTAAAGCCCATTCTGAGTTTGAGATTGTTGGTGTGTGCATTTTTTTGGAATATATGTTTCTGCAAGGCTGTAAAGCATAAGTTAGCCACAGAGAGCTATACAGAACATTTTAAATAATGTTCTTTTCTGAATGGTAGCATTACTCTGACTTCCTTAAATTTAAAGTAGAAAAATGATTATAACTGGTTGCTGGTAAAACRCAAGCAGTAGAGAAATTGCATTTGGTCTGCTGATTCTTACGTAGTCCTGTGAGCCCTCCACTACTAAAAGCCTTGAAACGCTAGACTTGAAGACAAGGTCACATTGCCGGAGTGCTTACTTCCCCTTTACTGTTGCAGAGTATTAAATGTATGTCGACACTGGGTAGAACACCACTTCTATGACTTTGAAAGAGATGCTGATCTTCTGCAACGTTTGGAGGAATTCATTGGAACAGTAAGAGGTACTTATGGTTTCTTACATACTGGTATTTATCATAAATCATCCCTTTTCAAAGGTATGGTATGGATCATTTTTCCTTTCAGTGAGTAGATAAAGAGAAATAAGGCTGATTACTTACTAAATACTTCACAAAGAACATAAAAAAAAACTTTAAAAAAAAATCTGTTAATTCTCCAAAGCATGTCCTGTGTTCAAAAGAAAGAATACGTTACTTATATCCTGATAAATATGTCTTAGCTCTATGGTAAGGGGGTTGAAATAAATGCAAATTGATAAGACATGAGTGAGGCTCAAAACAGAATAGCTGTTTTGATTGTCCTCTTAAACTGTAGGCAGGGGTGAGTTTTGTAAAAGATTAATGGTGAAACCACTATGTCTTTAGCGCAAGGGTTCTCCAGATATTTCGCAGTGCATATCAGACCCGTAGATCACCTTCCATTTGTGATTGTACAGATCTTTCCTCTTTGCTTGTGATTAAAAACTGGGACAGCTACAGGAGTTGTTTGTAGGAAAAGGTAATGTTAGAGAAGTATCTAATGGTTATTTAGCAATTAGAGGAGGAGAGTGAAACAGCTGGTTTAATGCAGATTACTGGTAAGTTTTCAATGGACTTGCCATCTTATGCATGAAGTTCTTATGGTGTAGAGCTAAACAGGCATTTGGCCCTTGGTTTTATTCTGTTTTGAAGCTGAATGCAGTTGAGGGAGAAGTTTCTCCCTGTTCATTGTTTTGCCCTTCTGTTTCATCCGAGGTAAGCACATACGCTTCTCCAAGGCATAAGTTTTGGGGTGTTCTCAGAAGCTCACTTTGAGCAAAAGAAGATTAGTTCCCATAAACTCATTGTGAAGTCAGAAAAGAAAAAAAGCTCCAAATTTAGAGCAGGAGCCTTTTGTAGGTGTTCGGATTTGCGCTTGGGTGAACCTGGCATCCTTGGCATTGACTGTTGAGAGATCCTGGATAGATGAAGCTCATTTGATTAAGGTTAACTTTGTGACTATTCTTCTTAATGTGTTTGAACACCTTGCAAGTTCTGTGGGAACACCACTTACACACTTCTAAAGAATGAATGGTTGCTTTAATTTATTCATTTGGGGATTTAAATCCAAAGATTTCCAAATTATACTGGCCTCTTTGGAAAAACAGTATTAAGACTAACTAAATAGTGATTTTCTCTTTGTGTGCCAGGCAAAGCAATGAAGAAATGGGTTGAATCAATCACAAAGATAATCAACCGGAAAAAGCAGGCACAAGCCATTGGGCCAAGTCACAACATTACTTTTGAAAGCCCGCCTCCGGCAATTGAGTGGCACATAAGCAAACCAGGACACACAGAGACTTTTGACTTGCTCACTTTGCATCCAATAGAAATTGCTCGGCAGCTCACTTTACTTGAGTCAGATTTTTACAGGTAACTTTCCTCCATTGAAAAACACATGACACAAATCAAAATATCCTCCAGCATGAAATTGTTTCTGCGGGCCCCTGCTGTGAAGCCCCACGGTAGGTCAAGGGACTTTACCAGTGCTGTACATTAATTGTTATTTTTTCAGCAAAAAAATTCTGAAAAATGTACCTCAAAACCCAGTATTTGTCTAGTCTCCCCAAGCTGACATGCAGAACCTGTGACTGATGCATACTGTTAACTGCGTTTTGCTCCAGGTATCTCTTGATATTTTCGGGGTAGACCAACCTTTGAGAAATACAAACATGAATTAAATCAATTTTCTTCATATCCTAGTTTGTGAAGCAAATTATGGACCATGTCAGATCTGACCAGATGTCTGTGAGAGATTATTCAGGCATTGGAAGATCACGTTTTATTATGATGAATGAGACTTAGACATCATTCTTCGTTTAGATGAACAGAGGTAGTTAAGAATAATGTAAACTAACAAATATTTACAGTCTAAAAAAGAAGCACAGGAATACCAGTCACTGAAGTCATGGGGTGAGCCTAAGATCATAGGAGAGCAGTGATACCTTTTTATTTCCAAATATTAATTTCAAATTCCCTGGAAATTAAGACTTTTTGGAAAAATAATATCATCTTTCATGCTTCTAATTGCACATTTTAATAARTGTATATACTTTTCTAGAGCTGTGCAGCCATCTGAGCTAGTTGGAAGTGTGTGGACAAAGGAAGATAAAGAAATTAATTCTCCTAACCTTCTCAAAATGATAAGGCATACAACTAACCTCACTTTGTGGTTTGAAAAGTAAGTGACTCTCCTAAATCTGCACCAACTCCATTCCTGGGCATCAGAAATATACTGTGAAAATTTCTGTTTTGGGAGAATTCCTGTTGATGCTACGACTGGTCTCTGAGAGAATATTGCCGTAATGGTCTCAGCTTTTTATTCTTTTTATTCTTAGAAGAGGACTTCATTCTAAATATTTTCAAAACTGCGCCCAGCTAAACTTTGTATATTTGTGTTACAAATTAATTTTTGCTTTTGCAAAACTCTTGAATGCTTCAGTAAAAAAATCATATGTTCTCATGTATTTAGGTGCATTGTAGAAACAGAAAACCTAGAGGAAAGAGTAATTGTAGTGAGCCGGATAATTGAGATCCTGCAAGTTTTTCAAGAGCTAAACAACTTTAATGGGGTCCTTGAGATTGTCAGTGCTATGAACTCCGCAGCAGTGTATAGGTTGGATCACACATTTGAGGTACGGTGAAATGTTTTCTATTTTTGATATGGAAGTGTCGTGCATTGCACCTTAGCTACTCTAAAGGCTTGTCTTTTCAGTAAGCATTTTCTCTAAAGATGAAACAGGGAAAGCAAAACCCCCAATGGATGAATGAATTAGATGGTAATACAGAGTTAATTTCCTGGTTTCAGAAGCAAGAAATCAGTCTTTGCTTAATAAATGCAGAAAAAGGTAGCAAGGTCCTGAGATAGTGGGGTACTGTTCTCATGGTCACTGATCTAAGTATCAGTTGTAGACTGTTGCTCTGAATGTTGTTGATGGGTCACTTCGTGGCCTAGTCTTTCTGGCTAACCTGTTTCATCTCTTCTTAGCAAATTCCAAGTCGCCAGAAGAAGATTTTAGAAGAAGCTTATGAACTGAGTGAGGATCACTATAAGAAATACTTGGCAAAACTCAGGTCCATTAATCCTCCTTGTGTGCCTTTTTTTGGTAAGTAGCTTTGGTTCTGAATGAGCTGTATCATGCACACGCATCTTGAAAGAATTGAGCTAAAGCACTAAACAGAAGTATGAAGAATAGTGAGAAGTTAGTTTTAACAAGACAATCAGTTTTGAATTTCAGCATTTCCCTTGGCTTGCTTAAACTGGCAATGGGGCTGATTGTATAAGGGAAACTGTGAATTGTCTATATATGAAAGAAATGTTAAATTGACTATTAATTGCAGATGTCACTTGCAGCAAAAATAAGTATACCTGCAATATCTTAAATGAAAGGTGGGCACATTAAAAATATTACTGTCATTGACTAATACAGAAAGAAAGAATTTTTCTCTCCACCCCCCCCCATAAGAATTCCAAGAAATAAAAATGTATATAGAGTTGGGGAAAGAACCCCACTCTGGATCATCAAAGACTTATCAATTCTTTCAAATTTGGAATTTCTGGCCTTTAGCAAATTGTGAAGCTAAGCAAATGGCATTTCAGTTCTTCAGCAAGCTACTCAAATGTTTGCTGCAGATCACTTCCAATTCTGGCAATACATCGCATTTGTCCAACACAGGCCTTAGGCCAAAACTGGAAGAAAATGGTGTTGATGGCTTTTTTGGCCTTTTACAGATTGGGGAAAGACATACTCCAGAGCTCTGCAAAGAAAGATAAGATCAACTAAGAAACCTTCTGTCCTGCTTCAGAGATGAGCAGAGGTTAGCAGGATCACACATGAACAGTTTTAGTTTCTCCTTTCAAGCTATGCATAGAAGAGTCATAGTGGGCCTTGACACTTCCGGATACATCATCTGTGGACTTTAGAGAACGCTTTTCTCTCTAATCTTCACATGACTTGATATAATTATGAAGCCAGGAGTGGAGACTTGAACAAAAGAATAAAACCTGAGTGACAGGCAGATGACACATTATTCTGCATCAGTCTGATGCTGAGTGTAAAAAATAATTGTTTTGAGCTTAGCTGAGGTCTCTGGTGGAGTAAAGCTGAACTGGGACAGAACAGATGAGAGTAAGCACTTGGTCTCTCTACTCCACAGTTCAGTGAGCTCCTGTCTTGCAAAACGCTGGTTACAGTTCAGTACATGTGCTGTGAGCTTCTTAAACAATAGAAAGTTGTATAGACTTCGAAATTTTGATGCAAAAAGGCAGCTCTCAGGAAAAGCTGTATTAAAATAATTAAATTATTGCCATTATTTGAAAATGAGGTGTGATTTTATTATTGACCCTAACAGAGCATTTTTCTAAGTAATTAAAATTCACAAATTAAGTTCTTGAAGAGTTCTTTTTATTCCAGCCRTATGACTTCCTCCTTGTTTTGTGCTGTATATTTAGCATCTCTTCTGTGTGCTCTTTAGGAATTTACTTAACTAACATTTTGAAAACAGAAGAAGGCAACCCTGAATTTCTAAAGCGACATGGGAAAGAGCTTATAAACTTCAGCAAGAGAAGAAAGGTAGCTGAAATAACAGGAGAGATCCAGCAGTACCAGAACCAGCCATATTGTTTAAGAGTAGAATTTGACATCAGAGTAAGTGGCATTACTTCCTTGGGCCTCCACATACGGAGCTACTTCTGGGGTGATTCTCTCAGCTGACAGACCATGTAAACTGATAGACTGACACAGAGATAAGCAGAAAGCCTGCCAAAAAAATCTCTGTAAGGTCTCACTGCAAGAAAGGGCGTAAAGCTCATGGCTCGCAGTTTGATTTATTTCTTTTTGCAGCTCTTGGCACATTAGTAGATAGAAGGTCTTACTAGTCAGCGTTTAACAGAACAGAAACTGCCACTGATTCTCACTGTATTTCATTCAGTTCCTTTTATTTGTTACTGGCCTAAAGTGAGCCCAATTGTCATTTTCCTCCTCCATTACACTGCCTTTGTGATCTGTTTCCAGGTTTGCCGAAACAGCACTGTGTTCACTTCATGTGAACATGCTCTTGCATGCGCATGCTCTCTCTCTTTTAAGATTTTGGTGTCTTTTGAGCTATATGTTCTCAAGAGCCATAGTTCTACACTGATTATTTTAAGAGATTCYGCAGGATTTTCTCTTGTCTTTCATTCTCCTCAGGATTTGACAGAATGTTTTCTGAGAGCAGTCTTCCCCGGTGTCAGTGTAAAGATGGACTCTTTCCAGCTTCTTCTGAGGGTCATCTGAGCTAACCTGGTTTGATTTTTGCATGCAGCAATTTATTTAGGATACTTGCACAGTTGGTTCCTCAGGCTGAGCATAGCAGGAGCAGTGTCCAGCAGAGGGCTGGCAACAAATGAGTTTAACAACTTAGATATGTCATCGCTTTTGACTTCAGTGTTGTCTAGGATTCATGCTGAAACTGTTGAGATCATTTGTGCAAAAGAAACAGACACTGTARAAGAATCTTAGCTGATGTAAATTTTCTGCCTTCTTGTATTTCAGAGATTTTTTGAAAACCTGAATCCAATGGGAAACAGCATGGAGACAGAATTTACAGATTATTTGTTCAACAAGTCACTAGAAATAGAGCCACGAAATGTCAAGCCTCCACCAAGATTTGTTAGTATTCAGACCTTTTTTTTCTTTCAAGAAAGTGCTTAAATGTGTCTTTCACAGGTAGCAGAAGTCCTTGTAGATCTCAAGCTTCTTAACTAAAAAGCTACATGAAGCTGATTTTGTGGTGGTTTGGTTTCATATGGCCTTTTTAACTGTATTATATTGTCTTTTTTTTTTTTCCCCAGCCCAAAAAGTATAGCTATCCTCTCAAGTCCCCAGGTGTTCGTCCCTCTAATCCAAGGCCAGGTACCATGCGACACCCTACACCCCTGCAACAGGAGCCAAGGAAAATTAGTTACAGCCGGATCCCAGAGAGTGAAACCGAAACTACAGCATCTGCGCCAAACTCTCCGCGAACGCCTTTGACCCCACCCCCTGCTTCTGCTACTTCAAGTACTACAGATGCCTGCAGTGTGTTCGACTCGGATCCTTCAAGTCCTTTTCATGCAAGTAGGTGCTAATAGATAGTCTGCAAAAAATGTATGTATTAGATTTTATGGTCTTAAAATGGTAAATCACATTTATTCTTCTAAAGTGACAAAGAAATAGTCACTTTTGTCTCCTTGCAACAGCAAAAACTGACAGTGCATTTCTTTTTTATTATAAGTTTTTATGGTTAAGGGAGAAACTGAGTAGAATTAGGCATCTTGCATAGAGGGTATTGCATATCTTTGGAGAAACTGTTGGAACAGAAGGCTGATATATGTTTATTGCCCATATATGTCCCAAGCCAACACTTCTGGGATTTGCTGCCATATGTGTGGCGAAAGTATGCGGTGAATATCTGTTTGGTGGTGAATAATGAGAATACAAGTGAAGGTTATTCTGGTGCCTTACTCTGCCCTCTCGCCTTCCTAATTGGTTTCAGTGCACATAGACCTTCTTCCTGCAGAACTTAAAATCAGTATTTCTATGCATTAAATCCATCAGGACTCATCTACATCTATTTTCCTTCTCTCTTCACCGACATACAGGGAAGCACACATTTTATGATGTACTTTCAGTAACTTGTAGTGGACTTAGCTTCTTTTCAGGTCCTAGAGCTTTCAAAGAAAGGACAGGGTTAGTCCTGTTTTCAGCTGGGTGTCACAAGGAGAAGTGACTGGCTTAAAGCAGAAGTTGCTTAGCAGACCAGCARCACCGCTGAGTTTTCAAGCCAGGTCTCCTGAGTACCCCTGTAGAAGAAGTTATTTCTTCATTTTTGGATGGACCCATTGACTTCAGGTCCAGAATATTGTTTTAGTGCTTTCGTGATACAAGAACAAGTTGTGTGTTTTTTGTCTTGAGGATTGCCCAGCAAGTGCAGAAGTTGATGGCCACAGAGGCAATTGCAGCTCTGAAGAGCAGTTTGTCTGGGAGCTGGAAGCAGAGGGCTGTTTGGTGGTGTCTTTCTTTAACACCTTCATTTTTCACACTTTTTTATGAGCAATTTATTTATTTCAGTAAAAGCAAGTTGCCTTTCATGACAGCTCTGTTAGCCACAGTAGGGGGAAATATGCTGAATTGAACAAAAGTTCATCATTATCATAATAATTTTTTATGTTCACTAGGATCTGCTTCCGTGTCATCCATAAACTTTACCAAAAGTTCAGATGAAGCTCCTGTTCCCCCTCCGGTTCCTCCACGAAGAAGACCAGAGTCTGCCCCAGCTGAATCCTCCCCATCAAAAGTAAGTAAGGAGAGAAAAAAAAAGGGGGGGGGGAGGGGTTGGGAGCAGAGGGTGGGGTAAGGTAGAAAAGAAGCTCTTAAAGATCATGTCTGTATTTTTAAAGAGCTGCATGTGAAAGAGTAAGCATGTATTTCAAACCTGCACAACTCTGCCTCATTATGTCCTAATCCCCAAACCAATGAAAATTAACAGATGGGACCTAAATTTAGGGTTAGAAGTGTGTCTCACCCTCTTGTCTACTGATCTGCTGTGCTCAGGGCCTGGCACTGCCTGGGAGAACTTGAGGTTCCAGGCAGATGTTTCCATCTGGGATAATCGTCCCAGATTATCATCTTGCAGTATATAAGCAGGGATAAAGAATTGAAGAATAATAACAATGACAGGTGATGTACACACTTCAGTCCCCTGAAAAGGTTCACTAGACTATTTGACCCTGGTGCTGTGGTGTTCAGTGCTTTGCCTTGATTGTCTGTCCTGTCCGTCTTCCTGCTTGAGCCATTGCTGCTTTTTCCTGTTACATTTGTCTGGCATTTGGGAACTGTTCCAGCCTTTGTTGCAAACAGTATCAGATGTCTCTTGATTTCAGTGGGAGTTGGTTCATGACTTCAGAGAGTTGGGCGGATTTGAAAATCCCACTCAAAATTACTTTGGAGCGTGTGTGTCTTTGGCTTTGAAGAGGACCTGTATATGTCTCTTCAGCAATTGTCCTTTTTGGACTACAGACTGCTGTCAACTTGCAGAGTTTAACACATCTCTTTATTTTCTTACCAAAATGCAATCAAAAACATAATAAATGTGATAGGATGGTGGAAACCATTTACCCTGTCATTGTAGCCACAGCCTGGGAACCATTCCCATCAATAATCCTGACCACCTTTCCTTAATTCCATTTTCTGAATGTAGCTTTTTACCCTGTTCAGCATCACCTGCCTCTCTCTTTCTCCTCATTCTCTTGGGGAAATAACTGGTAGTTCTAGCCATCCTGAGTGCTTCTTGTGTACAGGTAGTGGAGGATACCCAGACTCATGTCAGCAGGCAGATCCAGAACCAGCATGGAAACTGTTGCTCTGATCATTTTTTGCCTTGCCTTTTTCCCTCTTCCTGCATCTTCATTCCCTGCATCCCTGACTGGCTAACTCGCATTTTGATATATCCTTGCTATACCCCTGCATGTCCAGTCTCTTCATCTTTTCTGTCTGCATCACTCTGAGAACATGCTGTTGTCAGACACCACCACTCCCTTTCGCTTCCTTACTCCCCACCTCCGTTCTGCATTTGCTTGCTGTTCCTTCTCTTTAACTGGATAGAGCAATCTGCAGGGCAGCCACCGTGCTCCCATTTCACAAGAGGGTCCTGTTCTTTGCTGCCACTCTGAAAGTTTATTGAATGAAATGTTTGTGTACCTCAGATTAATTCTGCGCACCTGGACAGCCCACCAGCAATCCCTCCTAGACAACCAACCTCTAAAGTGTATTCACCAAGGTACTCAGTGCCTGACCGGACCTGCATCTCTGACCCCCCTGAAAGCCCTCCTGTGTTACCGCCACGAGAACCTGTGCGAACTCCAGATGTTTTCTCTAGCTCACCACTACACCTCCAACCTCCACCGTTGGGGAGAAAGAGTGAACTTGGTAACACCTTCTTCCCGAATAGTCCCTGTCCGTTTACTCCCCCTCCCCCTCAGACACCTTCTCCACATGTAGCACGGAGGCATCTTCCATCACCACCTTTGATACCGCAAGACGTGGACCTCCATTCTGTTGCTGGACCACCCGTTCCTCCACGACAAAGCACTTCTCAACATATCCCAAAGCTTCCTCCAAAAACTTACAAAAGGGAGCACACACACCCATCGATGCATCGAGACGGACCGCCTTTGCTGGAGAACGCCCACTCCTCCTGAACTGTCCCTTGCGCTGGGAGTCACATTTTCCTGGTGCTACGTCTGTTGCTGGCAATGGATGCACTGAACCTGGTGATGCCAAGGAGTTGGGATGTGTATGCCAAACACTAAAAACTCTCCAATAGATTGGAAATGCAGTGTACAGAAATGGAATTGCAAAAGCAGACATTATGGTGGAAAAACTGGTTAACTTGCTGTTCCTCTTTTCGTATGCAGGACATTGTTCTAAAGTAATCAGACAACTGATTGTACCAGAAAACAGACTTGAGGGACTTCTTTGGCCAATGTGTAGAGACTGTGTTTGTGTAATGAGCTCTAATGTCCAGTACAGGAAGGAAAACAGTCTGGTATCCGTCAGTTCCGTACAGTGGCACAGTTTTTGGAATGAAAACATTATGCACTTTTTTTAAATCTCAAACAGGGAACTTTATATCCTTCTTAATTTTCCTTTGCTTTACTCCCTGCTTTAAAATACTTTCCTAAATTTATGAGAAGGACTGTGAGGAAGATCTGTGGTACCTAACCAAGTTAGAATTAAAGCATAGCACTGTATTGCGATCCTGTTTACAAGTTGTTACAATGAGCAGTAGGGGGTACCTAGGCTTCACCAAAGAGGTACTTAATTATTTTTTTCTGAAATATTATGGTGCCAGTTCAAAATAAATTTTTGCCGGGAAGCATAATGTCTAATTATTGCTTTCTTTAGATAGAGCAGATGAAAGTCTTACATCATTAAGATGACAGCAAAATTAAAAAAAAAAAAAAAAGCAGCACTATCACCTGAAGTAATTC
>NW_020450794.1:3115906-3195101 GCF_003343035.1 Apteryx rowi | reverse complement strand
AATTAAAAAAAAAAAAAAAAAGCAGCACTATCACCTGAAGTAAATATACTACTACATTTAGAAGACTGTTAATCTCTGCTAGGTTATGTCACATTCTTTTTAAGGTTTACTGATAATCCATTTCATGGCTAGTAGCTATTCTTCTTCAGTCATGCCATGAAAACAGTCACTTGTGAAAAGGAGCACTCACTGGCCAACTTCCATAGCTATTGTCATGTTTTACTAACAATAGGTTAATCAGCATACATAGAATTGCCTTGCAGTTGCAGAAATCATGTGTATATAGTGAATGTTGCATAAATATACTTGCAGATTGTTTTTAATTTAATTGAAATAAAGATACAGATATGTTTGGCTGACATATGTTAAATTATTACATGGACAAATGTACAATTCAGTTTTTCAGTTAAACACTGAAGGGGATAAAAGCACATGTTGTGGTACGTATTTTTCCTAGTTCAGCATATGTATTTTAGTAATAAGAGTCTAAAGCGAAGTCAGTTTTGGCATGTGTAACAAAGTAATAATTTAGTAATAATTGAGAAGCTGGGTTACTCCCAAAGTGAATTATTATAGGTTATAAAAATTCTCAGACCTCATGTATGCCATTTGTTAGAGAAATTCAAACTTACATTAATCTTTACAGTAGCCTTTCTATGTCTGAAGTACACATGACAGAACGTGTACTGGCATAAGTTTCATGACATGGATTATCCATAAACCTGTGTACTGCTCTTCAACTGTAGCCAATACTGTGACAAATAATGCATGCCAGTTATTGAAGAAAAGAAGCTCTGTAATCTCCACTACAGTATGTTTGTCAAGCGTGAAGTATCTCATCTTCAGTTAATAAGGCTCATGGGTCAAAGTAAAATTCTATCACCTTTCCTCTTTGGAAGAAGAACACATTTCAGCATCTTGGAAGGCTGTGCTGTTAGAGATCGTGTTAGTAGAATGATGACGGAAATCGCCTTTTCTAATACTTTCTGCAATGCCATTGATCGATGCACCCTGGTCCTTTAGTGTGGTCTTTACATTTCAGAAAGCGTTCAGATTTCATCAACATAAACAGCAGTTTTCATCCTAGTCAAATGGTGAGAATGTTGGGTGTATGCCTTCTTTGGTATCTTTAACAAYTTTATTTTGAAATATTCTCCTGGCAAAGGAAGAAAAAATTAAGATCTCTAAATCTCAGTTTCAAGGGAGAACATTCATCATGGGAGCTTTGTAAAAACCCTCAGCTAAAGGAAGCATAGTTTAGGTTATTAGTGTTTTGGATGTTAACCCTATGATGGGCATACTGTTGACAATGTCATAGAAATTATTATAGTAGCTCGTCAGTGGATTACCAGAGAAAGCTCCTTGAATGTAGACTCTCGGGTCTTTAGCTCTGGTTCTGTGCTAATTCGTAGTCAAGGCAGGCGAGGCAGAAGGAATGATCCGGTGGTTACGTTGCCCAACTAGGAGCCCATGTTCACTCTGTTAATCCACGGATTTCTTGAATGTTGCTAAGCCTCCGTTTCCCTTTCTGAAATGGGGAGAATGCTGTCTTGCCTCTTGGTGGATAAGGATTAAAGTTCTTTACTGGTGGGGTACTCTGATGATAAATGATAAAAGTTGCTGTGCAAGAACCTAGCTTAAACTTCCTATGGAGCCCAGCAGAGTGAGTCCAGTCATGTACAATGCGCAAGTCATGGGGTTGACTCAGCTGCAAAACAGGAAAGACAGAGTGAGAATCGAACATGTTGCATTTAGGGTAAGAGTTTTGAGCCCAACTGCTAAGACACTGGTTTGTCTTATGACAGCTTTATTTGCATTAGTAATTATTTCATCTGCAATGACTTTTTATTTGGACCATGTTTGCATTAGTGACAATACTTTTGCATGGAAAATTCACGTGAAAAATGAATCACTTTTCTGGTTCTGTCTGGCTCCCTGTTGAACGACCCTGGATGGTCTGGTGTGGCCTGAGAGGATGAAGTGGCCTGGAGCAATGAAACATGCTTATGTGGAGGCTGACGGCTAGCTGGGTGAGTTGCTGTTTTAGTCTAGAGTGCCTGCTATGGCTAAAAGTGAGCCCAGATGACTGCAAAGTACTTTGGGTGCAGGGATCCTTACATGGGCAAGGGTGGAGGATGAAGTGCTTCCATGGTTATAGAGGTCGGCAGAACTTCACAGGTGCAATACTTTCACAGTTTTTGCTGCGTCACATCAAGGTTTCTGCTTTAGTGTGTAGTGCAGCAGCATAGCGTAATCTGGGTTGGTTTGTTTTCTTCCACAGAGGATGTCATAGTTGTGTGTTAGCTTAGAAAAGTCCCGTGGGAGTTTGGGAACTGCTGGTATTGCAAGCCGTGCACGGTTCCTTCAGTGCAGCCTACAAGATGGCCACTCAGCTATCTTGCTACCTGGTGCCCCAAGTTACATATTGCTGTCAAGGCATTCAGCAGCCCAGGCGAAGTTTTCCTGTCGCTGTTTGTTTAGGGAAACCATTATCCTACTTCGGGATTCATCCCGGGGAATCGTGAGCGCTCCATCCTCAAGAAGCCATCTCTGGCACRAGCTAATCTGCCTCCCTGATGTGCCTCGGCAAGGAAGAGGTCTGTCTCAGTATATTTATGCCTAGTGCACTGGATTTAGATCTTTCAGGATTTAGATTAGCATTTCTGGATGTTTTGTTATTTTTCTTTTGTGCGTATCTTAAATTAGACTTTCTTTCTCTGTTCAGTTGGGTCGGATTCAAACTCAGCGATGTCACTGGAGGTACCGCTGTTGCAGTCAGTAGGTTATTGTGCTTTTGGGAGAGGGTTTTACTTTGTTACATACAGGGAAGTTTTCTTCTGAGCCTGAAGAGGTGCTTGAACAAATTTGCATCACAGCAGGCTGTGTGGCAAAGCCAGTGCATTATAATAAGAGTCAGTTCTCGTCTTGGTGGCTGTTGTCTCAATCTAGCGTAGCAATTTACACAGGCAGCCTCTACTACTGGTATTTCTAGCAGTGCTGCAATTTAAGCTCAACTAGAAAGAGCCCATAGTTCATGAATGTTTGTCTTAGAATTATAAAAAATGTTTAAAATTAAAAATGTTAAGCAAAATGTTCCTTAATGCTTTGCTGCTGTGAGCAGTGCATTTGGCTGTGGTATATACAAGTCCCTCCTTGGCTTTCTCCTGAATGCTGATGCCTTTTTCGGTCAGCAAGGAGGGCCTTGTTCAAAAAGGTTTTTTTTTTTTTTCTTTAAGATAATATGAAAAAGTTGGCAGCTTCTTATGGTCCCCCCTGCCCCTAAATATCCTTTTTAGTTGTAGAATTATTGTCATTTCAAAACCTAGATGATACATGGGCTGAAGTCTTTTTTGCTCTTATTTGTTAGGGAAAGAAACATGTGGCCCAATATAGTTGTAAAGCCGAATGAGCTTTTAACTTAGTTTGTAAATTTCATGCCTTATTCTCCATTAAAAAAACACCTTTAAGTGCATTTTTCTGTCAACTGTGAGCAAATTTCCCTTTTGCCTTTAATGAAAAATAGTGCATTAAGTAGCCAACTGCTGCAGCATTATAAGGCAAGCGAAGTAATGGGCAAGTCACTTTTCTGACTTCCTAGCAAGCAATTGCGAAATCATGTTCCAGTGGCTGARAGGTTGAAAGGGGGAAAAAAAAATTAAAAAATGTGCCAGATGCATGACAATTTTAGTAGCTGCCAAATGTGCCTTTTATCAAAGAACATCTGTAACTTTTTTAAAAAGAAAGGTAGACTATCTGGGTCGCATGGTATTGGAATTGTTTTGGACAAATTTGTTTGAATCGACTTGGGAATGAGCTTTTTTCTGTTTGTGAAATGAGCAAATTTTAGGTTCCAATAAGTTTGTTCCAGTATATGTGTACATTTGCCTTTGTTTAATGGCATGGTTACTTGCCAAAATGAGTAAATGTTAAAAGCTATGTCAGTCCAGATGTAAAAAGAAAAAAGCAGAAAGAGAAAAGTGGTAAACTTTACCTGGCACATCTTATGACCTGTGTACCTAACTGTCTGTAGGTGATCTTTGTATGCTGTGTCTGCAGTGGTATTCGGATTGCATTTAAGTGAAAATTTAATAGTGGCTGTTACCTTTTGGCATTAAAAGATATGTTCTAAAAATAAAAAATGCCTTACATATCCCGGAAGTGTACACTTTTGAATATGTAAGATACAATGAAAGTCTTGGTAGTCTGAGACTGGCTGCCTTGAGCTTAATACTGTGTGCTTTATGTTAAGGACACTTGTGAGTCTGCTACAGATGTAGGCACTGCTCAGAATAGTAAAATGTTAAAATATGCAGTAGCTTCTGAACAGCAGAACCATATGGAGTAGAAGACAAGTGAGCAAGATATATGTACAGTGAGGGAAACAGAGTGGTTTCCTGACAGTGATAGCATCTTTTAACTGTGTTGTTCTCTGCCGCAGGATTGTTCATTGTAGGTGTTAATCCAGCTCTGCAGCTTTCTGTTATAATTTACTGCATCAAAGGATCTCTAGTTCGTGGGTAGATACTGTCTCTTGATTTTACTGTATGAATCTGTTAGGTAGTTTGTTTCGTAAAGAGCCTACATCTTATCTCTTTGTTGAATCAGATCACAGTAAATAAAGGGACGTTATGTTTCATAACTTGTATCTGGCATTAGACAAAACATCTGCTTTCAAAGTACAGAGTGAATAAATAAAAACCACTCATAAGTAGAAGCTGCTTGTTAGTCTTGGTAGTCTCCTCTCCCTAGTCMCCCCTGCAGAACCCCCAAAAGCAAAGAAACTAAAACCCCAACAGCCAAAGGCAGTACTACCCATGCCACGGCTCCTCTCCTGTTCGTGCATGAGCAAAGGGCCCTAAAACTTTCTGTGCAGAGTCTGGAGAAAAGAACTGGATTCAGTGGAATCTGTTGAAATCCTTGTGCTTTTGCYGGGGAATATTGGCATAGTCTGTAGTGAGGTGAAAATACTTCAAGATCACATGGAGGAAGCCATAAAAAATTGCCTCACTGGAAAAAAAAGTAGGAGAAGGTACCTAGTTTATATAAACTTAGGGAAGTGTGCTCTGTTATGCTGACTTAGAGTGATGAAGTGGTGAGAGGATACATTTGGGCCAGCTCTAAAAGCCAAAGTTATTCATAATCTGAGGAGATTCAGGATGGCTGCCTTAAGCAGGGAATAAAGCTGTGGAAAGGTGATCTAGAAAAATTACAGGCATGATGACAGCATGTCCCATAGGGAGCTGTCGCAGACACTGGCGGTTCCCCACCAGCTGATAGGCACATGCTGCATCCATATGGTGGAAAGGGAGTTGAGCAGGAAACACCCCAGTAGATTTGCCCAGGAGTAAAACTGCTTTTTGGGTTGGCGATACAAAACGCTGCCGACCAAGATCCTAATCACTGAGACCACTGTCCCTGAGTTAAGCAAGACTGCAAGGTGCCACAGAGCAGTAGGAGGGATATTAGGCAGGCTTGCCRGTGCTGCGTGGCGTGAGGAGCTGTGAGCACAACGGACTGAGTTGCCTTGTTTGTGGTATCATTGCTTTGGACCTTTTGAGAATGTGGCAAAGGTAAGATGCATGCACAGTGTTGATAGTCGGAATTTGAATTAATCATGAAGAAACTTGGTATGTGACAGGTCTTTGATGGACAAGAAGATATTAAGATCTCATGTGGAGTTGGATAGTTGAAATTACAGTGGCATGTGTGTGAGTGGAGGAGGCTCGTGGGATTTTCTGTGAAGGCTGATTCGTCTGTAACAGAGGCAGCAGAAAGAGTAAAGGAGACGGAGGGGAGCGCTGAAGAAATGTCACACTGAGCTGCACCAGCAGTGGGATCCTGACTAGAAGCCAGGAAAGAGAGAGCTTTTCAGCTGAGTGGTGGGTGAGAGAGGCTTGGAACCAGGTGTATGGGAGCACCGTCCTCTCACGTGACTCCATGTGTGGGCAGGGGAACAGGATTTTGTAAGTAATGTTGCCTTGGAGAGAGACCTGAGAAACATGTATTTCTCCTTTTAATGGACGCAACCTAATGGCTGATTCAGTGTAAAGAGACAACAGCATTATTTAAAAGCAGCATTTATTTGGCACAGGAAGAAAAATAATCCAGAGCACACACACATACTAAAGATGAGGTTGGGTTGGATCCTACAGGAGGCTGTGTGTTTCTGTTGTGGTACTGAGCATCATTCACTCATTTTATTTACATTTTGCAGATTCTGAGCAGGTACAAGGAAAGATTCAGGACATCTCAAATGATAAGTATAGGCCTGGAAGTAAGAACTCACACAGGAGCAGAAAGAAATAATATCCATCAATCTCACCATGCCTTCAGTCAGTAAAACAGAAGCTAAAATCCATGTGCATTTTGCAAGCAAGGGTCTGCCACTCTGAAAGGATTTCTTCACTCAGGAGATGTGGCAAGGTAGGTTTTCCCTTTTGTCCCTGTTTCTGCCCTGGCATCTACCTGGCAGGTGTGAGGAGCAAATTTGTGCAGTGAAAGATAGAAGTCTGGTTGTGTATGAGACCCAAAAACATGAACATCGGAGGCCTTGGCAGCATCAGTGTATTTCAGTAAGCTAAACCTTAAAAATCTACGTAACAACTCTCCATGCTGGGACATTCTCACTATGCCCATAATTACCAGGGTCTCCAAACCACCCTTTTCTCATCCAGTGTCTGACACTGCACAGTCAGCCTTCCCTCCCAAAGGAAGGGATGTCTGGTGTCACTGAAAGGGTTCTCCGTTTTGCTTTTGTCCATGCAGAAACGGGAGAGCCAGACAACACTGAAAGATCTGAGTAGCAGTTCCCATCACTGGTCTCTGAGCACCCACCTGTGACGTGGGTAGGCCTGTGCTTAGCGGCGCTCCCGAGAACCCCTGCAGCAGGCACAGCATGTGTACGGCCTTCAGGCTATGCTTCTGAGTGCTCTGCGTGCAGATGGGCAGCTGCACTTGGCTCTGCTTGACTCCTCATCCCTTTCTTTTTACCACCCACCACTGGCCTAGACTATGCCTCTTCTCAGGTCCTCTGAGTATGTTCCCAGCCCTTTGCCTTCCTCCTCCTTCCTTTCATCAACCCTTTTCCCAAAACATTTGCAGACATCTTGACACGACTGGACAGGGATGATGTTGGGGAGGGAAACGTGCCCGTATCGATAAAACTCTGGTTCCATGGACAAACAAATAGGTCTGTCTGTGGCTGATTCCTTTGCAGAACAAACAGACCTCATTGATGCCTCAGTTACAAGTATCTGGCTCTTCTCACATTGGGCTATCCTGACTCTGTGCTGTCTGACTGAGGGCTGCTAAGTCCTAGGAGTGTCTTGATGATGCAGTGGCTGGTCAGCCTGGAGCAGCGCTGAGGAGGAAAGGCCAGGGAATTTATAACTTCATGAGCATGCGAGGGAGAGAGAGGTTGAATTTTTTTTTTTGCCATTAAAAACCTTAAACAACAAAAAAATCTTCCCATAATAGTTTCCAAAAGACACACCAGAAAAAATCTAGCATAAGTTGGGGTTTTTTTCCCCTTTGGAAGGAGGAGAGATGGGTTTTGGGAAACTATTTTGGGTCCAGTAAAATATACGGGGCAGGCATTGGCTAAAACATTCTAGTCTCTAGGGTTTTGCTTGGACAAAACATTTTAGTCTCTAGGGTTTTGCTTGGTCACTTTCTTGAAATGTTGGAAAAACTTTGACTGAGATAGAAGACAGATTTTGTTTGGGTTGGGTTAAAAACCCTTTTCACACACACCTCTTCCCCTCCCCGAGAGGAGGAAAAGCAGGTTTGATAATTGCAGGTCAGCCAGCACTGTTGAAGAGTTGCAGGCCCTGGGTCTGCCGCTGGTGGTTAGCCATTGCAGCGTAGGACACTGGCTTCCTGCCCTCCCTGTAGCATTGCCACTTCCTGGAGAGCCGTATAGCATGTTGGGTGCTCTTCTTTTTGCCCCACTAGGTGGGGAGTCATTGGGCACCAGATTCAGTTACCCTGCGCTGGTGTTGGCATGCCAAGCCCCTCATCTCACAGCCTTGCCCCCCAGGAGGTTGCTGTTGGCCCCGCTGAGACAGTTCACAGCCTCTTCAGGTGAGATGACAGACCAGTGTCCCAACCCTGCCAAAAAAGGGTGATAAAACCACCTTTCTTCTTGAAGCTGCCCTCAGTGTGCCCCAGCTTCAGCTAATGTCACAGCCCTGAGCAATCAGTTGCTCTTGCTGCTGAGGTGTGGCATGGATAACACACCAGAAGGGCTATGGTTCCCTCCATATTGTTGCTTTAACAAAAGCTATAGTCTAGTCTTCTATAGAAAACAGCATTGCTAAGGGCTTTTTACATCGAGATGTGGGGAGGGCGTGCTCGTGGCTTTGTTGTGGGAGGAGGGGTATCGTTGCACAAGGAGGAGTGCTTGTGACATGGAACGTGGGGCACCATCACCTTTCCTGCCCTGATGCCTCARTGTTAGCTAGAAGAGCTGCTCCAAAGCAGGGTACTGCACATGCTGGGGCTTGTAAGGCGGTGTCAGGCCAAAGAGAGTTAGCAAAGTGTATTCAAAATGTATTACAGACCAGGAGCCAGGATGCTGGTTGACTGTGTCAGTGTCTGCATCGGTCCATGGTGGGGAGAGAGTGGAGAAGAGTCTTTGTTTCCTGTGGCGGGCCCTGGACTCAACCAATGCCACCTGCCTGGAGACACAGGTGATCCTGACAGCAAGAGTAGAGATTCATACGGTAGGAGGCAATTCAAGGAACAACGCATCGAATAAAAGGTAGAGCAAGGTTTCAGGGAGTGATGGAAGTCCGAAAGAAAGGATGCTGCTGGCTAAGCAGTACAAAGCCCGGGTGCTTCAGCTGATACTTATTAGACCTCCTCAACCCAGCTGGGTAATGTGAGCTGGCCTCCTGGAAAATATCTTTGATGATGGGTTTTCTTTAGAAAGTGCAGGAAAGAGGAGAATTTCAGACTTCTGGCCAGGATGCAAATGCTGCAAAGACAAAACCTTTCTGTTGTGGGTAAGCCCAAATTAGCCTTGGTTTGAATTTGGAAGAGCAGAGATGTATGGGAAATCAAGCAACTTTGGGGGATGAGGGGGAGGAGAAGAGATTGGGATTTGGCCAAAGCTTTCCAAAATTCCAAGGAAAGCTAGGTTCAAGTCAGGCAGGGGTGAAAGCTAGCAAGTTCCTGTGCTTACTGGACCTGCTGGCTGAGCTCTGCTTCAACCCATAGCCTGGCCCTCCCCTGTGCTAGGAAGAACAGGCTGCATTTGTGAGGCAGCTGTGACCGTCTCCTCTCCCCCACCCCTCCACCTACTGTGTTAGTCAAGGGGGGATCTCAGGGCCTCGCTGTCTGTCTCCACCCTCAGGGACCTGGGGAAGCACTGTCGCGCTTAGGCTGCGGCCTGCCTCTCTTGGGGCTGCTTATTTCTTTTTGAAGAGCTTGCGGAAGGAGCTCCGGAAACCCCCCTTGGGCTCGTGCCGCGGGTTGTGGTCGCTGAAGGATGTTTGCTCATTGTCATCCTTCTGGCAGAACCTGGTGTTGTCTTCTGCATGGAGCTCCTAAAAGGGAAAAGACAATTTAACCAGCGTTTGCAACCTCACGTCCTTGTCCCTTTCTCTCTCTCTCTCTCTCTCTGTGCTAAGAGGGACCTGGTGGGTGATGAGGTGCTGGCAAGGCTGGGAGACAACATGTCACTCGGGCCTTGGCAGCACTGGCACCTCTGCAGAGAGCTTGCTGCTGGCTCTGTGAAGCCAGGGCATTGGCAGAGGAATGGAGAGGCACTGTTAGAGGGACCTGGAGCCTTTCTCACTAACCTTTTTATGTAGAAAGGCCTTGCTAGCCCCTTCTTTGGCCAATGAGGGAGCAAGCCAGCATGAGGAGTTGAAGGAGCAGGTCCTTCCCGCCCCCTCTTCACTTGTGAACTCCATTTACCTTAGAAGAGGGAGGCTTCCCTAGCTGATGGGATGGGAGAGGCTCTTCTGGTGGCTCTGCTGCTCCCTTGTTGTATATCTGTGGAGCAAGAGGCTTTCGTTAGCACACACACCTTGTGGTAAATGTGCCACTGAAAGATCTCCTCTCCCCCTTTCAGGAGATGGCCAAGTCCGTCTCAGTGTGGCTCTGGACAGGCCTCTTTTTCTCCAGTTCAGCCTACCACTGCTGCACTGGTCTCCTTTGGGGGAGACCATGTCCTGCAGAGGTTGTAGCCAACACACAGCAGCTATTCTGGACTAACTTCCCATCTGCACCCTGCTCTGTGCAGGCAGGTGCCAAGCAGCTGGCAGGCTCTTTTTTTCTGGGTGGGCTGTGTCCCTACAGCTCTTCTCCCTCTGCTTCACCTCCCCTGTTCAGCTCTCCGCTACCTCCTCCACTTGCTAGGCTTTTCTCTTTCTTTTCTTTGAGGTTTCCCTGCTGCCTTTTCAGTCAGGCTGTCAGGAATGTTTCTCCAATAATCATCTGCATCTGCAACCTTCGTATCCCTTGCCTCACTTGAACAGGAGAGAGTTTCTCCAGGCTGCAGAGAGGGCACTAGCCTAGCACCTAGGCCTCTTCCCAAGGAGGTGTGAAAGGCACAGGGATATTCGTTCATGCCTTCTCCCCTAACTGCTCCAGGTCAAAGCTGACTTTGAGCAGCCACTGCAAACTGCAGAAACATTGTTCCTGCAAGGCCTGGTGTCTCTGCAGGGCTGGAGTGCCACCTGCCATGCCAGTAGTTGTCTGAGGGACAGGGACACAGTTGCTGGCTCTGTCTGTTTTCGCACAGACTTCAGCATGGCTCCAAGGGCCATAGAGCAAATGCAGGTGAAATAAAACCCATGGACCAGATCCTTGTTGGTGCAAATGGGCTGATGTGGCAGAGTCATACTGGTTTACACCAGCTGAGGATCTGATCCTAAGGTTTTTATCCCAGCACTCCTTTTCGCAGCAGGTGAAAGGGCACATTTTTAACTGAGTGCCAACCTAATAGCACTCATTTCAAACAGCTTTGCTCATACCTCATGGCCCTGATCAAATACAACGTTTACTTGTAAGGGGAGCTCAGTGACAGCTAAAGAAACATGGGAGGTTAGCTTGTCTCCAGGGTGATCTAGCTCTGCACTCAGCCAGCTGCATGTCTCAAGCCCTTGTTTGTCCCTGGGGGAGATATGTGTGAAAAGGAGCTGTCCTGCATCTTGTCCCTCCCTTGGTATGTACGTGCAGATGAGGGCTTTGAATGTGAAGACTTGAAAGCTATTTTGGTATGTTCTCCCCTAACTGTATCTCAGATCTCTCTCCTGCTGCTGCTTCTGCACCACCATGTGCCTTTTCTCCTCCTATTTTAGCCTCCTTACTTCCAAAAAGCTCTGTTTTTCACCCGCTCCTCTCTGTGGGGGGAAGTAGCTCCTTTGGGAGCTTCGAGATGAAGCTGAGATCATGTGAGGCTGGACATTTCTCTCCTGCTTCTGCTGCAGCCGGCTCCCACTGCTGCTCCTCGTGCTGTAGAGTCTGGCGCTCACACCCTCAGCGCTCCTCGGCAGCTCCTTCAGGGACCTGCTCAGCTGCTTGCCTTTGCTGTGGAACATCTCACGCTTGTAAGTACTGCTGCTTACGGGAGTACAGCTCTTAGGCAATGGCTGTAAGGCATGATCTGTCCTCTCTGGTTCTGATGTGAAGTTAACAGGCCTAAGGAAGCAAATGTCTAAGCTGGATTCGGAAGAGGCTGGGGAGCAATTCTCAAAGAGAGCAAGGTTTTGGAAGGCGTCATCTTCATAGGGGCCTGGCAGGGTGAAAACTTCCCCAGGGTAGTCAAACTCTTCATAGCTTGGCGCAAAGTTCCTCGCATCCTGCAGCAGCTCCACAGAGGTCCTGATGGCTCTCTCAGTGTTTCCCACTGCATCAGCTGGCGGTGCTTCATACTCCATTTCGGGGATAGATTGTAAGGGGGCTGTCAGAGCCTTGAGTTCCTGCTCCGTGAGCTGAGAGGATGCAAGGATGTTCTCTGGCCTCTCATGTTTTCTACTTTCCATTTCCCAGTCGGGGGGCTTTACAGCCTGGATGTTCTCCATCACAGCTGGCTGGGATTTCTTCATCTGGGGCATCAAATGCCTTAAATATCAGAAACAAAACAAAACAAAAAAAAAACAGAAGGAAGTGGAGTACAAAAGGATGACAGAGAGACAGCCTGACAAGCCACCCCCCCACCCCCATCCTCTTGCTTTTAATATCCAAAGGTATTTTAGTATCTTGGAGAACAGTAACAGAGCTGCCGTTAATAGAAACTGTCTAGATGGATTAGCAGGAGCGAACCTGCAGGGGTAGGACTGCTTGTCCAGTAGCTTTGGGTCATTTGAGCTCTACACCACCTAACAGATAGAAACCAAGAGCAGAGGCTGGCAGCTCCTTCTCTTTCCTGTTCACCCCCATTCTAGATTTTTACCTTCCTTCCCCTCTCTGTAATGTAGGGGCCTGTTTTCGGGAGGTGATTCTGTCTAGAAAAATGTTGAGGGTACCTGGAGAGTTGCTACCCTCCATGTGTGCCAGAGAAGTCAGCGGGGAGTCCTGCATCAGGGAGGTACTAGGTATGCACCTCCCTGCACTTACAAAACTCTAGTTA
Source organism: Apteryx rowi (assembly GCF_003343035.1). Lineage (NCBI taxonomy): Eukaryota > Metazoa > Chordata > Aves > Apterygiformes > Apterygidae > Apteryx > Apteryx rowi. The sequence continues at coordinate 3,182,521 of NW_020450794.1, read as the reverse complement.
AGAAAGTAATGCTGCTATCCACTGGGGACATTGAATGGGGTGGGGGAAGGAATGATTTTATGCTCACCACTGGGAGTCTGGGTAACCCTTCCCTTTGGGTGAAAAAGGAGGGGGTCTGGGGCTAGGCAGTAACACTTTTCATACTCCTGTGTACGTGTTGTGCTGTGATCCTGACTTAATTTCAGGCCATCCATGCAGGCATGCTGCCAGCAGCTATTGCGGCAGCTGGGGCTTGTGTTGCTTGGGAATGCCTGTGCAGCATTTGAGGATTTGAAGATGACGCTAAGCTAGGGAGGTGGCTGACATGACAAACAGCAGCACTTCAGTCCAGAGGGGCCTTAGTCAACTTGAAAACTGGGCCAAGAAAAACCTTGTGATGTTGAAGGAGGAGACTTGGAGAGCTCTACCCCAGAGCAGGATAACTGCATGCATTAGGCCAGACTGGGAGATTTGGGCTGAGCAGCAGCTCTGCTGTGAACTTGGGGTTACAGTGAATGTCAGGGTGAAAAAGAGCCCGCAGTGCGCTCTCATCGCAGACATGACAAACCCTGTCCTGGTTTCTTTGGGAGCCCCATGGTCAGCAGAGCCAGGGGAATTATTATTTGCCCTCTATGCAGCACTGGTGAGGCCCCACCTGGATCGTGTCCAGTGTTGGGTCCTCTGGTTCAGGGAGGATGTGGGGAAACTGGAGAGGGGCTGGTGGGGGCTACCGAGGCAGTCAGGGCCCTGGAGCACAGCACTGGTGAGGTGAGGGAGCTGGGCTTGGGTAGTCTGGTGAAAAGGAGGCTGAGAATTGATTTAATAACATTCTACAACTACTTTGAAGGGCATTCAGAAAAACAGTGGGGCCAAAGTTTTTGTGGTATCAAACGATATAATGAAGCACAACAGCCACAAATTGTGGCTTTGGAGTTTCAGGTTGAACAGTAGGAGGAAAAATTTCATTAGGGGRATTGTGAGAGATGTGGGGGTCTCCATTCTCAGAGGCTTTTCAAGACGGGCTGGATAAAGCCGTGGCTCATCTAATGTTGGCAATAGTCCTGCTCTGAGCAGGAGGTTGGATGGAGGCTCCAGCGGCCCCTTTCAATGAGTATTTCTGTGATTCTGTGTGCATCTCTACTTATCTAGGTGACGGACACTTGCCAGGTCTCATCAAATATTTCTGGTTCCCAGTGGAAAAAAAAAGGGGCAACTTCTCTTAATGAGTTGTTGCTCTATGGTATGGATCCAGGAACTCATGGGACAGTGCTGTAGGATCAGTGAACCCACATGTCTCCCTAGGCAGCATCTGGCCTAGACAGTGCTAAAAGTAAAAGTCATTCTGTCTGCAGGGACAGTTCTCAAAAGAGCAGCCCACAGGTTCATTCAGCCTGGTATGCTGAAATAAGAAATAAGGCAAGCCTAGCATGTTTCTTCTCTGATCATCTTCTACCTATCAGTAGGTTAGGGATGGCCAGGGATTGCAGCGTCACCAGTAGCCTTGTCTTCCTTAAATTAGTCTTGTCACTTTTTGAACCCATTTGCACTTGCGTCTTGTGGCAGAGAGTCCCATAGTTTAATGACATGCTGTGTGGAAACCCCCTTTTTTTGCTAGTTTGAAACCTCCTGTTCGGTCATGTTCCCTAGCTCTGTAACATGCCGGTCAGTGGATCATTCAGAGAGCTGCTGCGCACCCTGCTGCCAGCCATGCACAAATGCGTCCCTCCCCGCACGCTCCGTTAGGACAGCTAGCAGCTAACCATAGCACTGGCAGCCTGCGGTAGAGCTCTGAAGTGCTGCCTGCCTGTAAGCTACGTGGTAGTGGATGGCAGGAAGGAGCCAGCCCCTCATCTCGCTGTGTGTGCCTGGGGGAGTAGCCTTGGAGGTGACAGTCTGTTACTGCCTAGTGTCACTGGCATAGTACGGGAGAGAGGAGAGTTTTCAGCCTACTTTGACAGCCTTGTGCTAGAACAAGAGGCTTACGGGGTTGTCGTGCCAGAGGAAGGTGCTGGTGGGAACGACTGTATGGTTTCTTCAGAGTGGATCCCGCTGTCCCGGATAGAGGTCGCGCTTGGCGTTGGAGAAACCTCTTGGCTCGTACACTGGGAGGTGAGACCTTTGTACAGCTTCACCAGGGACGACCTGAGGGAGGAGAAATCCATCGTCGTGCTAAGAAATAAGGCAGGGAATGAGCACGAGCATGTAGAATCACAGAAAAAAGGGCTGGGAGGGACCTTAATATTCCCCTGCACCTCCCAAGGAAAGACCCATTGCACCTAGTCTGTCATAGACAGTAATCTTTCTATCCTGTTCTTAATACCTCTCATGATAGCAGTCCCTCCCCAGCAGTCTGTTCCAGCCCTTTACCACCCTCCATGTTGGGAAACTTCCCTGAAGTCTGATCTAAAGCAGCATGGCTGCAATTTTTCTTCCTTCATCCTACTCCCCCAGTGAATCATCACAAGGAGCAAAGACAACCAGGTTTTGATTTAAAAAAAAAAAAAAAAAAAGATTTCAGGGAAGACTCCTGAACCAGAACTGGGGAGTCTAGGTTCAGTGTCTATTCTGACACAGTTCATCTCAAGTTATGGGAGGCTTTTGTTTCTCCCACCCCACTCCCCCACTAAAATAAGGTAACACCATCCTCTCTTGATCTCTTGTGTAGCCTCTAAGGGCTTCAGGCCACAGGCTTGGACTTCCCCAGGACCCTGAGCTGCTGAAGCAGCTAAACCCCCCTGTATTCTGCCAGCAACAAGTGACTTTGCTATCAGCTTAAGGAATCAAATGTTCCAATAAAACACATAGCAGCTATGTTTAGGGTTAAACTGAATTTCCCTTCACTCTGAGTTACAGGTAAGTGCCCACCCCAAGTCTGACCTCAGTTTGGAGGACAGATGCCAACAGCTGGCCATCTCCAGCATTCATAAGCAAAGGGCTGTGTTTTAATTCAGCAGAGCTGTGTGCCTGTTGATCTTGCCTGGACCTACACCCCACATTTCTGGGTGCCCCCCCCACCCCCTTTTCCTGGGGATAGAGAGAACGAGGTGATGTTGTGCTTACTTCTTCAGCTTTTTGCGCTTCTGTATGAGCAGGTCCTCGTTGCATTGGAAGAGGAGGCTGTAGTGTGAGATGAAAACCCGGAGGCGCTGCACACACACCAGCAGCAGGTAATAATCAGGATGCTCTTGCTCCGTGAACTTCAGGACATTCTGGGGCACAGAGGAAAGCAGGCTGTTTGGAGGATGTCCTAACCCTTTCTGAGGAGAAGGTACTATCGGGACCCTGGACTGGCCCTCTGGAGTGCACGCAGCACTGCCAGGGCACTGTGGGATCTCTCCCAGGCAGCACCAGTTTCTGGGGGACTTGGACAGAGCCTGTCTGCTGCTCTTCCAGTACAAATACACCAATAACCAGCATAAACATAATCTGGGGGTGTGGGGGGGTGCAGTAGTGGAGTCTAGCTTTGGATAAATCCAAAATTGGATAAACAATTTCTTCTTTGGTTTTTATTGGGTTTTGCTCCTGTGTTGGTATTTGCCTTGTCTGCAATGCTTCGATACAATTCAAATAACCTTCCTGCAAACCAGAACTCTGTTTTTCAGGCAGCTCTGCACAGGAAAGGTCCTTTGCCCCTAGGAGCAGCTCTCTCTCAGCCCCCAGGCATAGGGATCACTCAGCAGAGGGGGCAGCTCTGTTGCAAGAGCTCAGCTCACAGCGGACGTGCCCCATCTCTGGCCTGCTGTTCTCCCCAAGCAGCAGGCAGCACAGCTTTTGGTTTCCCAGGGAACAGAGGCTGGTCCTGTCAGGCTCAATGGGGAAAATGGCAAACAGAAACAAGTTGCAGATGAAAAATTAAAATCTAGGCATTTTCAGCTGACTTTCCCTTTCAAAGGTTTGTTCACAGAGCCCACTGAGTTGTCCAGAAGCCCTGTAGCTGTACAGGCCCGAAAGCCAGCTCTGAGATAAAAGCCATGTGTTGTCATAAGAGTTCAACAAGACAGTTTCCATCCTAGGGCCCTACCTGTAGATGAATAAGGTATTCGGGGATTCGCTGGACTATATGGAAGAACAGAATGTAGAGATCAGATTTGATTTCTTCTTCTACCTGAAACAGAGAAAGCAAATCAGAGTCACTCCTARTCACTCATTGAAACCCCGGGCAGACACTGTTTTTCAGAATGAAGGCCTTAGTTTAGGCCCAAAGTGAACGGAACAAAATGGCGTAGACTCTTGAACTAAGATATTTTGGAAGAAAGTTAGTGTTGTTTAGTTATTGCACTTTAAAATTACCCTTACATTTAACTTTCCTGGTTAAAACCAAGAATCAAGGATGTGAGACCAAATATCTAAAGCTGAACAGTAGAGAATGTTGTCTCTCTGAGGAAACACTTTAACACTTAAAACCTTGCTGCTCTTCTCCCTGTTTGAATGAGTCCTCCATTTTCCAGGAAACACTCTTATTTTCCTAGGAGAGGTCTGGATAGGATTTGTATAGGGGAGAACTTTCCAGGAGGTTTGATCTGAAATACTGTTTCGTGTCACAGCAGGGATATAGTTTTGTTTACACACAGTGGTGAACATGTTTGAAGTTGCCCTTAGTAGGTCCTAACAACCATCAGCCATGGCAATGTTCTGGAAACTGGTATTTGATAATGGAACAAATGGATTCCTGGATTGGCAGGGATGTCCGGCTGTGGGAAGGCACAACAGGAGGAGAGCCAGGCATGCACGCTGCCCTTAGGTGTCTGTGAAGCACAGACACAGAAGGAAGTTTACCTCCTTCAGGATCACCACGTGGATGAGAGAGATACATTCTGGCAAGTCCCTCAGGTAAGCAACATAGTAGTCCAGAAAATTGTTCTTGAAAGAAAGAAAGAAGGAAATTTAGGAGAGATTTTTAGCCACAGAGTCAGCCAGAACAAGAAGCTGTTTATTCCTCCGCATCACTCTTCAGCTCAACAGAGCTCCTAGCTGTGTAAAGTTTACAGGGCTCAGGACTTCACAAGAAAGTCTGTTTATTAAAATGGGTTCAGCTGTTGAATACAGTGTATAAAACTTCATAGCAGATGGCTTGGAGGGGCTTGGAAAGGAAGAAACTTTACCTATATGACACTCTTAAAATTCAAAAGCCTCAAATCAGATTTGAGGTAGCATCCTTCCATGAAAGGTCCCACCCCTCACTATGGGCTGGGCAGACCTTCACCCTGAGAAGGAGGTGCTGGCCCATGGGCAGATGAACAAGACAATATGACTGTGAAGGTGCTGTTTTACTTGGGGCTACAGAATTTGGTCCAACCATGCCACTACACATCACTTACTCTAGGCCCAGCTTCACAGTGCAGCCCCTCTGTTGCAAGCTGTCTCGGCCCACCTGTGGGACATGCTGTTTTGCCTGACCCCAGCACAATGTCRTGCATCAAAGCAGAAAAGCCCAGAGAGGTCTGTAACGTACCTCATCATTTGTTAACTTCAGGAAGATGTCTCCTAGGATCCCTTGGCGTGGCCAGCTCAAGACTCTCTCCTGTAGAGCGTGAAGTAAATCGACGTGCTGCTGGACCAGGTACCGCAAAGAGTTGGGGAAGAAACTGAAGGGAGAGAATATCAGACCCAGTTATATAGAGCAGAAACACTGAATCAAATCTCAAGGCCCTGGGCATGTACTGTTGAAGTTTGCATTCACAGGCAGTCAGCATGGGCTTTATACACAGGTATTATTAACCATTTTTACTGGAGTCTTGGCTGCACCGGGAGGCCCTGCTTCAGGCGCTGAGTACATGCAGATATCCTCTCCAGTGGCTTATTATTAGTGTTCTGAGGGTTTCTTAAGCTGACTTCTCCACTGTTTTGTGTAGCCAGCCAGAATCTCCACAACTGAAAAGCCCAAGCCAGTGCTGCTTTGGCTAATGGAGCAAGATCATGGTCCTGAGGAATCCCAGAGTGCTTGGAGGAGAGCTCCCCAGCTTTGTATATTGACCCATTTGTTGAGTCCTTTAAAAAAACACCTTTCTGATGCAGAGCTGGTCAAAATGTGCCATTGCCTTTCTGTCACTTCATGCTGATTTCATCCAGAATCAGGATGAAAATATCAAATATCAAAATATTTTGCCAGATGGAAGGTTCCCAGGGAAAAAAAGGAAAAGTGAAAACTCGCTTGGCACTATCAAAATGTTTCAGTCTGAACTGTCTGTCGTGAAACTGTTTAACTGAGTCCATATTTACCCATGTACCAAATGTCCCACAATGTCCTTCTGTCAAATGACTCCAAGGATGCCTCCAGCCAGGACACAGTGCATTGTGTGAAATGCAGTATGGTCAGAGACCCCAGCATCTGCAGGCTCAGGGGCTAAGAAACTTGAAATGAAACTTCTCTATTCAGTTTAACAAATGTATCAAATCCAACTGAAATGACCCAAAACAAAATAGTTGGTGTGATTTTTCCTTGCAGGCTTTGTAAAGTGAGCACCTGCCAGCCACATCGATCTATCAGGAGGAAACTTCAATGTCTGTCTTGAATCATACAAATTTACAGCTTTTCAGAGATTTGCTACTTCAACAAACAGGCAGAAATGTCTTTTATCCCTGCAAAAACCTTCCAGTGCCTCCAATTTTCAACTAGAAATAAGCTTTAAATGCTTAAATATCTCTGGATGAACTGGATGAGGGGATGAAACAGAAAGAATATTGACTAAAGAAAGAGCATACTAAATCAAATACCTTCTCTCTTTGGTGCTCCTTTTCACATCTGGCCCTTGCAATGTGGCCTTGATCTTCAGGATTAGGGAAAGGTTGATGACGTATTTCCTTTCTGACTCCAGCAGCTCCAAAGCGATGTTCTGCCTTTTAGCTTCCACAAAAAATGGTTAAGTTAAAAAAAAAAAAAAAAGAAAAGAAAAGAAAAAGAAAAGAAAAGGAAAAAAAAACCCAAGGACAGCATCATGTTAGACTTCATTTGGCCTGGTGATCTGACACTAAATCATAAAAGGAGTGTCAGCTTTCCTCAAAATATGATATTCTAGCCTGATGCTACAGCAAACATGTTTCCACTCATGGATTCCAGCTTTTTTCAAAGATCTTAGGAAAAACAAAACAACCAACCAAGGGCAAAACAACTCATACCAGGGATTCACGTCCAGTTTCCTAAAAAATGAGAAGTTGTATTTCCCACCCACTTCCCCAGCTCCACTGTCACAGCCCCACCAGCACTCTGAACCTGCTGGGTCTTGGAACGGAGGATGGGTGTCCTGGGTGCAGAGTGTGTTTGGGGTATCTTATTTGGTGGCCTAGACCAGCAAGTACAAAGGCCAGGGGTCCTGGGGAGTCTGAGGYCCCAAGGGATTCCCTCCGGGCAGGGAAAACTGGCTTGTTTGTCTCCATCTGTAAAGGGTCATTACCAGTTCCCACCAGGTGCGAGTGCAGCTCTGAGCCTCTCTGGCTGCAGGTTTCCCCTCTGCCCTTACCAGCCAAAGAGGGTTCACATATAATGTTGTCTGCTGAGCTGTATCTGCTTTGGCCCATATCTTTCCCTCTCTCCGGTGGTTCTTTGGATATATATTCATCTCCCCACTCCTTGGTGTCCTTGGGCTGCTTCCACACTGTCGATGGCAGATGCATCTTTGCCTGACCCTCCGTTGCCAAGGAAGGCTTGAGGCCGTCGTCTGTCTCTATGGCTGCTCCTGCAATGGCAAACAGCGATGTGGACCGTGATGTCTCAGTCAACAGGTATGCTGAAGCAGGCAGCTAACGTGTATTATTTTCCCTATAAAGTACTGAAAGGGGAGCTTGAAGCATTCTTGATGCTTAACAAGTGGTATAGCCTCATAGAGTTAATTTACAACTCCAAACGGAAGTACAGTTGATGAACATTTCAGCAAAACAAGGTTCTGCACCCTTCCAGCATTTTTTCAAACTCGGTTGTTTTATTTTCTGACCCAATAAGGTCCAAAATTAGATACACATGCTAAAAAAGAAAAATATATATATTCCAGGCATGGTTGCACTCCMAGATTTTGCAACATTTCAGGACTTGATAATATGACATTTATTGACAGGTATTGTAGAAATGGGAATTTTTAGAATTAGGATTTAAATATCATTCTCAGTGGATATAAACTGTCATGACTTACAGTTTTTGTTAGTGTAATGTGATTATATAGCAGCAGCAGCAGGATGGGTAGTCTGAGGCTATTAAATCACAGAGAAGGCAGGGGAGGACATGTTAGTGCCATAGGGCTGGAATTGCTTTAATGCAAATAATCTGAATTTGGTTTGCAATGAACCACCTTCCATAGTTTTTGTTCTCTTTTTATTTCAGTGGATTGAGGTGTAAGAGCCATCTGTAACAATAAGCACTTCTAGTGAATACTGTAAACCTCTAGTGGTTGTTCTCATCTGCCCTCTTTCTTTTTGGCCAGGATCCTTAGTGTGCCCTCACCACATCATTCTCTTATTTCTTACCCATTTTTATGTTGCCACAGAAAACTAACTGTTCTCTAAGTCTTCAGGAATGTCTATGAGGAGTCTGTTTGGAAGCTGGTGGGCGAATAAAGCAGCTCACCACCTCTACCGGTGGGTAGTCGCTGTGAAAGCCATCTCTTGCCACGTGGCAGAATGGCTCAGTGATTAGTCTTTGCCATATCAGTGAGCCTCAATTCTTCCTTTCTGCAAAAGCCCTTGGAACCTACAAACACAGCAGCAGAAATGCTGTGCCTGCCGAATAGCAATGTTTCTCATTGTCCATCAGTTACTCGGCACTTCAGGGACCCAGATTTGCCCTGACAGCTCGATAGCCGTATGAAAACAGAGGTGCATGGTGAAAAGAAAGTCATTGCTGTGAAATGCATTCCTTGAAAGCAGTTCTTCAGTGCAGTAAAGCCGGACTGTAATTGAATCATTGTCCTACTGTTTTTTAACAGTTGGATATTTTCCTACCTGGACCTGCTATCACTTTCACGCTCCCTTCTCCCATTGGCATGATCCTGGTGTCAGACACTGTTGAAGAGCAAAGGAAAACTTAATGAGAGGAGATGGCTGTAGAGCAGGTTTCCTCCTGCCAAACCCCATCAGTATGGTCAGATCTTTTAGCCTTTCACATTTTTGGTCTGGGAAAACCACTGTTAAATCCTCTGCTGAGGAAAAAGCTGCTCTTTACCGTTGTGCCTCTGGTCTTTGTTTCAGTAGCACCTGCAGACAAGCTAATGTGGGGTCCCGGTTGTGCTTTGTGCTGTACCACCTCAGAGGAGCGTGAGCAGGCAGAGTGAGAGGATGGGAGGCCTGCCACCGTGACACGGCTGGTATTCTGGGTGAGGAGGAGCTTACCAAAGAGTGTAGGGGTCGGATGACCAGGAGAAGCAGGTAAGAGGCAGGTGTGGGATGAGGGATGTGTGGGAGAGGGCTGACACACCACCTAGAGCAGGGCAGAGGGGACCCATAACTGGCCAGATTCTGAGCAGAACAGAATAGAAAATGGTACATTGTTTTCACTCAACTTTTGTACCTTTGCTGGCATTTTAAATGTGTATGTTTTTACTATCTTGCTGTCTGAACAGCAAGAGGGTGATAGACAACTTCAAACCCCCAGAAGTTAAACACAGGGAAAAAAGACTGGGGCCATCACCTTTGATTGTGACCTTCACAAGGAAGCACATTTGGAAGTGTCCCTCTGGGTCAAGGTGTAGCCCTAACCCYGTGTGGTAGCCTTCAGCAGCTAGTAAGGGGCAGTGACCCAGCCAGCCCAGGGTGGGTATCTCCAACACCAGCCTGATGCTGCCATGCACCAGCTAATGTACCAATTCCCATGTCCCCTTGTCAAATCAACCACTGGTACATCCTTTCGATGATGCCACGCATTCTCTCTCAGCCCAGTCCCCTGTGATTCTCCTTTCTCTGCCCTGTTCCCTTGCACAAAAACACATCCACAGCTTGTAGTATTTCCATCAGGAGTTCCTACTCAGTTGTGTGTGTATCGCTAATGTTACAAGGGAGAAGATGCAGCCTGTTTCCCTTTTGCTGAAGGAGGCAAGGAATGGCTCTTGGGGCAACATTCAGTGTCTTCTGCATCCAGGCCGGTGCCAAGGCCATGCTTGCCTTCCTGAAACACAGTGCTGAGGTGCGCACACAGACCCAGGAGCAGTGCTGCTGGAGGCAGCACTGTCCTGTTCTCTTTTTGTGCTGTTGGCACCTGAGCAAAACCTGGTGTCCTCTTACCCTAGGGACCTTTTCTGCAGTTTTTTTCCTGAGGAAAGCGCTGCACTAGCCTACTCCACCTGTCTCCTACCTTTTTCATAGGTCACGTTGTGCAAAAGACTAGTAAAATCTTCATTGATCAGCACAGGGTCTGGGAGGTTAATGGATCGAAATGGGCTGCCTTGGAGAGGCGTAGGTACTGTCTGTGACCCGTGGTCGTCCTTCTGTGCTCTTCTGTACAAATACAAAGAATGAGACAAAGTGTGAATGCTACGGGAGAGGCTTCTAGCTACACTACAGCTGTGGCAGACACCAGCATAAGCGCAGAGACAGAAGTAGAACAACTCAAGCAGACACCAGGAATGGAGTTGGCTTTGATGCAGTTTGTGAACAATATCCTGGAAGTAACTTCCACTGGCTATAGGAGAAAGTTATTTCAGATCTGCTCTTTGGCAGAACGTATCTCAGCTAATTAAATGGCTTAATTAGCTCAGGGGTTAGCCTAGATTTGCGAAGTGTTTGCATCAAGACAGTTGTACATCTGTCATCCAAACTCCATTTTCAAAGGGAGGCTAATCAGGGCCAAGGTGGACGAGCAGTCTGCCTCCTCACAGTAACAGCGTGGTCCAGCAATGTGAAAACATGCTCCCGCATGTCCCTGCTCAGAGAAGAAAAGGCTGGTGACAAGGAAACAGAGCATGACTGCGCCTTCAGGTGCCCGTCAAGTCCTGCACGCTTGGCAATGGGAGGAGGGAGGGGAAACCCCACTGCTATTGTCAGATAGGGTGGCTTAGCAACAGCTTTTAATGGTCACAAGTATTCCTGCCCCAACGCGTCTCCAGTAGGTCTGTGTACTTCAGCAGGCCTTGGTTTCCCCGAGAGCTGCTGGGACTTTTTTGCTGCTAGAATCCCACTGAGTGTTGGTGTTTTTCTGCTGTTTGCTCAGTTGAGTAGATGTCTAAAAGCCTGGGATGAACTGAAGGCTGGAGCTGCCATTATTAATCAGGGTTTATGCATATGCACAGCCAGGAAAAGATTGAGAAATTAAGCCCTAAGGAAATGAAACAAAACGGTCACCAGTATTAGTAAGCCCACCCGGAGCCCTGGAGTTCAGGCCCTTACTTTGCTTTCACTTTCCGTGATTCCCGCCTCTTCTCTTGCTGCAGCTGCTCGATTTTCTGTTGCATTTCCTCCTGCTTGGCGCTGATTTCTTCAATCATTGACTTTGCATCGCTGAGCTCCTCCTGAGAAACAAGCAAAAGCACAATGTTCCCAGTGTCCCAGCATAGGTATTCACACGTTGTGCTTGTTGGCCCAGATCCCAGTGTGATCACTCACATGTATAAGTTTTTGTCAATCAGGCCTTGAAGCTCTCTTTCTAGCCCTGTTTCCCAAGGAAACAAGGCCCAGTGTAACCTCCCTGTGCATGTGGCTCACTATCAGCATGTCTTCCCCCAGCAGCCCTCAGACAGTTTCAGCCAGACCTGGCATGGACATAGAGCTCTCCGAGGCATGAAATTCCTGCAGGTTTCATCAACATGATCAGCAGACTGGAGAAGAGGAACTCAAGAGTTTCTTGTAAATCGCAGGAGGGGTTGTTTTTTTTTTTTCCCTAGCAAGGAAGAGGCTTTACCAGGAGCTCAACCACATTATTAGATGATGGACATGAGCATGAGGCAGAGGGAAAGTAGCCTTTGCCCCTCTTGCTCCTGGTGTAACTCCTTGCATCTGGGTTTTGAAACCCCCTTTTCCCCCATAATGATGTCCTGGATAACCCTGCCTCTGGCTGCTTTGTGACCACCACCATGTGCCCTTATGCTTCTTGCTGTCTCCCTTGCTCAGCTAGGACCACAGGACCACCTTCTGCCTAGTGCCAGCTGTCTCTGCCTGCCACAGGGGCAATAACAGGCTTTTCCAGTAAGTAGCCCTATTTATCTTCACGGGGTATTATTGACTCAGCAAAACCTCTTGGGGAAAATTTACCATAAAAACAATAATGTAGTTCCTCTACCAGCCTCCTCACAGGCAATCATCCAGTTTCTGCAGGGAGCTGCTGGCTGGTTTGAAGTGCACACCAAGCCCTCTCGCTAGGCTCTCTCTGCAGCCCTTTGTCTTTAGCCTCTTGGGCTGGATCAAGCCAGGCAGCGCTTCCTCCCGGCCGCGTGGGAATGCAACTTCAAAAGGCTTTAAGGTTTTGTATTTGTTCCCTGCCCACCAGTGGCTTCGGTTCCTGCAGGAAATGCCCCCACCTGACCCAGGGAGATGTACGGTGCAGGGGCACAGCAGCCTGCGAGCGTACCATGTGCCCGTAGCCTATCACATGTGCAGCCCTCAACACAGGCCCCTTGTGCCTGAGGTGGCAGGCGGCACTGCCTCATGGCCCCTTGAGAAGCCCAAATGGGCCAGGGCGCGAGTTACATTTGGGTGAGAGTCCCAGGTCTCTCTGTGGGGGGAACCCAAGGCCGAAGGAACTGCACCAACTACATCTGCAAATAATTGCCTATTCATTTCCTTCTCAAGCAGAAATGATCGATGGGAGAGAGCTRCCCCATACCACCAGAGCAAATGTGGCAGGTAGGCATTCCTCCCGCTAGTCGCGCTCCTACCTTGAACGTGTTGAGGGAGTTCTTCATCTCAGCCACTTTCTCCTCCATGGCACAGCGGCAGCTCTTGACCTTCTCCTCCAGGGCATACTCGCCATGCTGGATTCGTGACAGCTCCTGCATCGCTTCTGTGAAACCCGCCTTCAACTCAGAGGCTAATGCCTGCAACTAGAGGAACCACAAACATGGTGGGTTCAGTCCCTCCTCCCAGACACAGGTGGCTGTGTCCCCAAGGGTCACCCATGGCTCAAAGACTGGGTGTAACCCATCCTGTAAGGTGACGTCCTCTTTCTCCTCCTCCTGTTACGGCTGGGAGACATGGGGGGAGGTTCGGCTCCTGCTGCAGCCTCAGCATGGGGTAGTTGTTTGTCTCGGACAGTTAATGTGCCCCTTTCCAGCCCCAGAGTTTTTCCATGCTCCTGGCAGGTTGCAGCCCGTCTGTCTCCAGCAGGAGAGGACAGCCTGAAACACGCTGAGCAGGTTTGCAATAACAGCAGCCAGGTTATCAATCCCCAAAGCAGCTGAGCAACCCAGAATGTGACCCCTTTGGAGCAAGGCCTCCTCCCCCGTGTGCTCGCAGGGCTGGTGCTCTCCCTGCGCAGGTCTAACGCCTCCTGACTCTGAGGGCTGCGGAGAAGCCATGTCCTTTGTCAGTGGGCCCTTTCCAGGGAGGGAAGCAGCTCTTTAGCTTGTAGCGGGGAGGGAGTGGGGGCTTTCTCCTGGCATACAAAGACAGCGTGCCCACTGTTGCTGTTTTCTATCCCTAGAGGCCCTAGCCCTGCCGGAAGAGCTCACAACCTAAGCTGGAGGCAGCCGGTTGATAGCTGGGCGAAGCAGGAGGCAGACCGGGCTGAGCCAGGCTGGCAGAGTGAGCAGACAAGGCAGGTTTGGAGGTGGGCACTAGGGAAAGAGGCAGCCTGCGGAGGGCTAAGCAGGGACACCCCCTTCGGGGGTAGCTCGGGCCAGCGACCCCAAACTCGGCGCCCACTGCTGTCAGCAAGGCTCTCGTTCTGCCTGCACAAAGCCCGCAGCTAGGTCGCGGCCCAAGGCGCTTCGGTACCAGTGGTTTTTACCTTTACAACAGAAATTCGGCCTAACATCTGGTTATAAACTGAGTCCAAAACTGGAGCACTGATGGTAAGAGGACAGCCACCCCGGGGAACTCAGGCGCTTGAGTCCTGTAAATGGAGCAGAGATGGCTTCCGATACCTCAGGGCAATGGCATACACCATCCTCCTCTGGTCAAGACGGCCTCGGTCTCCGCTGCCGTGGAGCGGACCAGCAGCGTCTTTACAGAGGACGTCTGCCTGATATCCCCACTCCTGCCCCAGCGCTTGCCCCRCGGTCCCCCAGTCTCTGGTCTGGCTGGACACACGTTTCCAGAGCTGCAAAGGGCTCCCTCACCTGACCTCCTCCCTCTCCCATAGGGGCAGGCATCCAGTGAGAGGGGACTGGGAGCACGTTGGGGTGGAAAAACCTCGGCCTTGCCTAGCTACGGGAGCACCCGGGGATCTCATAGCACCACTGGGACCAGAGCATATCCAGCAGTGAGGGCAGCCGGAAGGGGTAGAGGGGCTGTTCAGGCACTGTGCTCAGAGCAGCTGCTGAAGTTATGCTGCTACGGGGTGCAATGCACACACCACGTCTGATATCTTTGCCCATTTATCAAAGCCCAGGGTGGTGAACCAGGTGGTCCTGGCATCATCAGACATCCTAACAGACAAGCTTGGAGAAATGGGGGGACAAAAAGTGCTGCAACTGTGCAAAATGTTGATATTCCCATGCTTTGTCACTGGTGCTTGCCAGTGCTTTACATAGTACGGCTGATTTCCCTAGCATCAGGGCTGGGCATCCTACACTTTCCTCCAAGTGAAAAGTTGTGATGCTTCAGACCTGTTTTAGAGATCTGCTTCAGGATGGAGGCATCACAGCTTACAAGTCCTGCTAGCAGGGGAGGCGATCTGGAAGCTGGCCCTGGAGATGTCTATGTTTGAGGAGAATAAGCCCAAATTGAAATGTCCCCACCAACAAGCCTGGCCATATTCTCTTCAGATGCTTCCAGCATAGGGGTAAACTAAACGGATCCTTTGCARAAGTTACAGGGATGGGAAGCAATGCTGACCTTGAGGTTTTAGAGTCCAAAACTGCTGGGCATCATCAAAGTCAGCAAAAAACAGTGCTCTTGTAGAGAATTCACTGTCCATGTGTACTGAAACTCTTTGAAAGCAGAGTTTGGGCAGCTGAAGGAAAGATTTGGACTAGAGACTGGACTAAAGTACCCTCTGTATCTCAGCAAATGCATCTGAAGGCACACAGTCACTTGTTATTGTAGGGTTCACTGTTGGCCAGTCTCAACTTTCCCAGTCACTCTGCTAGTTTGGTTTCTCTGTCTACTCCTCAGGACAACGCTCCGGATCCCAGCCTGGGTCTGTTGTGCCCAGTATGCAGCTGGAGCTGGCAGTGGATATTTCAGATACCAAAATGCATCTTATACTTTCATTTCCCTTTGTTGCCGTTTGATGGATGAAAGCAGCAGTGATCCCAGTCAGCTGCATCTACCAGGATTTGTTCAGCTGGACACGAAATGATGAAACCCTGAGCTGGGTCCTGCCAGAACTCCCTCTGCTGCCCTCAGTGCTAGGAGCACAGAAAGGAAGCATAAACAGCCTTGTGGCATGGGATGCAGATTTGACCCCAAATCAGATGGAATGGTTTAAAAGCAACACATTATCTTTGAACTCCTGCCAAGTGTGGTGTAGTGCTTGAGCACTGGATTTTAGTTTGAGCTCATTTCTAATAACAAGCTACAGAAAACCATTGTTTAAATCCCTTGGGTTTTTACAATGAATGGAAGCCTTCAAAGTGCCGGCTCATGCTGATGGCTTGCCCATATGCTTATGCCTATGGGCCTGGAGAGACAACTCACTGGTTTGTGAGCCCCTGGAAAGTCAAGCAAATTCAGTGTTTCTAAAGTTTCTAAAGTGCAACATGTACCAAAAAAGATTTTATATTGCCATGGAAACTTGGCAAGAGTTTAGCTGTAATGTGTTGTTCTGACTCACCTATTCATGGGAACAAATACAGCTGAAGAGGAAAACACCTAGTAAATTAATTTGAACTATCTAATGCCTTGGATCTGCATGGTCAGAAGGAATCTTTAGAACCTGTCCAAGAACTGGGAAAGACATGTTCCAAAAAAACTTTTAGGAATCTAAATAATCTAGTATGAGATACACATTTCAGCACCCAACTGCCCTTGCAGTGTGGGAACCAGCACCACACATCTGTAATAGGTGATGTCTTTTCGGGGGTGCCTAACTTTCATTTTACCTGCTGCCCTGGTGTTTTTCAGCTCTGTGTGGAAAAGCCCTGCATATAAGACATCTAGCAAGACTGAATAACTGCCCATTGGAAAATGAAGGATTCTCCTCCCATCTTTGCGTGACTCTGATCAAGAGGATAATGAGAAGCAATAACTTGTGACTCTCACTTGACCTCCATATGGGAATATGAACTCTGTGTAGAAGTCCACCTGGAGAGGGGGGCAAGCATTTCCCAACATGGAGGGGGGAACCATGACCATATGAAGGACATAATGGCTAGAGGGGATGACCATGCACAGCCTGGAAGGGTGAGATCGCAAGACATGCAAGAAGCACATCTCAGCATGGTTTTGACTTTGCTTTGTAAGAGTGGAGTGATAACAGCTATGAAATCTCCTGTGCTGAGCCTCTACTCATGTCTCGCCTGGCGTGCTGTCCCCAGAGGATGGGCAGGAGGCAGCAGATCTGCAGAGCCTCCCCCTCCAAGACAGACGATCTCGGCATGGGGGCACAGCCCATAGACCTAAAGCCAGGATGGATGGCTAGACTTTGTTGTTTGATGGGTTCTATTTGCAAAATGTCATGACTGTCCCTGATGTTTGAAGGCTTTGCTCTGAGACTTTGAGGCAGCCCAAGGAAGAGGGTCATAGCCAGGAGATGGGGATAGCTTGCAGAAGGGTGGGTCTGGGATGGAAAGCAGAGGGGAGAGCCTCTGCAAGCTGGGTTTACTGCCCCTGCTGCTGCTGGGAAGGTGAGGAGGAACCCCTGTTGCCAAAAGTAGCTGTGTCGCCACACATCTCCCCCAGCACCAGCCAGCCAGGCTGTCCAGGGCTCTGCACTTCCAAAGGGATCACTGTTCTGCACCTGCTGCCTGTGGCCCTTACTCTAGCACTGGGCCTGCTCTTGGGGACCTTGAGCTGAAGCCTGTCCAAGCCAGTAGGAAACAAGTCTGTGATGAAGAAATACTGCAGATGAATAGCTCTCTTGTTATAAATATATCCTAGAAAAGAGCAGAACCTCCTATGGCCTTGAAGAAGTGTTGCAGTGGTGCCTAGGGTGGTCTCAGATAGCCAGGATTTCCAGTTCAGGGAAATAYTGCTCTCTCAAAGTGTAGCTCCAGGTGGAACTGGACCAAGGTCTAAAGTGCTCAAAACTCTTGAACTTCCTGCAGACTAGAAATGCCTAGGAAACATCATCATGGAGACATTGAAACTGTGTCACTTCCCAGCTTCCGCCAGCTTATCTACTATCCATCAGTTTGCATATATATGGCTGATCTGAAGAGGTAAGTAAATATTGTGTTACGCAAAAGATGGCTCTATCTTGTTAGTGACACTGCCTGAAACTAATTTGGCAGAAAATCCAGCACTTTCCACAAAGTCTGAATCTGATTTTCCTAAGCTGCTTGTTGCATGCTCTTTCTAGGGAAAAAAAACAAATTTCTAGTACAGCTTCTTGGTCTTATGTTTAAAGGCAGCACTTCTGCAACCAAGCATTAGGAAGGCTTGTGATGCCTCATAGCTGGAAGTCAGCAGAGCTGTGCTGATTTACAGCAGCAGGGAGCCTGACCCTAAGAGTATATCTAGCATTTACAGGCAAGGACAGTGGGAATACAGAAAGAGCAGCAGGGTAAGGACAAAAGAGAAGGGTGGAGCTATTTAAAGGGAACTGCAAGCACGCTGCACTTCTCAGCTCATTTCACCTCTTGGATGTCTTTTTTGGTAACTGCAGTGTCCCTAGGGGCCTCGCTGATGCAGAAGGGAGCACTGAGCTGGTAACTTGAATTGAAAGGATTCTTTAGGGCATCCGCATCTCAGCTGAGTTTTTCTGGAAAGCAATACAAGAGCACAGTGTTCCTCAGCACTGCAAAGGGGGAGGTTACCCAGTACACTGGCCCTACAGCGTGTGAGCTTTCCAGACACGTTGGACCCACTGCACTGGGCTCTTCAGCAACCCAGTCGCAGCTCCTTCTCGGAGCTGTCTGGATGGGAAAAGAGGACAAGACAAGGGAAACCACTTTGCTAATGCAATGCTTTATCTTCTATGTTATGGGCAAGGGGCATCCAGTAACTCTACAACCACTTGCCATGTTGCACTTGTAAGCAGTTACAGGCATTAGTGTTGCAATGGTGCCTAGGGTGGTCTCAGATAGCCAGGATTTCCAGTTAGGGAAATGTTGCTCTCTCAAAGTGCAGCTCCAGATCAAACTGGGCCAAGGTTTAAAGTGTTCAAAACTCTTTTGAGTTTCCCACAGACTGGAAATGCCTAGGAAACATCATCGTGGAGACCCTGAAACTCTGCATCTCACAGGAAGGAGACTCCCTGGGCCGTAACATAGACAATCTTTCACATTCATGGTGACATTCGTGCTGCAATTAGCCACATCGAAGAATGGCCGCAGAGCTCTGGAAGTCCTGAGCACCTTGAACCACACGGGGGATCAAGCTCAGGGTTTCCAAGCTGCTGGCTGGGGAGCCAGGCAGAGACATGCAGCAAGACTCAAAGCTCTGGCCTGCCCGGCTGCACTGGAGTATCAGGCAATAGCACCCCTCGGTCCAAGGAGCTGCGAAGCTGCCAGGATAACTCTAGAGCCCCCCAGGAGACTTGCTCCTTGCTGGAGAAGACCCCCCAGGTCAATCAACACGTCCTTGCTCCTGGGGCAGTTCATCCAGTTTGGTTGAAAGCTCATCAGAGCTCAGGCATGTAATCTCCCTCTGGCCCAATAAATTGACATTCTCTAATCGGTGCTAATGATGCCRGGTAGTTACTTAGCTGAGCGCACAAATCACCTGTCTGAACACAACCGGTTGTGAGTGGAGAAGTTTTACTGGAATGTCTTTTAAGATGAGGCCCAAGAGATGATATGTATGACATTTATTCATGCAGTGTGCACATTTTGGTTGCCGTGTTCCTTGTAAGTGCCTACATTTTTTTCCCCTCTGGATTAGCTTTGTAACTACTATTCTAACTAATCTATTAGTAACTCTTCAAACTCATAGAATTATTCAGGGCATTTTGCTCATTTTTACCTGGGAAATCTGTGTTGCAGGGTTACTCACAGGCACACTTTCAGTCTCTCCTGTGGGAATAAAGAACTTCAGTCAATTAAAATGACTTATTATGGTTGCTATAAATAACTGGAACAGAGGATTTGAAGTCCCTCTCGAGGTACAAATCATTTCTAAAGGATTCAAGTCTCACTTTAAGAGATGTGGACACCATATAGGTTGTACAATAGGTTGCAGTTACAAAATGGGAATGGCTCAACTAAATCTGACCTTACATTCACTTCATTTGCTGCCCTGTGCCTGTCCCAGAGCTGATCTATACAAAGAGATGAGAAACCCTGTATGCACAATTATGAATAAATTGCCCCCTAAGAAGTTCATTTCCATGTACCAGCCTCTAGTAACAAGCATTACAGTTTAGTCTCTCTTATAAAACTGTGATTTTTTTATCCTCTGTTGTACATATTTTCATTATCCCTATAAATGGCTGATCCAGTCGGTGTATTTTAAGTTCTAAGTTATATTTTGTCACAACATGTCCCAAGCAGTAATCGTGTTTTGTAGCACCAAAAAATACACCCTTTTATAAGTTTAAATTCCTGGGATTTTGTGGCATTGTGATCCCACCTGATCTTGTATAATGGAGATGGGCTTAAAATTTCCAAAACGGAGTTGGCTCACAGAGGAGCTCAGATCTGTTTTGCAAAAGTGATTTGAAAGCTGCAGAGGCATTCTCTCTAGGCATTATTGGGGTTTTGATGGAAAAAAGTCTATGTTTGTTTATTTCCTCTTCTGACATGGTCTCATTTGTGCAGAGACCTTCAATTATCCACTAGAAATTGTCACTGACTGTGCTCCCCTGGCACTTGAAGGGAATTGCAGTCCAGTTGCCATTCTCTACATCAGACTCCCTACCYGGCCTCCCCCTCCCAGAAAGCACTATGCCACCCGATTCCTGGTCTGGGCCACCTCCCTTGGCAATGTCCCTTCATAATATGGGTTTTCTGCTGCCTCCGGGAATTTGCTTTACCCCTCTACACTGTCAGTCACCGGTGTGGCCAGTGGCCCATTTTAGGGGCGGCTGAGCTCCTTCTGTCCTTGCTGGCTCCGGAGGCTCAGAGCCTTACCTTTAAGAGCACGGAAATTCAGACCTGCAGAGGCCTGAGAAGGGTTTAGGGCAGGCTTTGCCCCAGTTAACAAGTGGAAAGATGAAGCCTGGAAGACAGGGCTTTGCAAAGCACAGCTCCATGCTGATTACTCTGCCCCTGAGGGGGAATATGGGTTACTGCCAAGGGCACCTACGACTTGGCCCTGTTCTGGTCTCTAGGATTTGTCCTGATTCGGAGGAATGTGAGCAAATTCCCTAGAGACTCCTGGAAGCGAGAGGCAGAGGAGGGGAGGCTGGGTGCCCCTCTCCACTCATGTGCCAGCCGAGGGGTTTGGCAGCAGGGTCAGACACTGAGCCTCTGGGAGATATCCTTCAGGGTTCTTGCTGGGGGAAGCAAGGGACAGGAGGCTGATTTGGAAAAGTAACCAAGACCAGCACTGCCAGCCATTAGAGCTTGAAATCCATCAGCCAGCCCTCACCAAAGGCCGAGGTGCATTTTTTAAATCACAAGTTGTTTTTATTTTCAGGTTTGGCCCTTCTGGGTTCATCTTCAGTTTTCCTCTGCCACCCTACAAACTGGAAACTGGCTTTTGGCCTGACCGATGAAACTTGCTCATGATTCCTGGAGCCGAGGCTTGAGAAAACAGCCAGTGCACTGAGATCCTCTGAAACCGAGAAGAATCCTTGAGGTATGTGTCTGTTCTGATGTAAATGACTTTTACTGTGGGATGGTAATGACTGACCCAAGAAGAGCAAGAGAACATGTTTCTTGGTTAATAGCACAATACAAAATAGATGCTGGGAAGACAGGGAGATGGTGTTTTTGCAAAGTGCTAAAGGTGTTGGATGCTGAGCTGTGTGAAGTGCTAGAGATGTCAAGCAGAAGCGAGGCAGAGTGAGGAAGGGCCATGGTCTCTCTCTTCTCACATTTCCTTTGGGTGGTTTTTCAAACTGATCTATAATGCAGAGGGCTGGAGCCAAGTCCTGCTGAAGTCTGCAGGGATCTTCATTTGGGTTTGGATCCGGATCAGTCTGTAACATCCTCAGACACGCTCRAAGCTAGGAACTACCTCTGAGAAAGGGCAGAAGATGGGAGAGGATCCCTGCTACTGTGGTTTTACCTCCCACCCTTGCACGTATGAGCAGATGCGCTCTCTGAACCCTGCTTATACCCAGCCAAAACCCCAATCATCTCTGCAAAGTCGCTGCTGAGCTGCACTGTGGGAAGCAAGGGGCTTCGTGGTTATCTCCCAGTTTCTGCAGCGAACATCTGCAGCCCGTGGGGGCATACCAATTAATTGGAAAAAAATCCTTAAGTTAATTTCCTTTTCAACCAGCTATTGTGCAGGGGCCTAGGTACACAGACCTAATTTAGTCAAATTAGAATAACAATAATATAGAAATTAACTCTTCCAGTTCCTGTGCCATGACTGAACGTTGGCACCACCGAGCATCTTTTAAGAGGGAAGGCGACAGTCCAAACAGGAAGGGTCTCGAGCTGATAATCATGGGCAACGGTAAAGGCTGCTCCCCCTGCTCTTCATAGGTTCAGGAGCTCCTCAGCATCCAAATGCAGTCACCTCTGAGGTGGCAAGGCTGAGCACAACGATGTTGCGAGTGGTTTGGGGTGGAAAGCAAGTAACACCAGCCCCATGTCCCTCTGCAAGAAGAATGTCTAAAGCTGGTTACAGCTAAAGCCCTGGACCTGAAACTGCTGAGCTTCRTAGACCTGGTAGAAGTGCTGCTGACTGTAGCAGGAGTCTGGATTGGGGCACTGACATGAGCCATAACCTCTTGTGACAGTGCATGTGGGAGAGAGAAGCAGATCCTCACCGTGCCTTTCTGTAAGATGTTGCTTTTGACAGCATGAAGTCCCCGTAGATCCCAAGGAAGAGGTGGGTCCAAGGAAAGAGTGGGAGAACTATTTCCCATATGGCACATTACATGTGCCACAGGATTATTTTCCAGAGGAGAAAGGAGAGGTGTTTTTTTAAATAAGAAGTAAAAACTTCAAACCCCAAATATTTCTACCAAACTAAAGGAAGGGAACATTCGCACAGCCCAACTGGTTCTGCCACAGCTCAAGAGGTGCTCTCATGGGGCTGACAGGTCATATGAGGGCGGCTTTCTTCCTCGCTCTATTTCGTACCATCAGCAAGTGAAATAAGAGGATGTTTTACCTTCTTGTTTGTTTGAGTCCATGGCTGCTATAGGGTGTGCGTCCTCGCAGGGACTCCTGTCCTCACTCTGGAGGGCTCTGGCTGGTCACTGGGAACATCCCATGGTTTAGAGCTGCCCGCATGTGAGCCCTGCGATGGGTCAGATGGCCTGAACCCTGAGTGCAGAAAGATGCAGAAAGGGTTTACTGAGCTGAGAGGCTCCAAGTGCAGAAAACAGACGAAGGAGGGATTTGAGAGGGAACGAGGCATCCTAAAGATTTGTTTGGGTCCACAGTGCCCCCACAAGCAGAGCGGCCTGCAAGTACAAACACTTTCCTCCCAGTCAATCCAGGGCCATTTGTGCTTATGTGGGCTGGTGAGTAAGAGGTACTATGTAATCCCACAGAGACTCTGCTCAGCAAGACACCTCCTGTCCAAACACAGAAGCAAAACAAGATGTATTCTGAACAGTCAGAAGCATATAAGCATCTTGCATGGGTGCTCTGGATCAAAGGCCTTTTGGTATGCAACTGGTCACCCAAACTGTCCTGCAAACCTGTGTTTGGGCCAAAGACATACTACCTTCTCAGTGCTGCTGTGAGATCCTACTGGCACTTTCAGGGGCACTTGTACTGTCACGTCTGCTTTCTCTGTCCGTTGTCTAATTTTTAGAGGCACAGGAGTGCTGCGAGGCACACGGACAGGTAGCGACACAGCCTCTCTGGAAACCAGGGCTGACAAAGTATGACGCTGTGCCCAAGTCACTCCCTTGGTAAAGCATTTCATGAGTCTGGTAATGGGGTAGGACCTTGGGAACAATCTTAAGATAATGCCTGATTAACGATGCAGGAAGGGCCCCGGAAAAACAAGATTGCACCAACTCACTTCTCTTACAAGCACGCACTTCTCTTATAAGCATGGGCACTGCCCCACATCCACTCTTCCACTCCCTAGGTTTTAATTCAAGTCTGCTTTTGTTCAGCCTTACTAGGAAACCAGATGTGATTTAGGAGTCTAAAATAGTCCCCCGCCTCCATTCCTATTTGATAGATATGCCCAAGGCTATGCTGATAGATGTGAGTTTTCGGTAGCTTTGCTAATGGGATCGGAGGGGCTGGTGTAATTATGCTGCAGAGCTCTGCTGACACAGCTCAGCCAGGAGAGCTGTGGTGGTTCAGAGAAGCCCCGGGGCCGTATTTTGGAGGAAGCAGGAACAGAGGAGGTCACCTAGTATTAAAGAACCGCTTGCCGGAGAGAGGCAAGAAAAGCCCGGTGCGGCTTTAGGAAATGCTGCAAAAGTGGTTGTGTCAGGCACAGTCAGCGCTGCAGCTTGGGGACCAGGCGCTTTCGGCCCACCAGCTGGCCGCCTCTTTCTGGTGTTTGCCATGAGCGAGATCCCCAGGGAGGCAGGCGGTGACGCCGTCAGCGCCCCTGCGATCGGGCCGTGCCGAACGTTAGTGAGCCGCCATCACAGTGTCAGCATATTCGGCTGATCGCTGTCTGGGGTACGACTTGGACTGACAGAGACTTGCAGCATGGTGCCAGAGAGATTTAGGGTTTAGTGGAAAATGGCTTTTGGCCAGAAATTTATTGAATTTTTTTTCTTTTTAACAAAAATATATACTTTTTTTTTTTTTACCAGTTCTGCCTTTACCTAGACCAGTTATAGTAATTATTACCATTATGTAATTGTTAATTAATAATGCCAGCAGTCATCAATTAGTATGTAATCAATTATATTCATAGCCTATCTTAAAGTTTTTGATAATTTTACTATCCACTTGATGAGTTGTTCTGTGGATCGCTAAATCTCCAGTGACAATGTGGTATTGACACCTCTGGCCTTCACAAGGCAGCGTGCCCGTACCCTGCAAGGGCGTTTGGTGCGGCGGTGTGTTGCAAGTGGGAGGACAACCACCCAACGGCTCTTGGGTGAAGGCCACAATTTGGCAACTGGAATAGATAAAACTATTTTTGGCACATACGTTTGATAAAAGTTTAGACTCTGCAGAAAAATTAGGGCAGGGCCATGAAGTCCCCAAACTCATTTCTGCTTCTGAGGTTGAACCACTGTGTTTCTGGGACTCGGCTGGTAAGAGGTCCAGGTAGACCATTTTGGATGCACCTTTAGGCACCAGCCCCAGCAAGAGCCACTGTTCCTGTCAGCGTGGAGAGGCAAACTGGGCTGTGCTGGGAGGGCAGGGCTGTCTAAACTGGGAACAGCAGCTTCGACGCTCAGCTGCTGAGCAATGTTAGCTGGCCGCATCATCGCTGGGGCTCTAGTGACGGCAGTTTGCTTAGTGAGCGTCATAGGCATGTTCACGCTCAGTTGTCGGTGCCTTCATGGAAGGGAAGGGAAACTTTTTTTTTTGTGCTGAGGAGGGATGGAGAAGACTGGAACTGAGCAGAAGTATCTCCACCCAGGGGAATTTTTTTTTTTTTTTTTTTGCCCAGAAGACGTATTCAAACACAGGAAAACAAGCAACTCCAACCTATACTGCTGCATAGCTTTAAATGGGGGAGTCAGGGGACTCTAACCCATGAGAAAACTGTGTGGAAACAGGTTGCAATATCAGGCACCCAAGGTGRAGAAA
This sequence comes from Apteryx rowi, assembly GCF_003343035.1. Classification (NCBI taxonomy): domain Eukaryota; kingdom Metazoa; phylum Chordata; class Aves; order Apterygiformes; family Apterygidae; genus Apteryx; species Apteryx rowi. The sequence continues at coordinate 3,157,565 of NW_020450794.1, read as the reverse complement.
AGCCAGAATTAAAGCATAATTCAGTTCTACCAAGTGCTATCTACTACTTCTCTTAGACCAGCTCTTCCCAGGTGCCTGAGACCTCAAAATGCTCATGTCTTTGTCTAGGTCCCATTTCTGCAGGCACCCCTACCCAACACATCCCCCCGAGCTCTGCCATCAGCCTCACCGCAGGCAATTCAGGATGCAGGGGACAACAGAGACAGCACCTGCCATGACCCTCCAGGCCCGCATGGAAACATGGTGCTCACGAGGGGAAGGAGGAGAAGCTCACAGGTGGGCATCCTGCCCTCCGCTATGCTACAGCTGAGGCTGTGCAACCTCCTGGATCCAGCAGGAAGAAAAGGGTTTGCTTGCTTGCCTCCTAAAACACAGATGGATGAATTTGTCCGATGAGGAGAGAAGTGACCTACGTGGGGTTTTAATGAGAGAGAAGTAATACTCGTAGAAGGGGGGCCCTTACTCATTCACGTCCTTGATCTATTTTCATGCATTTTTAAYGTAAAGCCACAGAGGACTGAAAGGGAACCCCTCGACATTGCATCTTGCCTCCTGGGTTATGAAAACACTGTGGGTTCCTGATATCAGCAGTAACTTTTCCTTATAAAGGGAACTCTAAGCAATACCCACACAGCACACACAGCTGAGCGAGAAGCTTCCACGTCCCACTTGCGCGGACACGGATGACACGAGTGTGGTCTCTGTCCTCTGCAGAGCCTGGGAGCAAGGCTTTGGAACTGGGACATCGGGGATGCCGTGATCCCCTCCTGCTCCAGCACCACCAAGAGCTCTGCTATGTAACAGTGCTGCAAAGTAGGTTGACCTTGGTTAAGTGGGTCCAGAAAATCTTCTTATCATTCCAGAGCAGCTGTCTTTCATGTGTCCTTTAGCTGCAGCCTGCAATTTCCTGAGTCACCCCTCAGTTCTTCATTACATTAAATAATTGCATTATGCTGGCTTCTTGCCAGAGATTAGGAATCCCTGCTGGACTCAGTGAATATATAACATTGTCTACCTGTCCCTGGTTCTTCTGAATTATCAAATATATGGAGCAGAACTAGTTGGTCCTTGCGCAGTACTAAAACAAAACATGCACCTTGCTGTGGTTTGGGCCAGCTCAGCAGAGCCGCACCAAGTGCTTGTCCTCTGTCCCCCCGAGTGCCAGTGGGGAAGCTGTTAACACTGTCCTCACTGAAGACAAATGTTTTAGTCAATCCGAGTTGGCTGACAAGTGTCTGGCTTGTTCCCAAAGGTTACAAAAATGGCTTGGAAAATAAGACTGCCATTTGGCCCCGAGACCTCATTCATGGGCTGCTGGTTCAAATCCTGCCTCTGCTGGCAGTGAACAAAAATCATAGGCTCACAGCAGGGTCTAGGTGAGCAGGGATCCCTAGAGGTCTCTAGTCCAATTCCCTGCTCAAAGCAGGGCTAAGCCAAAGCTAGATCAAGGTTGCTCAGGGCTGTGTCCAGGAGAGGTTTGAATATCTCCCGTGCTGGAGACACCACAGCCTCTCTGGGCCCTCCAGTGCCCTGAGGATTGCTTATTTTCCCAGTACTGAGCAAGCACCATTCCCTAAACCCCTTCCCGTATGCACATACATAAATGCATGTGCACACTAGACAGCAAGAGGAAGCCCTCCATGAGGCTGCTTTCCTAAACCACCCACAGCAAGTCCAAGCTTTGCCTCACCTGCCAGCCTACCATGGGGTAGTTTCCTCAACAAGTAGCTCCAGAGAAGTTATTGCTGTTCCTCTGCAAGCTCCCACAGTACGGGCTCAGCACGCAGTCATCAGCAGACTGCCTGGACCTGCCACCAAAGCCCGCAGACCCTCTGCTTTAGGGACAACGAGAAACGGAAGAGACATACTTGTTTCTTCAGAGCTGAGAATTAAAGCTCGGATTTGCCCTCCTGCGGCTCTCATTGAGCCAGCATGGTATCTCTGGAGCAAAGGACGTATCCCAGAGGATACGTTCAGCACGTTAACGCCACCAGGTTTCCTCCCTTGTGGCAAAAGGAAGCATTTTTCCCTTTTGTCCCCATCTTTCCTCCTGTACCCAAATCTGCTGAGCCCAAGAACCAAAGCTGAATGGCACTTCTGCCATCAGTGATCTTCATGACTCTGGCCACCAGTGTCCAGTGAAAAAATACTGCCCTGGCACCTTCCACAGGCAGCTGGCCCCAGAGTGTGGCCAAAGGGACTGGGAGAGGAGGCAGGTCCCGAAGCCTGCACAGTGCTTGTGTGATGGTGTTCACCCTTCCAGTGCTTCCCTCCAGACATGAAATGGGCCAACTTGGAGAAATAATCAACTGTTTATAGGATCACTTGTTAAAAAGACCAAATACCCCAAGCATCAGCATGTAAACAAAGTTAGGTAAAGCACATACAGCCTAGCCTGGATGGGCAACAGTTATTATTTGTTTGGTTTTCCATCCCTTTCTGTTTCTGAAATCATGAAATGGGTAACAGTGCAGGGGAATCTGAATGCACTTTTGCTCCCTCAGTTGTTAAACATCCGCAATTTTCCTAAATGCATGCTCACAGTCTTCCTGGTGATTGTCTCACAACCCTGCCGGCTGAGATTGCTGTCTGTTACAAATATCCCACCTTGAGAACACCCCCAGTCCACAGACAGCAAAAAACTGGTGATTTATCAGTCTCACGCTTTGTCTCCAGCTAGTTCTAATGCATTATCATTCAAATACTTCAAGCAAGCATGAGACCTCAATATAGCTCTTAAATGGTAAGAGCAAAGAGGTCTTTTTAACCTAGTATTTTAGAGACCTTACTATAAATGCAGCCTCGCAAAATTCTCCAGCACATTGAGTAGATCTCCATGCACAGTCTTAGAAGAAATTAGTCAGAAATAACTGTGGGCACTGAAGATAGAAAATACTTTAAATGCCATCTTATATGCTGTACATGCAACATTTAATAGCTACAGCTCTAGCTTTTCTTAATAATGTGGAAAACAGTATTATTAATCCCACTTTTCATGCCGAGTACATGTTAAACTTACCCCAGGCTAGTTGAAGATCCGTCAGCACTGGCAGTCACCAGAGTTGGGAATTAGCAGTGTGCAAGAGAGGAGAGAAGGGAGAGCAATGGTGGCTTGACGTTTCCCAGGATGGGACTGTCACATGCTAATCACTGATTTGAAATGCAAGCATAACAAATGCCTTCTAATTATGTAATCTTCGGGTCACATCCTTGCATCCCCATGCAAAAATCAGGACTGTGCACTTGGAAGAAGACGATACCGACTTTTTTTTCCTTTTTAATTAGACTCGCACGTTGCTGCAAAGGGAAGCCTCGCAAAGCAATGGGCAGAGGGGGCCGTACGGCGCGAGCCGGCTCCTGGTGTGGGCTGTGCTACTTTGCCGAGCTCGGTGGCTGTTAAGTACCTCCCGTGGCACCCGCGCGAGGCAGCCTGCGGTTGGGGACAGGGACGTGGGGCCTGGCTCCTCCCCGCCTTCTGTGGCACCCTCAGTCTCCCAGGGCCACCAGGGCCAGGACGGCGCCTTGCCTACATGCCTTCCCTCATGCAAGGGCCAAGAGCAAGGTTGCCAAAGAAGCCAGGGAAGGGGAGCAGCAACCACCAGCACTTGTGTATTTTCCGTTTCTGGTTAGATTATGAAAAATTCCCCCTGAGAAAAAAAATAAGAGGGTTGAGGGAGGTGGGGGAGTGGGAGGCAGCAGCCCTGAGCACCTGTCCAGTTTCTTTGCTAAGGTCCTGCAGGGCTTTTGCTCCAAAAAGTGTCAAGAAGACGTGGGGAGAAAGCAGGTAACCCAAGGCCAAGAGCATCAGGAAGAGGTTTGTGGAAGAGCAAGGAGACATAGAGGAATAGGAAAAATAGCAAAAGGAAGAAGAATTTCTCACTGAAAGATAAAGATCTTCAAAGACACCCATCAGGCATAAAACTTGAAATGTAAAACCGTGTAGCCTAGTTCAGTATAATTACTGTGCAGCACAGACAAAAAGGTGGGGATGCAGAGTCCTAGCTAAGGAGCTGAAAGGACAGACTCCTGGATTAACAAAGCTCTGTGGAAGATGCTGCTGCCTCTGAAGTCAAGGACTAGAGACAGAGAACGCTACTTCTTTTTTGGAGCTGGCTATTTCAGGAGCAAAACAGAACTAAGCAAACTAAAATGATAATTCTGAAGAAGCAATTTGCTGGAAAATGCATTTTTGGTAGGTCAAAGATACCTGTGAATTCAACAAATAGTTCCAGCTAGAAAAAAAAATTAATAATAAAAAAAAATTTTAGCTTCACCAGTTTAGGAAGAAAACATTTCAAATAGAGATTTTCCTACAGGCAGCTTTAATAAAAAGGGCTGCAAGGAGTTATACTGCCAAACGATCAATGAGCTGCTTTGTTTCAGATGGCCAAGTATGTTTCAGTGAGCTGATAATGTGCCGTTTTTTCATTTTGCTAAGAAACCACCAGAGTCTCTAAACCTTCAATTGGTTTCTGACAGCAGCAGAAGGGGATGCTTTCATATGTCCAAGAAGCTTTTCTCTAAGCAAAATATTAAGCGTCCTTGTTCCATGGCTACAAGGAAACATGGATGAAAAGCCATACCCTTGGATGAGCTTTCTGGTCGCAGAAGTATTGCTGGCGTGTGCCATTTTGCTCCGATGGCTTTCTTCTCCACGCCTGGGCTATTGCCACAGCAGAGGACAGCAGCGGGCCAAGCCAGCAATGTTTGGTAGCAACGGGTGGCATCTGGCAGCTAAGCCTATTTAACACACTTTTCTTTCCCCAGTCTCCTGCAGTGGATTTAAGGACCTGTTAATGTCACCTCCCACTGGCTGAGGATTGGTATGGAGGTGATTTTCTGACTCTTGTTTTCCCAAATCTTAGCAAAATGAGAGGAATATTTGAAGGCACATCTGAAGGAATAGCATTTGTGCACCATGTCTGCAAAATTACTCTGTTAAACATCTGGCAAGCAAAGACTCAAAACGTGCATTTTTTCCTGACAGCACTGTTTTTCTTTTTTTCTTTTTTCTTTTTTACTAGAAGGCAAGCTTCCTGCTTTGTAAAGCAAAGTATTTAGATACATAGAGCAAAGAGATTTTTGATGACCAAACCCAAACAAAAKAAATAGATTTGTCACTGTATTAGACCTTCTGATAGGGGCAGTGGCAGTGCTCAGCTGCCCATGTGTGCTCTCCCATCTATTTCCCTTCCGCAGAAAAGTAGCTTTGGTGCATGACAAAGATAAATCTTTGAGTAGTCTGTTGCTGAAACCGGGGGTTTATGGGCTTGCCCTGGGAGGAGTAATTAAGTGCTAGGGCTGCACCTGCTGTCTGTGCTGACCCCCACTATGCCAAGCCTGCCTTAGTGTAAACATGATTATACGAGCACTGTGTTTGCAAAGGCTTCTGTGGGCRGAGAGGTTTGTTTTTCTGGGAAAGTTACACAAGTTGAGCATAAATTAGGCTTCATGGGTTGGCGATGATAGTTTTTTTCAGCTTCATCTTGAGAAACCCAGGGAGAAAGAAATTCCTTGGACAAATTTAAAGAAAAAAAAAAAAGAATTCTAGTTATTAACTGCTCCACTTATAAATTCACTGTATTCATCCCCATTTCTTAAAGGTTTTCACTTAGAAAATTTCAGCTGATCAAACTGAAAAGAAAATAACTATTTATTCTATTTGCTGGTGATATGCATCTTCAGAAGTTATTTTTAATAAATAAATGAAGAAATGAATGCCTGTTGAAAACTGGTCACAGCTGTTTGAGCCCAGAATGCAACCAAAGAGCTGCCTTAAATCAGTGTTACTGTCAGTGCCAAATAGCTACATTTTCAGCTTCTGCTTCAGTCCCACTGCTGCTGTGTGATGAAATGTGCCGCTCCACTCCACTCCCTTTTCATCTATAAACTCTCCTTCACCTTCCAGCCTGTAACAGCATAAATCCAGTCTGTTAATGTGCACAAGCTCTATAAAAAAATTACCAGGAACCAGAAACTTTCCTGTCTAGACTAAAGTACCTGCCTTAACTTTCTTCCCACATGGTAGCCTATAAAAGTTTTGACTTACAAGCTAGGAAGACTTATGAAGCACACAGGTTAGACAGCCAAGCTACATATTCCTTCCTTTGCAGAAGTGTATTTACACCAACATCCTCCCAGCATGTAGCCTGTACAGAAATAGTGTCATAGTCCTGGTCCTGATTTGAGGTCACTGAGGATCAAGTCTTGTGAAGTTTATCCTGACTTTCATTAGGGGCATCCTAAAGGTGTGTATACCTGTATGCAGCCATTTACTGTGTGATATTAATGCTGAAAAAATCACCTGCTCTTACTCTTCCCCCATCACTCTCTAAGTGGTGTTATGACAAAGTGCAGGGATTTACAGCCTCCTGTGGGAAAAAAATGTAACTGCTATGTGATTTCACTTCTCATAACGCATGTATCTCTGCTGATCTTTGAAAGCTGTGATCAAGCTCATAATTATATGTGAAAACTGCTGCAAAGAAGAAATGTCTATGTACCAATATCCCTTGCAAATGAGAAAAAAATAACCTTTAAAACCGATTACTGGAGATTTGTTTCCCTTAAAAAATAAAGCCACCCAGCAGTCACAGCTAGTTGCCATGGTGCTGCCTATATCATTCTCCCATAAAAATTGCAGTGATCTGGCGAACTGACACCTATCTTGTGCGAGTAGGTGGAAACTAGCAGACCTGAAACTTGGCTAAACAGCCTGCATTAGGCTGTCAGGGTGCAGCATGTACTAATAATCACAAATCGGTGTCAAACAAGAAAAAGTTTTAATTCCCTGGGGAAAAATGGCAGTGTAGGTAAAGATGGGGTCTCTGCTGCAGAGCAGGGTGTGTCTACATCAGCATTTTAACTTAGATCACAAGTTTGAATCAGCATCAGCTATTTTGCTCTACAGATCRGATACTAGTGACAAGCAGTGCTGGCACTTCTGTGTTGGGCTGTATTTTTCCCATGAGAACAGAGGCATTGCCCTAACATTCTTGAGAGAAAATGCCTGTAAAGCCACATCTGTGATCTCTTGATGAATAGCCTCACCAAAGTGATGGTTATTTACAGTTCTAGTCCTCACGCAGAGGTCAGATGGTATTTAATATGACAGCAAAGACAGAAGCTCTTGAGCAGATTTTAACATGCCACTGTAATAGTGGTATCATTTAATTGCACTAGATCTGTTCTGAAGCATTGAAATAAATGTCTTTTTCCTCAAATTATAGTTTGAGATTATACAGGTTTCCATTTTGTATCCAACTACATTCTGCTAACGTGTATTGAATTTGGTGTCTGGTCATTTAAAAAGAGAATTCGTCATGCTTCTAGTACTGCTATGGGCTATTCAGCAGGGCAAGACAGGGCCGTTTTCTGATGAAAGACTAGCTATTACCAACACATACACCTTTTAGATTTATTTCAGATGTGGGACTAGTGAGGTACTTAAAAAAATTAAATTAAACAAATTTGCAAATCTGACAGAGAAGTCATTTAATGAGAATAAACATGAACACCATGATGTCATTTTTTACAGTTAATTTTCTCATTAGATCTGCCTTGTGGATTATAAAGTGGGTATCAGCTTTTTGTTTTAGGAGAAGACAGTATCTTAGCAATTCAAAACACACACACACACACACACACACACACACACACACTTATTCAACAGAAATGAACTCAGCTGCTGCTTTATATGAGCAGCCCTAAAACTTTTTATTCTGAGTGATAAAAATAAACCTCCAGATTTTCCCATGTCTCTGAAATTTGTACTTTATCTCAAAAGTAAGTAAACAAAAAACTTCACAAACAGCTATCGGCACAAATCAACGCTGTATTTCTTTATGAGTCTATAGGCAGGCAGTTTGAAACAGTAACTCCGAAATAGATCTGAACTGTTCTGTTCCTCTGAACTGTGTGCAAGCCCAGAGACTTGGTAACAAACTAGAAGGTGGGTGGATGGGATAACCATCTTGAAAACTTCTGACTGGGAAAAAAACATGGACTTTTGACTGATCTCATGAAAAGCATACTACTGGGATCATTGCACTCAGAGACCAGTGCAAATTTCCTGGTACCAAAATAAATCTACTCCCATGCTGAGTCAATTTTAATTGGACTTTAAACCTTACAATTTGAAACTAACGGAAGAGACTATGTGACTCTTCAACTTTAAACCTACTTGTTTTCATTGAACGGTCCAATGTACTTTGCTCCATTTGGAAATGTGTAGGTTCCTACTCCATGAAACATGTTGTCTTTGAACTTGCCTTCATAAACTGCCCCAGAAGGATGTTCAAGCCTTCCTCTACCATTCATCTGCATTTAATGAGAGATGGAGGATAAAGAAAAGGGTTAATGTTTATGTTTACAGTATTACTTCCTTTCATTACAATGTTCTTTCAGATAACTGAAACTTGAGGCTGCTATCATACTCAGATAAATGGAGAGGACAGTGACTATTCTTTCAAACTTGGTCAGTTCCTGCTTCTACAAGGACTTCAGATAGAGCTTAGAAGTTTCTGGCCAACCCCAGTGCCCAATAAACCCCTCCTCTGATGGGAATTTCACAGGATCTTCAGAATCTATGCAACCAGGGAACTGCTGCCTCCAACCCCACAAAGAACTCATCTACCCTGACAGCCTGAGGGGTTAATTAAATTTTCCAGAATTTCCTTCTGTAGATCAAGGCAGAGTAAGTCTTTCATTTGTTCACCCTAGGCCACTAAACCATCCCTTGGAATTTAAATCCTTTACAGCTCATTTGTACCATAATCTTAACTCTTATTACTGCACAAACGTTTTTGTAAGAGACTGAAAAAAAGGACAGATCTGTCTAGCCACAGGACACTGTTTTCTAATTTCAAACTCTTATTTGTCTTGTTTCAGGGCTACGTCCTCTCCAACACCACCAAAAGTTTCCTGTACCTGCTAACTAATTCCTGGAGACCCTAATAATCCCGGGCTGCCAGACAACAGCGTATCTCTTAATGACCAGAGCTCCCCTGTTTCTTTCTGGGAGGTGCGCGTGCGGTGCGTACGCAGCGAGGCCCTGCCTCACCCACCGTGCATGCTGCAGCCCACCGCAGCAGCGCTTCCGCAGAGGGTGTCCCGCACCGGGGGCCACCGCCTCCGCGCTGCCCAGGGCTTCACCAGGGTCTGCCTGCCCGCAGGCACCGCCGTATCTTGCGGGAGCCTTCGGAGGCTGCAGGACATCCCGAGACCCCAAACGTCTGCGGTCTTCAGGCTCCGCTGCAACACCCCTTCCAGGCGGAAGAAGCGCCCGCAGCATTGATCCGTTCCTCCTCTCCTCAGGCGAGGTCTTTCCTTCCCACGTGCCTGACGCTCCGGGCAGGTGCAGTGCAGCGGGCTCCGCTCCCGGAGCCATGGGAGTTTGCAAGGAATAAGATTACCTTGTCGTTTTCCCAGTTGCCGACGTAGGTGATGCCATTGGGGCTGGTGTGCACGCCGTGGCCGTTCCTCTTGAGGACGCCCTCGGTGCTCCTGGTGCACTCGCCCTCTCGAAGGAGAAAAAAGAAAAATAAGAGGCCGGGTGGCTTCGGCCCCAAACCGCTCCTTGGCGGGCTGCGTGGGAGCGGGGAGCCGGCTGCCGGCCTCTCTTACCGTACGTGTCTGTGATATGTGCTAATTTGTTACATCGAAGTGAGAAACAGCTTTGAAACATCCTGGACTGTGATGTGTGCTAATTTGTTACATCAAAGTAAGAAACAGCCTTGGGAACATCTGTGGGAACATCCTACATCCTGTGGTGGGGGCATGTACCCTGCCTGAGATAAGGGAGTTGAGCTAGCGAAGCGGCAATGTTAGTTTAGATAGCCTAATATGGTGATGGCGATGTCACACAACTGTGAAATATAGCACGACCTCGAAAGTTGTAAAATATATGCGTGACCTGAGGGTCACCACTCACAATGCAGAGGAAGACTCCAGCCTTCATCCCCACGACCACCAGAGGGCTGAAGAAGACCCCCTAGCAACAGCTAGCGCAACCGCAGAAGTTACAGGAAGTGCCACATATACCCGGAGCTGGAATCGCATATAAGGAGACTGTGAGGGGGGGTTGCGCGCGCCGTTGGTGGAGCAGGAGACTCCCTGGCTGCCCAGCGCTGTTTTGCTTACTTGTGACTTGCTCAATTATTTTATTAAATTGGAATTTATGCAACCCGGCCCGAGTGGTTGTCAATTTGTCGCGTTTACCTATAACATGTCCTTGTTGGGGAAGACAAAAGACACTCTAAAAACGGCGGCATCTGTCGCAGAAGGGAAACGCGGGTGTCAGCGTGTTATAGTGGTGGTGCTACATTGGCGCCGAGGCCTTGGCGGCGGCCTCGAGGGCTGTCGGCTACAGCGCAGCCCTCCCGCCCTTCCCCGGGGCGCAGCGCGCACGAAGGTGGGTGTATAGAAACGGGTGCAGGCGTTTTTTGATTTCCCCGTTTAATTAATGCCCGGGGGGTTGGGATGGGGGGGGGAGCTACCGGCCATGGTTGCTAGGCGGAAGTGTCTGCGGTTGCTAGGGAGCCCGGCGGCCCGGAAGGGGAGCGCGGGCACTTCCGGGTCAGCCGGCCCGGTGCGAGCCGGCCTGAGAGGTAGGTCCGGCGGGGAGGAGGAGGAGGAAGGAGAGGGGGAGGAAGGGGATGGTGGGGTCCCTTGGGGCTGGGGCAGGCAGTGGCCCCTGGGAGCGGAGGGGACCCCCAGGAGTGGGGAGGGGAGTGGGGCAGCCCCCGGGGGGACCTGCGGCGGGGTCCCGGGGGGTGCGGAGGGAGGCGCTGGGGTCCCCAGGGGGTCTGGGGCTGGGGGGGGCTGGGGGGATCCCTGGGGAGTGGGCAGCAGCGGGGTCCCGGGGGGTGCGGAGGGAGGCGCTGGGGGTCCCCAGGGGGACTGGGGCGGGGAGGGGCTGGGAAGGCAGCTGGGGGATAGGGTGCCCCCAGGGTGGGAGCCATGCTGTGCCTTGCCGCGGGCTCTTGCTGCGTGTGGAGGGGAAGGAGACGCAGACCCCACGTGGGAGCATTCCTGGTGACCGCTGCAGTGTCTGTGACTGGCTGTGACAGGCCATGCTCCCCGCAGCCCCCCTCGCTTACACCGGGCTGCTGCGAGCACATCCAGGCCCTGAGCGGGGGCAGCTCATCTGTTCCAATCCTGTCTGGCCCTGGTTGATCCCCAGCACAGAGAAGTGCTACAAAAAGGGAGGTTTGCTTCTTTCCAAGACCAGAACTGTTGCGCTCTCAGAGCCCTCGTTTGAGCTATTGCTCATGCTTGGCCCCATCAGTTCTTGTCCTGGCCCTGGAGATACCAGTGCAAAGATCTGGGTAGTGAGCCCCTGCCGGACCGCCTGGAGCTGCTCACCGGTCCCTGCGCAGCTTCCTATTTGCAGGAACATTGCCAGTGCAGTCACTGTGAAGCTAGGGCAGACGCTAGCACTGTGCCATTCTGTTGTCGCTTGCAATGATGGCTTTAAACGAAGGGGCTTGTTGTGTCAGCAGTGGTGAAGATCCCGCTGTGGGAAGGAGGGGAGGGTTCCTGTTTTCTGGAAGAGGTCTGTAATCGCCACCTCTGCCCCAGGCTCCGGAGAGCGCTTGGCCATCTGGGCAGCCCCATGCAGAAGGGGAATAGGTCAGGAGCAGCCTGATGTGGAAACAAATTGGATTTCTTGCTTCAGCTTCCCTTTGACGTTTCACTCCCAGCCCTGCAAACTCCAGAGTGGAAAAGTGGCAGGGCACAGACTGCTCGCCTCTGTGAAGGTTCCCCCAAAGTCTTGTCCTTTGCTCACCTGGACCCAAGGAAATCCCGTCCGTGAGACAGGGCTGGACAGCGTTGCTGCTAGGCTCAGTCTTTTTTCAGAGGCCCTGCGCTTTTTGCTTGGAAAAGCTGTGAGGGAAAATAGGATCCCTTTTGTTTTTTAAAGCTGCTGAACTTGTTTAACAGTTTTCTGGAAGAACATATTTTGCTTCAGGTGCATACAAATACGAGAACACGTAGGTAGTTAACTGTGGTTTGAGAGGGGATCCCCTCTTATCATATGGAAAAACAAATACAGTAGTGTGTACCAAGACCCTTGTGACCTGCTAAATCATCCTCCTAACTGGGGGGGCATATTTTTCTTCCTCAGCAAGAGAACATGAGTTCAGCAGTGAAGAGAAGAGGAAGGCCCAACAGAGGAGGAGGAAGAGGGAGAGGAGGAGGAGGAAAAGGAAGAGGAGGAGGAGGGAAAGGAGGAGGCAGCAGCCATTCAAACAAGTCTCAACTTGGTGGAAATAGGAAATGTTCAACAAAAATTTGGGACGATGGGGATGATTTTTGTCTCTTTGAGGAACCAAGGCTGSAATCCAGGTGCTTCCATTAATTTGGGGATATTTGCTGCAAAGGTGTTTGGGATGTTTTGGAGCTGCTTTTGGGGCATCTTCAAATGTGCAGAAGTGCAAAGGGATGCTTAAATTTTCAAGCTAAAGCTGTTGCAGTATAATGCTACTTTTACATGTCTGTTCTAATTAATGTTAACTTTTTTAGCTATGAAAGGGTTTTGGTTTTTTGCTTCTTTTAAGATTTGAACCTCTCTGTTAATTTTCTTCCTTGACTGAAAAGTAATTTCAGAACATCCTTGACCAGAAGACACTAATAAACACAGGATAATCATTTTTGTGTGTTACAAAGCAGAAGTTGGACCATGTGAAATAAGCAATTTTGAATAAATTTGTTTTCTTGAATGTCCTGTAGCCAGTCAAGCCCAGAAATACTTGTTTGTACTGTAGTCTGACCACACCTTTATCTAGTAAAGCATTTATTAACTCACTATGAACTTGGCATAGGAAAAAATGCGTATATGCATGCACACAGACACGCAAGCATCCTGATCATGCAAAGATGAACCAAACTAAATGTTCTTTAGATGGCAGAAGAGTCTTATTTCGGTTTTCTTGTTTTGAAATACAGGGCTGGGTCCTAAAGTTCAGCTTCACGTATCTGTTCAGTGAACATCATTTCAGCCAAGCAAATGAAAGTCATTGTCTTGTTTTATTTTAATTTTAATTTGTAGATCGAGTGCCCCTGCCAGAAGAGGAGGGCAAACTAGACAGAGAGCTGAAGCCAGAATGCCGCTGCAGACCATACACATGACCTCAGAGAACCAGAGAAGAGTGAAAGAACTTCTTCGAGAGCTTCAAGGGCAGGAGCTGGCACCTGAATCAGAGTTAGTTTAAACAGAGGCACCACCTCCAGCTCTTCTAGATGAGCATGCTGTTAGAAATTAAAGCACTATTCTTTTTTCCCATAACTTTTAATTTGATCTCAGATCCTCTGGTTTTTGAGTCTGCTTTTGTTTCCTGTACAGTATTAACTCAGGAAAAGGGGTAGTAGAATTCTCCATTTACATGAATAGCACAATTTTTTGTCTAATCATCAATAAAATTCTGTTTTATTTAAATTTTTTTTTTTTTTTTTTTTTATCAGAGTAGCTGGTTCTGGTGAAGATGATGATGAACCTGATTACCTTGATGATGAGCAGTGCTGGTCAACAGATCAAGAAGTTTCTGGCATAACTCCAAGGTCTTCTGCTGAACCAGTTGAACACAAAATTGTGGAAAATGAGGTGTCTCCATTTGCTGTGCATAAACTGTCCAGGTGATGCTTTTCACAGTGCATGGTTTGTATCCTGAAGAGTAAATCGCTCTAGGTTTGATRCTGTGAGCCCTTGGTGCCTGATTCCTGACTCCAGGGAAGTTGTGTGTGCATAACTACTAGGATTTTATCTCCTATGAATTTAATCCTCAACTAGATGAATTTAGAATAATAGTTTTATGAAAAGAAATCATTCTAGCCTGTTTTCAGTGAAGATTTCAATTCTTTCTCCAAGAAAATGAAACAGATATTGTGAAAGCTCAGGAGCATTGCTCAGTGATTTATGTTTCTTGCAGGTAGATATAATTTCAAAAACTTGAAAGCTTTCTTCATCCTTTTTGCTCAGATACGAGCTTTTATTAACTTTTTTTGTTAGAGAGCACTTTTTGTGTAAGAGGACTCAGCTTTTTCGGAAGAGTTGAGTTTATGGGTGCAGCTGGGAAATCTAATCCTGTAGCTCTTACATGTTACATTCAGAGGTGTGAGACAGTTGCCATGTAACCTAATTTGTCACCTTCTAAACAACAGACTGGCACTTACAGAAAGCAAAACCTGCTGCCTGCCAGGGTCATTTAAAATAATGTAAACATTGGGGTTCTCGCAATAGGTAGTATCTCATGGTATACATGTGTCCTTACTCTAAGCCTGATCGAACAGATCTATGATTATTTTGCTTCCTATAAGTCTTTGTCTCTCACCTGTTGTCGTGTTTGCTCTGTTTTGTTGCAGGTATGGTTTTGACAAGGAGCATTGTAGGACAGTGCTGAGATCCTGCAACGGTAATATTGGGGCATCACTGGAGTATTTGCTGTTGCAGTGCTTTGCAGAAAGATACAGAGAGAAGATGCAGGTTTCTGCAGCAGCTGCTCAGGCCAGTCGAGAAGAATGTTTAGAACAGAGACAAGAGGAGGCTTTTGTCCTCCGGTCAATCTACGGAGAAAAATTTGTAGAAAGAATTCAAAACCGAGTTTGGACTTTTGGTTTGGAACTGGAGTACCTAACAAACAGGCTCAGCAAATCTAAACAAAAGGGTAGCTCTACTAGAGACACAACAAAGCAGACTTCCCAAGAAATATGTAAATTTTATCTCCAAGGAGGCTGCAGATTTGGTTCAAAATGCAGATTCAGACATGAAATTCCTCCAAATCACCCCCTACGACCAGCCAAGAGCTGTGTAGATGATGCTCATCTCAGACCTAACAGCGATGACTCTCCCATGTATGAACTTGAAATAAGGTTTCCCGAAGAAAACAAGTATCCACTCCAGGCACCTCTTGTGGCATTTTACTCCACCAATGAGAATCTACCTCTTGCTTGTCGTTTACACATTGCTGAATTCCTCTTTGGAAAAGCCTTGGTAGCTGCGGAGTCTGGCGAGCCAGTGGTGTACGCGTTAGTGACTTGCTTAGAAGACGAATCTGAAATAAGCGAATTGCTTAAAAATACTCACCACAAGTACAGCGTTCCTCCTCTGTCCCTGCTGGCAGCGCCGTCAGTAAGACTGCGTGCCGAGGGTTCGTCTGGTTCGAATCACGTGGCGGAAGGTGCACCAAATTTCCCTCTAGCACTTCTAGGTGGAGGGCAGTCAAGAGGTTAAAAAAAGCGAAGGCAGAGAGCACAATTCAGGCATCTGTTCCAAATCTATTTCTGTCGGTTATGGTCATGCAGCGAGCCAGATCCTTCAACTGTCTGTGCCTTGGGAAGTCCCTTCCTTAAGGGAGGTTTTCTGTTTGCAAGAACTGAGTTAAAGGAGTGCAGAGTTAATGAGTTTTGGTTTGTGGAGTGAATCAGACCTGTTTCCACGCAATTGCTAAAAATTGAGAGAGGGGGTGTGAGTTCACCTGCCTTTGGAAGGAATTGGGGAAGGTTGTCTGCAAGCTTTGGTACTTCTGCAACTCGCCAATTCTGAAACATCTAGAAACYTTAAAAAGAAAAAAAAATTCCTAGCCTCTGCCCTAAATCAATTTTGTAAAGGTGGAGTAAATGTTTCAAGCAGGTCTAGACCGTTGCCCTGTTCCCCATGGTATCATCTCTTTTTCGCATGCGYGTGCAACTAGGTTGATTTCACAGGGGCAGAGTTGGGACCCCCGTCATTGATGGCAGGGTGACAGCAACCACATGGCCTAGACGACCTTCTAGCTCTCACTTCTAAAGCTGTCTTATCTAAGGCAAGCTTTATTAAAGAGAGTTTGCAAGAATAATTGCATCACATTTTAGAGCACCTAAATGGTGACAACCTCATTTTTTTGATTATAGTAAAAGAGCTGATATTTCTTTAAACATCTCCACAGAAAGATAGCCTTGTTCCAGAAACTGAAATTGAATAGAGGTTTCAAATAATCTTCTTTATGTTATAAATTATCTTCTTGTTTTGATAAATACAGCCTCAAAACTTTTGAGGGCTGGCTTGTTGTGTGAGCAAATCCCACTTAAACTGATAGGAAGTAGGCACCAAAGCACCTGGTCCAGTTTCAGCCTTGGTTTAAAAGTACTTTGCAGTAGCCTAAAAATGTTATGATGTAGTTTTAATTCATTTGAGCTGGCACTGCCATCACAGTCTTGTGCTGCATTCACGTGGTCATGTGCTGGAYTGGGCGGGGAAGTTGAGGCAGATGAAAAACATTGAGGATGGGGAAGGTTTTTTCTGTTTGTTTTTTTTTGTTTTGTTTTTGGTTGGGTTTTTTTTTCCAGCCAAACCAGTTACTTAGTCTGGTTCACCATGTGGCCACCCAAACCATGGCGCTGCAGAGCACGGAGCTGGTGCAGGGGTAGTAATGAGTGGGTTGGAGTCGGAGAAGTGGTGGCTTGTTTGACAGGGTCAGGGGAGGTTTCCTGGTGGTGGTGAGCTAAACGCATGTCAAAAACAGTCCTGCCCCTCCCCAGCTCTAATCTAACAAGATTCTCTATTGAAAATGCTCCTGGACCATGTGGCTCTTCGATTTTTCTACACTGCTGAGGTCGGTCCTGTTCCTTGGTGATACGAATAACTGCATTCTCTGTCTTAAGTCTCTACAGTGTCAGAGCCTCAGGAGGAAGAGGAGGCAGCAGAGGAGGAGGAGGTGGAGGAGGAGGAAGATGAGCCTGAACAAGTCATTGTGGAGAATGAGAGTTATGTAAACCTCAAAAAAAAGCTTTCCAAAAAGTATGATATGCAGGCAAAGTCTCTGTATAATGAAAATGTTAAAATCTGCAAGCAATTTCGGCTGAAAAAGGTACGGTATACAGAAAAGAGTATCTGTTTTCACACTTGCTTTAGAAAAAAATATATTTAAATAACAGACTGTCTGTCAAAACAGCTCTGTTCCACTCCAGTGGTGTTCTTACTACCAAGCTGCTTGTCTTCCAGTAGTTCAGCAAACAATGCTTCTAACATCTGCCAACCGCTATACACTTCCTCCCGGTGAAGAATGAAATATGCAGTGCAGGGTCTTGTTTTGGAAGAGTTATAGGCTAGTTTGATTTTTTTTTTTTTTTTTTAATTAGACTGTTGCAAACAAAATGCATCTTGTTCTAGATGCAGAAACCCCTGGCTCATGGGACAGGTGCCTCCACTGGTTTTGAGCAACCTGCAGGGAATCTTGGTCTCTTGCAAAGCTGAGTTTTATCACTGTTGGAGAGTCAGAAGAGCAAAATTAACTGCAGCTTTTATCTGGGAGCTTTCATCTGAGTGTCACATTAGATATTTTAGTAGGAGATTGCTCAGACTATTTGCTAAGATATATCAGATACCTCTAAGAATAGCAGCAGCTGTAGTTCTGCAGCAAGATGCATTAGGGATGCATTAGGCATTTTAAAGAGATCTTGCAACTCTTGGATGAGTTCAGACTAAAAATAAATGCCAGGTTTTACCAGAATAATTGAATACAGGAACAACTTACTAGGGGAATGTGGCAAATCATTGAAATTCACTTGAAGTTCAGTTGGCTKTCTAGAAAATATCCTTTTGCTCTACTTTATAGATAAGCTTGATGCAAGAAAAAGATTCTGTAGGTTATTTTATGCAGGAAGTTGGATTAAGGCCAAAAGGACTATTTACAACATCTAAAATCGATGAACTTAGGGAGGACTAACCACAGATACCAACTTTTCTTAAATTATTTTTGTGTGTCAGTCTTCTAGGCACTTCCAGTCCATGTTGCAGGAAAGACAGAAGCTCCCTGCATGGCAAGAAAGAGAAACTATTCTTGATTTGCTGAATAGCCACCAAGTTCTTGTTGTGAGCGGCATGACTGGGTAAGAGTGTGATTTGCCACGTAGAATTTATATATCAAGCTGTACACAGAAGAATGTGCAACGTAACCGTGTCCTGAAAAGATTAGGGTCATGGTCTAYTTATGACCAGTGACAGCAATCCTGGATGAAGTTTGCGTGCAGTGTGGCACTAATGAAACAAGGAAATTTCAAGTGGGATCAGGTCATCTTAATTTAGGTGGATAGAAGTTTGGGTTTTTTTTGTTTTATTGATCCCTGTTTTTGTCATGCAGATGTGGGAAAACCACTCAGATTCCTCAGTTTATTTTGGATGCTTCATTGCAAGGTTCTCCAAACAGAGTTGCAAACATCATCTGTACTCAGCCTCGCAGGATCTCTGCCATTTCTGTGGCTGAACGTGTAGCCAAAGAAAGAACAGAAAGGGTCGGGGTCACTGTTGGATATCAGATCCGACTAGAAAGTGTAAAGGTGTGTGTGGTTTCTTTGTTGGTTTTCATTTAGTTCTATTAAAATGTGTTTAGTGCTTGTCCAGCACGCAGAATCTCTGTCCTATATCCATCATATAGTGAGATCAGCAAGTCTATATTGCCCCTCTATTTTATCTCATCCCAACTCGCACAGTCCACTTTACAGCATGAGAGCACAGTACTGTGTTGTGCTGTTGTTTCACTCTCTGCTGAAACAGTGGATGACGGGGCTGAGAGTATTAGTAACACTTCTGTCTGCTGGAAGGTTGCACGAGGCCTTTCCATTTGTCTCCAAGTAGAGACTGAACCATAGAGGTTCAGGCAGCCAGAAGGGGGAGGTTGAATTTAAACTGCTGTCCTGGAAGTGAAGTTCTGTCTGCGTTCCCGCTGATTGCTTTTTCCAAGGAATGTGTTTAAAAAAGAGATTCACTGAATCATCCCAGGGACAGAGAGCTGAGTTAATACCCAGCCACTTCCATAGAAAACACTTAGTTCAGATTTTTTGTTCACCCCTTATAGTGGTGCCCCTTGGTAAGGAGCAGATGCTCTGAGTTTTAATCAAGACTAATATGGAAAGAAAAGATCTTCAGCATTGTCTCCAGCCAGAATTGTTTGTTCCCTTTCTGTCAAACCTGGCACTCAGCTGGAACTGAATGTTTTGCAGCAACACATACTCTCTTTGCACAATGTTAAATTGCGCAAAGTCCAACTGAATCCTTTGTGCTTTTGTCTTGTTAACTTTATGTACCAATACATATCACACAGTGATATGATTGTATTAGTAACTGTATTATTAACACTTGCTACATTCAAGTCCTCAGCTACCAGACTGCTGTACTGCACTACTGGCGTGCTGCTGAGAAGGCTGGAAGGAGATCTGACTTTGCAGGGAGTCACACATGTTATTGTGGATGAGGTTCATGAAAGAACAGAAGAAAGGTAAGTAATCCTTTATCCCCTAAGCAAAACGAAGAGACGCAGTCAGCAGCACTGAGGTGACTAAGATGCAGATAACTGAAGTCAGACTTGATGACCCTATGGCAGTAATCTGTATGCAGGATGATGGAAGGCGTCAGCTTTTAGGTTCTTGTTTTTAGACAACAGGGAGTTGTGTTGCAGCAGTTTGCAAAGAAAGCACATCTCTCAAATATTCTGTGCTCGTCTCATTGCGGTTGCATTGAAAAGAGATTTAAGATGGGGCATACGGGCCAAGAAGTAACTTTTTAACCACGCTTATTTGGTCCTGATGACCTTATTGTTCCCCTGTTTCAGCTCTCACCAAATACCCCACTTCTTCACATACCCTTTTGGGAACTGTTTATCCTGACACAGATTTCAATAGAGCACCTGCAAAGGACAAGTGCTCACTTTATTTTCCAGTCTAGATTTTACCAGTTCTACACATTCCTCATCCTATCCTGCTCCAGCTTCCTGCAGTTATACCCCACTTACCTGCTGATGCCAGGCAAACAACCATGTCTGTCACTATCTCTGTAAAATGAGCGATACAAGAAGCTCTTTTCTTGGATGTTTTCCTTGTGGAATACTGAAATGCAGTGAATTTTGAGGCAGCTTTGACTGTGACGTTTTATTCTACAGCTCAAATTATATTTTGGCCTTATAAAAGGGCTTGCATCTCTTGAGGATTCTTCTTCCTCCTGGTCTAAAATCACTTTAAGCCAATCTTCTAGGCATGGCACAAAAACTGTTAATATGTGGGGGAGATGCAGTGAACTAGGAAGAGTGGGTAAGTTTGAATAACTCCTTCCGGTGGGGAAGAAGCAAAAAGGATTCATCTGTTGCTTTGAGTTAATTTGTTATTTACTGCTCTTGTGTTGTCATTAATGTTAGTGTAACTAAT
This sequence comes from Apteryx rowi, assembly GCF_003343035.1. Classification (NCBI taxonomy): domain Eukaryota; kingdom Metazoa; phylum Chordata; class Aves; order Apterygiformes; family Apterygidae; genus Apteryx; species Apteryx rowi. Next base: position 3,137,393 of record NW_020450794.1, on the reverse strand, counting down.
TTATAGGGTAGCTGGAGCTTTTTGTTGTTTAAATAAAGTTGCCAAGTAATCTTGACACTCTAGTAAGGGACAGCCAAAAAATAAGCGGATTGGCGCCCATTAATTTACTGCATTGTTAGCTGCYGGCCATTCTGCGAAGCTCATGCTATTGATGTAATAGTATAGCTGTGCTATTGGGAAAAGCACGAAAGTGGACAGGATGGGGAGAAAGAAGAGACTCTGAAAGTTAACACTGAAGAAATTCAAATGTCTTTTGCTTGTTTTCTTCAGTGACTTCTTGCTGCTGGTTTTGAAGGATATAATGTTTCAGAGACCAGACCTGCGCATTATACTAATGAGTGCCACCTTGAATGCAGAGCTTTTTTCTCAGTACTTTCACTCCTGTCCAATTATTAACATACCAGGTGAAAAAAAAGTCATTTTCATTATCTGTCACATTCATTGTTTTAGAGGTTTGGTTTCAGTTTTACTGCTTGTGAAGTTTTTCTCTATTCCTGTGTAGTTACAGTGGTAAATGGGGAATAGATCTCTCTAACCCAAGCTACAAACAAGGGCTGATTTGCAAAGGGGCAAGATGAGGATTTATACAAGAGCTTTGATTCCAAGGACTTAGAAAGAAAGAGTAATGAGCTTCCTTGGAAAGGAGATGTGGAAATGGAGCCTTTTTGATGTTCTCTCTATATCAGCAGAATTTTCTTCCCCAAATGCCAAAATGGCAAGAAATATATGACACAGTTCTCTGAGCTAGTTTCACCACAACCGAAAACTCTCCTCTATCCTTGTGAACAAGGAGCAGTGAGAGGATCTAGTTGAAAGTGTACACATTTAGCCAAATGTGCCTTTTAAATTGCTTTGTCATTACATGGAGCATCATAGAAGCACTTAGTCTGATGGATGTGTTCCCAAAAGCTTATCAGCCCTTCTCTGACAGGGCAAGTGCACATTGCCAAACCATGCTAGGAAAACATCCACTGCTTTTCTAAACAGAAGTTGTGTAGAAGACTGCAGTATATATCTCAGAGTCCCGTGTTCCCTTTTAGCTCACAGAGGTGGGTTAGGATTAAAGTTGTGAAACCAGGGTATGCAATAATACCACCTCTTGTCTTATACCTCTTCCTGCGTGTTGTGTGGCATGTCGATTTATTATTCTCGCGTTCCTCTTTAGGCCGAACGTTTCCTGTGGATCAGTTTTTTCTGGAAGATGTGATTGCAATGACAAGGTATGAAAGTGCCAAACATGTTCAGATGTATTTGGTGTTTGAAGTTGCACTGCTGACTTTGAGACTGCACTAGTTGTGTGTGTGAATTTAAAAGTGAAGTCCTCTCAAATCCCCACCACCACCTGCAGTCTTAGAGTTCTGTTAAAGTACTGAATCTAAAGCATACTTCTCATGCTGCAGTGGGGTCTAGGGCCCCAGTCCCAAACAAGCCTTTCTGCATTAGATACTGCGTAATTACTCAAGAAGAAGTGACCTTTGCCATGAAGAGTTTGTTGGTGCTTGTGTGTTGGCAAACTTCTCTCCTCGGCACTTGTTTCAGTGATGGTTAGATGTTGGGAAGAAAAAGAAATGTGAAGATAGATTTCAGCATGGAAGGTGAAAAATGCAGGATACAAAACAAATGCTTTTATGTAAGCCCTACCTCCCAGCAGAAAGTGAGACAAAGATCCCTGCTATCAATTATAGTTACTAGAGACTCAGAGCAGCTCAGATATTCTGGATAGTAAACTGATCAGCCACTGTAAACTGCTGTAGACAGTTGCTCTCAGCTGTCCATTGAACTGTTAGGATCAAACTGGCAGTCCGTCTTTCTCACTACAGCTTTTAAAAGACTAACATCCCAGGAAGGCAGGCCATCTCTCCCTCCACCAGCCAGCCACCAGAGTTGGCTCTAAATTTCAGCACCAGTGACCTTCTTTTAGTGAGTGAGAGAGAGAGAGAGAGAGAGAGAGTTGCACTGCGGGTGACAAGACTTCCTTGAGCATCAGTCCATTCCAGAACGACCTTACCCCAAAGTCAGAGCTGCCACTGGGGGCGAAGAACCTGCTTTGTTGTGGCTTTCCCCCAGTAAAACTGAATTCATTTCGGAAGTACTGCTTTGGCTGTCCTTGGGGTGGAAGGTAGAGCTGCAACATGAAGTGAAATAAGAGCAAAGTCCCAGTCTCTCTACTGTCTGTGGTTTTGCAAACCCCTTGATATAAGTCTGAGAGGAACTTAGTATAAATACTTTTGATAAGCTATCTCCATAGCTCATTATTAGGAGGAGATTGTTAGGCTTCTTTCCACACCACTGAATGCTCTCCTGCCCTTCAGGTATGTTTTAGAGGACAGCAGTCCCTACAGGCGCAAGACAAAGCAAGAAAACAAACTGAATGGAAGACACGCAAGAACTGCATTTGAAGAAGTAGAGGAGGACCTGAGACGTGCTGGCATCCTGAAAGAGACTGACATAGCTATCAAGGATTCAGACCCAGACCAAAAATTAACTCTAAAACAGCTCCTGGCACGATATAAGGGTGAGTTCTCTCTTAAATGTAGTAAACTGGCATATTATACCTGCCAGCCAGCATGGTGTGCTAGCATATAATAGTGTACATTTAATGCGTGGACATCATTCAGAGTTTTGTGGTTGTCAAGCTAAGCAGGTCACTACTTCCTAGATGAGATCAGAAACCTCCTGCCAACTTAAAAAAAAAAAAAAAGAAAAGAAAAGAAAAGAAACCCATCATTCTCTTAAATTGGAACAAACATCCTGTCTGCAAATAGTTTTTAGCATCTGAAGAGGGACAGTTTTCAGTTCTTATCTATTTCCATCCTGTTTCTGATGCCTTGTTGACTTCTGCTTTCTTCTCTGTACCTGTTCTTGCTGGGGCAACTTTATGTAAAGCACAGTGTCCATCTGCCCACATCAGGGAGGTCACTTCAGCATCACAAGCCTTTCATGAGAAATTTAGTCATCCTGTGAACAGCTTAATAAGGCAGGCAGACCTTTCCATTAACTACCCGCTCTGTCAACATCAAAGTCCTCCATGTGCTTAGCCCGGAAGAGTTTCTCCCTGCACACCCTCATGGTAAGCTCCCCAGAGATAACGAGTAAGAGACTTTGCTTAAAAGCCTCCGATGCCGGCTAGAAGGTGAACATCTCAGGTTCTGAAGGTGACTTGTGAAGGTGGTAACGCCATTGCATGATCAGCCCTGTCTTTTCATTATGGTCCTTTCATGGTAGTGCTGAGATAGCCAAAGGAAAATGTATTTCCTAGAAGGGTAAGGAGATCTGTGTGTCTGCTCTTGATATGGCATAAGAAACGTTGGAAGGGAGAAGAGAGAGCTTGAGAAGGGCATCCTGGAAGTATCTGTCAATGGCCATATGAAGGCTTTCAGCTCCTCTTACCACTGGTGTGTGTGTGCCATTCTGCTGGGAGGCAAATGCTGGTGTAGGCTCTGTACCGGGTAGGCATGAGCCCTGTTAAGGCATGACAAAGGAAGGGAAGAGCTGGCATGGGGGAAAGAATGGAATGGGGAAAGAGGTGCGTTGAGCTACTTATGGGACTGTTTGGACTAAGGTGTGGTTGCCTGAGCAGCCAGACTGTGGCTCAGTGTATCCAGCACATGCTTTTTACAGGAGATGGATTTACTGTGTGTATGGGTTTTTTTGTCCCCAGGAGTTAACAAGACAGTGTTGAAAACAATGTCTGTCATGGACTTGGACAAAGTTAATCTGGAATTAATCGAAGCCTTGCTGGAGTGGATAGTCGCCGGCAGACATTCATACCCCCCAGGTAACTTCACTGCCTTTGAAAGATAAACAAAAGTAGATTCATGGAGGCTGTGGGCTTGAGCAGACAGCACCAAGCTAAAGTTTTGAATGCTAAGTTTCCATAGTTACTGACTATTACTGAAAAAATAAGGTTCTGTCTGAGTGACAAAGCCTCTGGTTTGCATGGGATGGGGAAGATGAGAGAATTGTCCACTTCTCTGGAAAGTCTTTGGTGAGGGACTGTTACAGCCTGTGTGCTTTTTGTTCAAAAATTGCAAAACAGAACTGCAGTTTTGATGAGGGCCTTCTGCACATTAATAAAATATCATGCTAAATGTTTTCTATCTTTTCTACTCAGTGAATTTTTTTTTATCTGTGTGTCTAGGTGCTGTGTTGATATTTTTGCCTGGTCTAGCAGAAATCAAGATGCTTTATGAGCAGCTCCAGTCTAACGCTCTTTTCAATAACAGGCACAGCAAGAGGTAAGGCAGAAAAGCCCCAAAACTATCAGCCTTTACCCGTAAATTAAGAGTAGCTTTCTGCACATTGCCTACTTTTATTCAGGGACAAATTAAGGTTATTGAATGTGTGAGACAGCTTATGATAGGAAGATCTTGACTCCATTCAGGGTAATTCTTGTTCTACTATCTTTTTGGATTGCTCTTTTTTTTTTTTTCCAGCCAGGAAGGTGAAAAGTGTCAAATTTTGTGACCAATTTATCTGTAGTTCTCAAAAATGCTAATGTTCTTCACTCTCTGCTCTGCGTGATCCAGTGGACTGTTGAAAACTTCACCTCAGCCCTTGTTCTGTTTCAGAAGCTCTGTGGAGACATGTTTGGTGGTTGTTGTTGTAGCTTTTGCATTCAGCCTTAAGATCGTTACATGGAGATGTAAATGGATCTCCTTGACTAAACATTGCTTACACGGTGCCCTTGGCAAGGTTGACTGAAGTGATTCTTTCTAATCTAGCATTGTAAGTGGGATCCTCCAGATTCTTCAACAGAGACAGAGTTCTAGCTCATCTTGATTCTGAGACATGTCCCTTCTGTAAACTTCTCCACCTTCCCCTAGAACATGTCTTACACCTAAGAGGGCAGAGAAGTTTCCTATTTTTACATTCCTTTGAATGTCCATATGCAGCATCTAGTGCTTCTTGGGCCAACGTGCGTGCAGACAGACTGTTACCAGGAGGGAAAAGGCTGACGATGCGCACACTGTCTTATTTTCCCTCCAGGTGTGTTGTTTATCCTCTTCATTCTTCACTGTCTAGTGAAGAACAACAGTCTGTGTTCCTCAAGCCTCCTGTAGGAGTTATCAAAATCATCATCTCTACAAACATTGCAGAAACGTCTGTCACCATTGATGATGTGGTCTATGTGATTGATTCTGGGAAAATGAAAGAGAAAAGGTACCGGTATTCCTCGGGGCTTCTTAATCTTGGAAACTTGAGCTGCAAATTTCCATTTTCCAAAGAGCTGGGGAAAATGTGGAGGAGCTTGATCTGCAGAAAGCTACTGTGAAGTGGGGGAAGCCCATCTGGACCAGTTCCCAAATCTCATGGCAGGGGTGGGAGTTGTGTTCATTCAGAAGGTGGCAGCATCTGTCTGCTTGAGCTGCAGTGTGTTCACTCTGCCCTTGTGGACACAAGCCTTTTCTTGCTCTCCTGTAGATACGACCCAAGCAAAGGAATGGAAAGTCTGGAAGACACATTTGTGTCCAGGGCCAATGCTTTGCAAAGGAAAGGGCGAGCAGGCCGTGTAGCCTCAGGAGTCTGCTTTCATCTTTTCAGTAGCCATCACTATAACCACCAGCTTATAAAACAGCAGTTACCAGAAATACAAAGAGTGCCCCTGGAGCAGCTTTGTCTGAGGTGAGCTGTTGTTCCTGTGTTGCCTTAAAGAGCGGGATGTCCTTTCTCCACTGCAGGGAGTAACCTGCACTGCCGTTACCAAGGCTTTGGCTTTGCTCGGGAGTTTTCTGACATCATGAAACCAACAAACTTGCTCTGGAGTTTTAAGGTTCTGATGATTGATCGCTTTGAGCTTGCTATCAACTTGCTGCTGCGTCCAGAGCCCCTTCTAATGGCACCCTTCTCCAGTTCTCCCTGTCCTCCTTCCTGTTCCTTAGTTCTCAGTTGGCACCAGGAAAAGGGTATGTCTGTCATCACATGAAGAGGCAGCTGCATTCCTGTTCTCCAGATCCGCTGCAGATGTTTGTAAACTCTCCCTTGGTGTTTGTGCGCAGCGTAGTGCAGTAAAGCCACAAACTGGATCAAGCACCGCCATCATGTCAATACTAAATAAAAAGGTCTCCTATCCCTGCCTCACTCTGTGCACCCCTTCATACAAAAAACCCAACACAATTTATTATGGTAAAGGCATCAGTAAAAACCCAGTGTGCTAAATGGGAATCTGTTTTCACTGACTTTGTGAGGTTGGATGAGGTAAAAACTCCCTCCACTTGTTTCACATTGCTTCCTGATTTGAATTATGCCTTACAGGCCCTCTTCTAGGAGCATGTTTCCTGGCTTTTTGATAAAAGCTTGCTGTTTTGACCAGTGTATTGAACTTTTTTTTCTCCCCCTTAAGAATTAAGATTCTGGAGATGTTTTCTGCACAGAGTCTTCACTCTGTCTTATCACGATTAATTGAGCCCCCAAGAACTGAGTCTTTGCGGGCATCAAAGCTGCGACTACAAGACTTGGGAGCATTAACTTCAGATGAAAAGCTCACCCCCTTGGGATATCACTTGGCTTCCCTGCCTGTTGATGTCAGGATTGGCAAGCTAATGTTGTTTGGCACCATCTTCCGCTGCCTGGATCCTGCACTGACTATAGCAGCCAGCCTGGCCTTTAAGTCACCTTTTGTAAGTATTCTGAGCTACAGCTCAGTACTGCGCTTTGAAAGTGGCGTGTTTCCGTTCAGCAGGGAACGCTGTTGTAGTTTGCAGCGTACTACACTTGAGTATCTTGATTCTCCTTTTTAGCCTAGATTGTGTATGTGTTAATGCAGCCCTCGGGGGAAAAAAGTCCAGTTGTAAGCAGATACCCCAAACCATGCCAACAGGGACAACAACATTAGTTATATTATAAGTGAACAGTAGAGATAATGTGGATATTATTTTTAGTTCTAACTTAGTTAAGAAGCACAGCCAGTACATTTTGTCCAAGTTTGGTGTCAAGATTGCAAATCGGTGTTTTTCATCTTTTGTCGACTATTTGACGCTATTCCACACGCAGTTAGGAATAATTATGGGGCTGTGATAATTATGAAGATGACATGTCTGAGCTGTGAATGCACAGTTCAGTTTTGATCTCAGTTTGTGTGTTCGCTTTCACTTTGGCCTTTTAAATCAGCTGCAGTACTTCCTGGGGCTCCTACTTCCATGCAATTTCTATGGCAATGTACAGACTTGTATGAAAAATTAGACTTTCTTGCCAGTGAAGCTTTGATTGCTATAGTTAGTTTATATTGGGGATAGTTGTGAAAGAGATGGAAGTAGATTGTTCTGGTTATTAAATTGCGTTTTTTTCCCCCCATATACTTGATGGGCATTTTCTGCAGCCTTGTAACTTTAAGTGCTGTAAGTCTCTATGTGATGATCTAGAATAGCTTGATTTAAGCCCAGCTTCTTGAATGTCCTGAGTTGCTGTCACTCTCTCAGACCCAAGTGGATTTTAGACTTGCCCTGCTCTTCCCCATTATGTGCTCTCTCATTTGAACTTCATTAACTTGTTAAGTCTTCTTAATGGCATTTTTCRCAGATCTTGGACTTCAGCAGCTGTAGAGAGGTCTGCCCTAAAGGAGGTATTTTTTGTGAGCTGGTCACTCACAAATTTGCCTTTGGGTCTCTTGCTGTTAGGAGACAGGGCAATGGGCTTAGGTGCTCTGCTGTTGACTAGGCATTTTTGAATGCCTCCCTACTCCATTATCCATGGCGAGAATTTGCAGACTGACCTGTGAGCTGCTGACTGAATAGCAGAGGTTGTGCCGTGCAGATCTCGGGATGCGTTGCCTGAGTCGGGAGGAAAAAGAGCCTTAATCTCTTGCTGCCTGTCTAGGTGTCACCATGGGATAAAAGGGAAGAAGCAAACAAAAAGAAGTTGGAGTTTGCAGTAGGAAACAGTGACTATCTGGCTCTTCTTCAGGCCTATAAGGTGAGCTAAAAATCAGGAGCCTCTGTCAGAGGTTTGTGATGTGCTGAAATCCAAGCTGTTACATTTTATGAAAGGGGTTTTTTTTTGTTTGCTTGTTTTTTTCCCCTCCTCTTAATTAGGGATGGCGTTTAAGTACCAAAGAGGGCTCTCAGGCAAGCTACAACTATTGCAGGGAGAACTTTTTATCAGGAAGAGTTCTTCAAGTAAGTCTGTTTTGTGGCCTTGCACAGGGACTGGTTGAGATACCGAGGCAGAGTCCTTGTACCTAAAATGAGCAACCTGTTAAGACTCTTTTCCTTCAGCGTGGCACCTTTCGCAGCTCTTTGTCTGTTTGCAGGAAATTGCCAGCCTGAAAAGGCAATTCACAGAACTGCTTTCTGATATTGGGTTTGTGAAGGAAGGCTTAAGAGCCAGGGACATTGAGAAGAAGTGTTGCCAAGGAGATGGCGTGCTGGATGCCACAGGAGAAGAGGTAATTTGCTACGTTTTGGTGCTCTGAACAGACGCCGCAGTTTTTGACTTGGCCTGAGTGCGAGCTGTTTTCTGTAGCCTGGGGAGCTTCCAGCCACAGCCTGGCCTTGTTATCTCACCTTAGCACCTCCTGCCTGTTTTGTTATTCTGCCCTGTACATGGTAATGCAGGTTGAGAGACTGGAGGCTGGGGCTTTTGTGCCCTCGGTTCTGTACAGCAGCATGTGCAGTTTCCACTTTACATACTCACTGTAGCTGTGGATTCATGACCTGTGCTGAATCTTGGCATTAGTGCAGACCTTATTTTGGGAACAGAGCTGCATTACAGAGCAGTGAAATATTTCAGCATTGGCTGAAAATCCTCAGAAAGCGCTACCTGCTGGGTCAGAGATCTCGCAGCGCTACGTGACGAGGTGATACGGGTTTGGCAGTTGCAGAGACTCACTGTGCAGACCGGGGACAGGCTCTGCTTTTTTTTCCCTCGGGGGCAAGCCACTTTGCAGCCAAGCATTAGTGAGCAATTAGGTTAGGCACTAACTGCAGCAAGATAATTGGTGGCCAATTTGCTCCAGCCTGCAAGTGGGGGGTGCACAGCAAGGCAGCTAAAACAGGAAACGGTGTTCAGCAGTTAAATCATTTCAGAAGCAGGGCTTTGCCTTTTGATTTACCCGTAGAATACCTAATATATGCATTAATTTCACAGGCAAATTCGAATGCAGAGAACATCAAGCTGATCTCAGCTATGTTGTGTGCTGCACTCTATCCCAATGTTGTCCAGGTAAAAGAATGCTTTTACGTTTTTCCCTTCTTTTGCATAGCACATCCACACTGCCGGCTTTGAATCTGGTCTGATTGTGGCAGACTTTTTTCCCAATATGATCCTGAGCCTGGTTTATCTCTGAGTTGACTAAGCTTTCTGCTTATAGTGTTAGGGCTGTGCAGCTGAACTCGTTTGCTTTGTTTGATACTGCTGCTGTTCCTACAGGTTTGCTTTTGGTGCCACACAGATGCCAGGAGCAAATAAAACAAAAACTTAAGTTTAAAAAAAAAAAAAGTGAATTCACCTTTCTAGTACAGTGGATTTATAACTGTATTTATCTTATCATATAGGTGAAAACGCCAGAGGGCAAATACCAGAAGACTAGTACAGGAGCAGTCAAAATGCAACCAAAAGCAGAAGAGCTGAAGTTTGTTACCAAAAATGATGGCTATGTTCACATTCACCCTTCCTCTGTGAATTATCAGGTCAGATTCTTTTTTTCTGTAAAGCACACCTTTTTTTTAATGGGAATCACCTTTGCTTAAGCAGTTGAGATTACAGTGAGGATCCCTACTGATGTTAAAAATAAGTAAATAAAGCAACTCCTTGACTGAACAATCCTGCTGTCAGGATTGTAGATAATGGTGTGTGTGTGTCAGAGGTAAGAGTGTCCTCTCAGGTGCAGAGTTAAACTCCAGCTTATGGAGTAGAATTAGTAGAGGCAGTAGCCTCTCAGTTCATGTTTTCTTACAGCCACATCTGCGATATTACACACAAAAATGTTGCAGTTAAAATACTCCACAGCCTTTCCCTCACACTGACTGAGATTGCATGCATGGGGATAGCCTTCATGTACCCCCTTCATGTAGGGGGTAGCAGATGTCCTGACCCCCACAGGACTTTGATCTCTTCAGCTGAAATATTATTTACTGGTAAATAATTCATGGCTATTCATGGCTTTGTTTCTTCACATAACCTCAATGTAGTTAATTTCCTTTTTAGCTTGATAGCTAATTTTTAGATGATAGGTCTTCTCTTTCTACCATGATACATGGTAACACTTGTCTAATGAAGTCTGTCTCCATATTCATTACTTTTCCAGGATGTCAGTTACTTGCTTAAAAAAAAAAAAGCAGTCTTACATCATTAGCTCTAGGGTTATAAAGGCTTTGATCTGTTCATCACTGTTATTCTAAAAGAGCGTAACAAACCAGCTGCACATGGCAAATCTCTTTAGCATGAAATGGAGAGCTGGGGGCCTGGAGGCAACTTGGTTAAATTAGCCGATTTCTCATGTGCGACGGGGGAAGGAGCAAGGGGTAACTGGCAGAGATGACTTTGCTGGCAGCTCTCACAGGGTGAAGGGAGCCTGCTAGTCAGGCAAGCGCATGTCAGGGATAGAAATGCACCCTTAGAGGAGGTGGCAGGGGGCCTGTGCAGGCAGGCMGGCCCCTATTTGCCTGAGCAAGTAGCTTGGCTTTGTTCCTTAATTGCGTGGCCGTGCAACGAGGAGGTCGGGTACGTGTTCTTTCTACCTAACTGCAGCCCTTTGGGCTCTGCCGTTCCAGACTAGGCACTTTGAGAGTCCCTACCTGGTGTATCACGAGAAGATCAAGACCAGTCGCGTGTTCATTCGAGACTGCAGCATGGTGTCAGTGTACCCGCTGGTCCTCCTTGGAGGCGGGCAGGTTCACATGCAGCTGCAGAAGGGAGAATTTGTCATTTCCCTTGACGATGGATGGATACGATTTGTGGCTGCCTCACATCAGGTAACAAAAAGAAGSGATAATCCTGGGAGCGGTTCAGATCTGTGCTTGTGTTTAGAACGCAGGAGATGAGCCTTACGCCCTTGTCTCTGTCTTACTGTGTGCGTTCGTTAGGTGGCTGAGCTGGTGAAAGAGCTACGCTGTGAACTAGACCAGCTGCTGCAGGATAAAATCAAGAATCCCAGCATGGACTTATGCATGTGCCCCCGTGGATCTCGGATCATTGGCATGATTGTAAAACTTGTGACCACACAGTAATGTGAGAACACCTTTCGATAAAGATGCTGTTTGCTACTGCCCAAGAACAGACCGAGTAACATCAGTGTCTTTGTATAGTCAAAACATGGCGCTGATCTCTGGAAGACCAAGTTGGCAACTGTACTATTCACTTTTTTTTTTTTTTTTTTTTTTTTTTTTTTTTTTTTTTTTTTTTTTTTTTTAAACCTTTGACTATTTGCAGAGAGCTGACTGGTTGAAAAGAAGGTATCTTACAGTACAAACTGGGAAACGGGAAAGTGGAAACTCTCACAGGAGGAATAGAAACCTCCAAGCCAGAAAACAAAGTGTTGATGAAGTTATATGCTGGCAATATGTTTTCTGGTCACAAAAAATTCCTGCTACCTAGCTGCTGCTTGTAATAGTAACGGCTGGAGGCACCATGTTGCTTGGTAAGCTGCTCCCAAATTGGTCTATACTCACTCCTGCTTTTTGGCCAAGACTTCACTGAGGTAGTCTATGTTGGCTGAGCAGGAATTGACTTGCTTAAGGATCAAAAGCCCTTAAAAAGGTGGGAGCCTTTTTGTTCATGTCAAGGGATTCTGGATTGGATTTACAAAACCTCCTCTAACAAGGAGAGACTATGACAGTTGGGTTCAGTTAGCTGGATCAGCACAGACTGCTTCTAGTTAAACAACTAACTGTAAAACTGCAGGAGAGGGTGGACGCTTCCTCTGAATGAAAGACCTGCTTTTCAGGCCCCCCCCCGAACTGTGCAAAGAGCAAAACAGCTGAGATGATGGACTGCTATAGCCTAATAAAAATGGATCCTCGGGTGGACAGTTATTGTTTTCTGTTAAACTCTTCCAGTGGGAGGTAGTCTTCCTGCCACCCCATACAACTGAAAGGAAGTCAAGGTTTTTAAAAAGTTTTGAGGGGTTTTTTTTTTAGCCAAACTCCTGCTCTGGGGAGCAGACAGACACAGAAGTGTGTGGAGAATGCTGCAGTGATGATGAGATATTACCTCTTCCCTTCTACATTGCATAATTACAGCTGATCTGCTTGGAATAATAGCAAGTGCCTTAAGTGAAATAAATAACTTTGACTACTATCATCTGAAATAAATAATAGTAAAAATCATAGTAAACAGGACGTGTCTATACCAGCAAACCTACCTAGAAATAGCCTTTGAGCTGAGGAGCAAGGAGCAGAGGGAGGTTTCTTTTCATGACTAGTTTGCTTTTTCAAAAACACGCTCAAGTGTTTATAGAAAGCATTTCACAGAGACACCCCCTTGCGTAAGGAAGAAAAAGGGAAGCAAGTACCAAGACTGAAGTACTGGCACACTAGGATGGTCTCTGCAGGTATGCTGAACTACAAAAGCCTAAATGTTTCCAATATCTGTTTAAAATTACAGGAAGAACAGGTTGGCAGTAGCACTTGTATTCCTGTAATTGCGTATCTGCAATAAATGTTTTGTAGTAGATGCTGACTCTTGGTTTTCTGGGGGCTAGCGAAGAGGGAACACTAAAGCATTTCAGAGGACTGTTCTGTGTTTTCAGACAAACCCCCCCCCCAGGCCTTGGCTCTGTGTTAAGTGACACTTTGCTAGACCCAGCACTGCCTCTGTGTATGACGGGCAGTCACTCCGATAAGGATAAGCAAATACTCAGTATTTGCGTTCAGGTAGGCTGTGGAGACAAAAAGAGGAACAGGCTCCATTGTTTGCTGCCAAGTTGCATCTACCTTCAAAGCAGCCGTCCGCTTGAATGAGAGGACTTCACCATCAGGGAGTGCTGGGTTTTGGCTGGAAAGCAGTGCTCAAGCAGGCTCTGTACAACACATGCTAAACACTCGGCTACATTTTTCTTCTATTTATTTGAGCCATCCTGAAGTGAAGGTGAGGGCAAGGACAGCAGCTTATGTCACAGGTTATAATCAGAAGCATCTAAGGAGCTGGAAGAAGGACTTGTTCTAGCACTGTGCTGTGGTGGCAGCACATATTAAGCCTGGGAAGGGAAACTAAGTCCATCCATACAATGAGATGACAAGTGACACTGAGCCATGTAACCACCCCTCTCYTGCCCCTGCTTTATGGATTGCCTGTTATTGCTAAACCAACCTTTAGGAGGGTTTTAATGTAATCGTGCCCCATCCTCCTCTGAAACACAGGCTGGCTTCCATGCTTCTTGTGGATGTACTTGCCTGCTTTCACAGCCTCGAGTGCAGCATGTTTTGGACTTACTTACCTCCCCTAGCAGTTGGTGTCTGCATGCATATGCCATGTGGCTGTATGGCAGCCTAGCAGACCCTGTGTGTGTAGCGGCCTCTACAATATGATTTATTTCATCTTAGGCACTGCCTTGGTGCCAAGTTACAGGAGAGTAGTGACTGCTCTTATATTAAGTTTGATCTCAGTTTGTGCTTTTTACAATTTACACAGATCTAAAGTACAGACAGATGAAATGCATTAAATCTGTATTTATCCCTCAGGTATATTTTTACACAGGTAACTATGCAGACCCTTAAATCACTGCCAGTCCATGGGCAGGGTAGCAACATCTAGCTTCCCCTCCGCTTCCTGCTACCCTTACAGTAAAGGCTTAAAATACCACAAAGCAATGGCGAGTAGCTATGAGCAACTGAGCAAGGGAAAAAGCCAGTCAAACCTGCCAGGCAGGTGATCAGGAGAGAAAGAGCTAGAGCCTAGCCACCATGCTCCCAGCCAGTACAAACTGCCACATGGTGCTTCACAAGCCTTCCTCAATACAGCTGGAACTAGCTTTGAATATTCCCAGACAGGTCTTTAGCAAGAGGACAGGAACTGTCCTAAATACAGGCGGCCAGCACTGCACCTAGTGGCAGGAGTTGAAGGCACTGCATTAATGACCACGGTTCTCTCTTCCCATGATTTACAGGGAGAGCACCCCCACAGCAGGCAGGAGGGCCAGTACTAGCAACAGCTGAAGAGGTTGGTTACTTCTCCCATCAGCTTAACAGGACCTGCCTCCCTCTCCCAAACCTGCAGGATGAACAAAAAGCCAAGCAGGCTCCTCCTGGCCATGCTGTCAGCCTTCCTCAGGCCCCTGGCCACAGAGCAGGCAGCTGCAGGGCCTGCTACCCAGTTCTCCACACAGCTAAGGAGTGGAAAGACTGAAGAAAAAAAAAAAAAAAAGGTACCATTAAAATAGTTTTAGTTTGCAGGTTTATTGTGGAGTCAGCTTGCCTTAGCAGTACAGAAAAGGAAAAAAAGGGGGGGGGGAAACAACTCAGGCCTCAAAGCACTTTTGCATGGGGTACTTTCACCATTTATGCTGTACACTGCAAGCTAGACAGCCAATAGTGTGGGTATTTCTGCTAAGTCAATCTAAGTACTTAAAATACTGTTGTTTCCAGCTCCCTCTTCTGCAGCTTGTAACCAACTAAAACTTACAGTTATAACCAAATAGTAATTGCAGCATTATTAGCAAGGAAAGCCAATTATCCTACTAAGCACCAATGCACCAAGATGTACCAATATGGGCAAGAAAGGAGAGAGGAGGGACAACACAAAGCTGGGAAAGTGCCAGCTAACCTTAGGTAAGATTGGCAAGCACCTATGATGAACTATGAAAGACAAACATGTAGGTCCAAGTGCTGGTAGTGCACGGGAAGCCTGCCTTTGTCAAGTCTTGCCTGAGGTCTAATTATCATTCTTTTAATAGCTGGACTACTTTTGAAATAACAATGAACAAAGTCCATCTGAAAACTATGGGTTGGACCCCCAGGCACATTATGCTTTCTTCCATTTTGGGTACTCTAACAATCAGTCCCTATTTCAGAGGCATGATTTGCCAGTTTTAAGCCTCCAAACATAGTGTCAACCTAAGAAAATTATTATTCCTATGGTGTGGGCAGCAGCATGTAAGCTGCATCAACACAGCCCAGAACTTACTAAAAAAGGCTTTTAACTCAAAAGTTTCTGGCAATCTGATCCCTTCACTAACCTGATAAAGACTCATGAACAGCCTCTGTCAGCTTCTGTGCAGTTGCAAATCAAGCTAGCAAGTGTTCATTAGTTCATCATACTTGTATTGAATCCTTCCGTAACCTACTCATGGTGAGAGAGATTGTCTGTATATAGATACAAGTCCAGCTATTCAAAACAACTGCTCAGAA
Organism: Apteryx rowi; assembly: GCF_003343035.1. Classification (NCBI taxonomy): domain Eukaryota; kingdom Metazoa; phylum Chordata; class Aves; order Apterygiformes; family Apterygidae; genus Apteryx; species Apteryx rowi. Next base: position 3,122,112 of record NW_020450794.1, on the reverse strand, counting down.
CTGCAGAAAGCCACTTGGTTACAGTTTATTGTCTAAGGAGAAAACATGACTAAGCAGATAAGACAGGGTAAGTGTAACAGGAGAGGCTCTCTTATTTCCTAGCCTGTACTGTTATTTAAAGGTGACCTGCAAGTTGTGCTTGTGACTTTACCCTTCACTATGCCAGAAAAGCCTGAATTTCCTAAAAAGAATGTCTAAATGTATTATCTTTTGCACCAGAACTGCCAGGCTATCATTAACATCATAAAAAGGAAGCAGTACTTTAACTATTTGGACAATCAGGACAGAAAACAGAAGTTCTAAAAAATATTCACTTTAGCAGTTTACATTCCAGAAGTATTCCAGACACCTTCAGTTGAAGCTCACTGGTCCTTTAATCAATGGGGAAGCAAGACCAGAGTTCGCACATACCTAACTTTCTGCCATTTGCATTTGTTAATGCCCTCTAAAGACAGTTTTAGAAGGCAAAGCACCTCAAAAAAAAMAAAAAAAWGCACACAGCATTTAAGCTTCACTGAGCTGCGTGGAGGTGCAAATAAAAATACAAGGTACAGATCACTGTAACATTCAAGAATGAACAGTAAGAATGACAACCGGTATTGGTTACGTTTCACCCTAATCAATGGCATGGAGGAATAAATGCAAGTCGCACAATGGGGACAAGCACAGGGTATCCATGAGTGGCTGCTGCACTATGCTCCAATTTGCAAGTGCCCGTTATATTTGGATTCCTGCTTCTCAGCTTAGTGGAATATGACCTGCTTTAGTTACCAAGGTATTAACAGAAAGAGTAGGGTCATCACAAAGTAGTTCTTCGTTAGAAATACACAGTTTATTTCAATGCGCCAATAAAAAAGCCCAACATTTTCAGATCACAGAACGTTAACACAAGAGTTTTGCATTAGTCTACCAATAAGACTTTTAAAAGATCCAGAGTCATGCCAATTGTTAGTTGATAGAAATAGCCTTCTAGGACTAAGCCCTTACATTTATAAAGACACCACAAAATCCCTTATAATAATGTAAACAAAATAAATTTTCTTTTTAAACTTTAACTTTTTAATTTGAATCCATTCTCTCAGGACATGCACTCCTTCAAGGGCTTCCTGATGGTGAATGACTGAAAGGGAAAGAAGAGAGTAAGAAAGAGCAACTCCCACAGCAAAACCAACAGAAAATCCATGCTAACCCACATTTCCTTAACCTAGCCCAGGTGGTTCCTCCTTGTTGAGCCATCAGTGCACAGAACTGGAGCCATCACTGTGCCTGGTGTGAAAGCTAACCCAGTCACCCTCTTCCCCACCCCCATACTGCCTCTTCCCATGCTTGCACAGGATTTTCATTTGAAGTTCATGAATACTGGAAAAAAGTGTTACATCTTACAGCATATAAGCAGCAACTGCTTTAAGTGTGAAAAGCCCATTCAGAAGAAGAGTCATCTGGTACAAGGACTTGGTAGGACATCTAGCACGCTCAGAAAGACCAACTTTGGTGTCAGCTCTGCAGCTGTTCAGAGGGCTGCTTACACTGCCAAGATGATGAAGGTAAGCTATAACCTCCATGTTTCCAGTTTGGAGCTAGGCCACGATTAAACTCCCAATTATTCATGTCAAACTACGTGAATTCCAGCATGTACCTCTCTGGTTACATAGGGAAAGTTGCTTTTTACTTTAGGCTGCATAGCAAGACCTGGCAGCTGTGCAACTGAGCAAGAGCCAGTTGTAAGGATTACACCAGCAGGAATTTAATTCTGCCACATGGTTCACATTTTGCTTCATACTTCACCACTCCCTTTCCAGCTGCACTCAGAGCCATTTTATTTCCTCCATTACCCACTTCTTCCCCAGACTCTAAATTTCTTTGAGGAACTTTTGGAACATAGATTCTCATTTGCCCTCATTTTCTACTGTCCTCTGAAAGGTTCATTACAGCAGCTTACCTTACAGGACTCTAATAACACAAGAGTAAGTGGACACACGAATGCCACACTAAAGCCCTTTTCAGAAGCAGATTTAGTATTAGTCATGAAGTGCTGACTACCAGCACTGAAACATCCATGAAAATTCATCTTGTCATAGCTTACACTTAAATTAGGACAAGGAAAAAAACTTTTCACTTTTATCCTTACAAGAGTTAGTTTCAGTAGCAACCACTGCAGCTGCTAATGCAGCCAAACAGCACAATCCAGTTTTAAAAGATACTCCTACCTTCTCTTTGGAGATGGTGATCTGGACTTTGAGCGACTAAAAATAAAAAAGTTCCAATCAATGTAACATTTTAAGTAACAACTTGTATATGCATGTATATAATATGCATAAAAATATAACAATTCTGTGCACTCAGTCACCACTCTTGACCCTTTCAAAACAGTAAATAGCTTGATGTTGCTAAAATCATTAAAGGTATCRCCCTTAATGCTGCTGAAAGCAAACATTCCCAATTTAATCAGACTTACTTTAAGCAAGGAACTGCAGTTGAAAAAGAATACTGCTGAAAGCTGGAGCCCTCAGGAGAGGGCAGTGCACAGCTTCAATGCAGCTAAAAAGTGGAAACAACAATTCTCCAAAGCAGGAGCAGTATATGAAATGAGGAAGAGAGGAAGATTAGGAACTACAGGCAGCTAAGAAACATGGGTAGGGAAGAGGTGTCCCAAATCTTGTAAAAATACTTTTGGTCAGAGTCATCGGTGAAACAAAACATGATAGATATCCAATCCCTTTGGGAAGAACATGCCACAAAAATCAGCTCATCCTATGTTTAAAAGAAGGGGGGCAAAACAAAACAACAAAAACAACAAAAAAGACCCACTCTTCCAAGTGCAACTGAAATAGTGGTCCAAGGAAAGAGTTTGCATCATGTGAGGGGAGGAAAAAAAAAAAAACAAAACACCCACAGACAAACAAAAAAACCACAACAAAACAAAAAACTGAGTGCTAGTTGTATTCACGCTCACCTTTTAGCAGGTAAGCCAGATTTAGATCTACCATGGGACCCAGACCTACAACAGGAGAAAAATAAAGCTCAGCAAAGCAGCCAGTGGCATGCACGTACAATGAAAGTTAGCTGAATGAGCAACAGCAAATTCACACTACATAGCATCACACACCAAAGAGGAAGACTCCAGTGCTGCAGGACATTTCAGAAGACTCCTTTCGCTCTAGTCCAGAGACCCCACTTGCCAGGAGATGCTACAGGCTCAACCAGCTCCCCAGCAAAGCCTTGGCTACCACTTTCACAAAACAAAGCCTTGTTCAAGGTTCCCAGGTGTTTGTTCTTCAAGTATCGCATGAAGGTGGAACTACTGTTTCAAGCATCCATCTGGAAAACCTTTCAGTAACACCACCTTAAGACACTGATATCAACTAGAGGTAAGTGCTGAAGAACTGATGCATTCTTCAGTTTAAAGTTCTCAGTGCCAGTGTTATTAGAGTATAATATTGAGGTTCAAACATCCCAATGAAAACATCTAACAGAAAACTGAAATGCTGTGGATCTAGAATACTAGATCCTGGAATCTGCAAATACTAGAAGGACTTTATAATTTGTAAACTATTGCCAAAGTTCATTTTATGGCTTAGAAGCTATAATAAGACTTTCTCCCATATTCACCATGTTACTCTGCTGACTCAAATATTCAAGGCTGGGTCACTGAGAATTTGTCCCCTTCCAGAGCCTCAGCATTCAGCCACGCAGCGTTACTGAAAGTCAGCAAGCCTGCGTGCCAGTTACAGTCCGTCGTTCAACAGAACTGGCCAGAAGAGCATGAAGCTTTTTTATTCTATTTCTGCTCAGACCTAGTTTTAAAGGGTAATCAAGATTCACCTTTATCTTGCCCATTAGTTTATAAAAACACTATGTGGACACCATTAGAGCCATTTAAACAAAAGAGTAACGTTCCACTGCTGCTAAAGCTTCTCAGCCACCATGCTGGCTTGTCACCTGTAACAGTTCTTAACAGTCAGCCTGGAACACTTTTCACCATAACCAGAAATCTTGCTACTGTATCAAAGTTACACAGAATAGAGTTGCTCAAATCTATCCTGAACTCCATAATTTTGTAGCATGACTTCCTTTGTTCAGAAACACTGTAAGGTAGCACACAAGAGCATCATCTTACTGGGAGAACTGCTGGCAAAGCACTCATTCCCAGAGGCAAGCAAGCAAGGACTGCAAAACAACAGTTCTAGAAGCAGCACCACCGCTGCGCACTAACATTTTGCTGTATTACCACAGGAGCAACACAGGCTAATACAGAAATAACAAGTTTCTCCACAGGGCTTCCATAATTCCAGTCCTTAATTACCATTTCCGACCACTGCAATTGCAGTCCTACAAAGTCAGCATTCCTCGGAAATTTCAGTGTCAGTATCAAAAAGTCTTTTGCACAGGAACGTGACTGTCCCAAAACTAGAAGTCACCAAGGAACATTAGCAGTTTGAGCCTGGCTTATCTACATTACAGCACTGTAGTCAATCATGGCAGCCCTAATAAAAAATAATCATCCTTTTAAAGGCTCAACACATCAGGTCCCAAAGTAGTAGGCAGACCACTAAGACTGCCTCTTCTCTTCCCCTGTGCCAATACAACACAGAAAACAATTTCTTCCAACTTGTCAGCTCTCATGTCTGTAATATTTTTATCCTACTCTTTCATCCTTCTTCCAAGCTAAGACTCATCACAAAGGAGAGGAAAATAATACAGGACTATTTACTCTAAATTCCTCATCTTCCATTTCAGCCTGCTGGCCACAGGCAGCAGGAAACATCTAGGTCCACAAAACCAGGACTACATGTCAGAGCAGTCCCTCAAAACGTCAGGACTCGCATTCCTCTTCATTCTGGTGTCTAAAACCCTCAAGCTAGGTGCCTTACCCCGTGCAAGGTGGTTCTTAGCTCTACAATAACATGACTCTATCCAGTTCCCAAAACTGGCGGAACACTTAACACCTGTAAGCAAGAGTTGGGGCACTAGTGGGAATCTTCTTATCACTTCTCAGCATGTAGAATTCACAGAAAGCACACCAAGAAAATACTAAGCAGCATTATGGGATTTTGCTAACTTCCCGCAGGACACGAGCTCAAGCATTCTCTAAACATATAATCAGTTTCCAGAACTTCTCCCCACAGGACTTGTATTTCTCCCACCCTTTTGTAAATCGTATGGTTTTTTCTGACTACATATACATATATACACACAGACAAAGATCTAGCCACAGACTAAAACATCTGTTTATTACAAGAAACAGACCACAAAAGCAGACTGTGAAAAGGCAGAAGTCACTGCAGCAAATATAGCTATGCTGCAAAACCCTGTAACCACTCTGAGCCTAAACTTCCTGGGGGTGGGAGAGGAAAAAGGGGGGTTATTACTGGTTTGAATCAAATAAGTAAGTATCTTACCTGCTTCGGGGCCATACAACAGACCGGGATCTTGAGCGTGATCTGGACCTTGACCTAGAAAGAGCAATGAAAACAACTACCATACGATTCATACAAACAGCTGACATCCTAAAACCCAGGTCTCTAAAGTCAATACTGTTAGACAAAGACTACCATCAGTTTTGTAGAAGTAACCTTCTTGTATTATCAGAAYATTGTAATAGACTTGCTCAGTAAAACTGTCCACATAAGAAATCCTTCTGCCTTAGTTAAGTAAATATAATTACTCTCTGCATCCTTAAAAATAAAGTAACTATTCTTAACCATAGATAAGGATTAATGCTGTAATAATGATACAGTGCCAAAAAGCTTAAGAACAGCAAATCTAGAACTCTTCAGCACAAGTTTTAACTTGAGAAGAGAGGTCCCGGTAAGCTTCAGGACTGTAGCTCTATGAAGCTTTCTGTAGACACAGAGCATGACATACAGACTTAAAATTAACAGCTGTGTTCCCTTCCAATATTGTTCTGGACCTACAACCTAACAGGTAACACCTACCTTGATCTCCTTAAAGAACCAGACCGTGATCTGCGAGGTGAAAATGATCTATACCTACGAGGAGAGATTGACCTGGACCTGCGATAAGAAGCTGATCTTGACCTACAAAACAAAGAAAGAAAAGCCCCAGAATTATTACAAGGTACTTTTGGTACAGAACACTGAGGGAGGGAAGAAAAAAAAAAAAAAAAAATGCAAAAAAAGCCCCAAAACAAACAAAACCCGAGAAGCCTAAAGCATACCTCCTACCACGACTACGACTGCGTGACC